>NW_026000168.1:11034335-11067710 GCF_001458135.2 Marmota marmota marmota
CCTCCCCCCCCCCGCCCACCAGCAATACCATAAAGTACTTAAGTTCTCATCATGCTGTTTGGGAAAATTTGCTAGTAAGAAATATAATGCTTTTAGTCATGTAGAAAATAGGTTCTTTGTTTCCAGAGAACAGTTCCTGATAGTATCATTAAAGATCAGTGAGATTGCATTCATAATACCTCTTTCTTGCTCTACCATTGTTTTGAGATAGAACAGTGTGGAAGGTCAGGATCTTTATTCACAAATAAGCATAGATGAATGGATAAGAAAATGTGGTATATCTACTCAATGGAATATTACTCAGCTTACAAGAAGAGTGAAATCATGGCATTTGCCAGTAAATGGTTGGAGGTGGAGAATATCATGCTACACAAAATAGGCCAATTCCACAAAACCAAAGGCCAAACGTTTTCTCTAATATGAGGATGTTAATTCACAATAAGGTGGGGGGACACTGGGGAAAAATAGCATTATCTTAGATTAGGTAGAGGAAGTGATGGGAGGGAAGGGAAAGGGATGTGAGGATAGGAAAGATAGTAGAAGGAAACAGACATTATTACTTTATGTATATATGTGACTGCCTGACCAGTATGATTCTGCAACATGTACACTCCGAAAAATGAGAAATTATATCCCATCTATGTATGGTATATCAAAGTGCATAAATGCATTCTCCTGTCATGTATAACTAATTAAAACAAATTAAAATTTAAAAAAGACCTTTGAGAATCCCCACAGAACCAGATGGTACTATCAGATGAGGGTGAATCCAGGTGTTGTGATTAACAAAGGTGTGATTTACAAAGGCAGGGTAGAATTTAGTTTTTTGGGGGGGAGGGGGCAGTACCAGGGATTGAACTCAGGGGTACTCAACCACTGAGCCCTCTTTTGTATTTTGTTTAGAGATAGGATCTTACTGAGTTACTTAGGGCCTTGCTTTTGCTGAGGCTTGCTTTGAACTCTTGATCCTCTTGCCTCAGCCTCCTGAGTTGCTGGGATTACAGGTGTGCGCCACCACACCTGGCCTAGAATGTAGTGTTTTTGCTGTTGTTGTTCTAATTAGTTATACATGACAGTAGGAGGCATTTTGACACATTATACACAAATGGAGCACAACTTCTCATTCCTCTTGGGCATACATGGTGCAGAGTCACACCAGTAGTGTAATCATACAGGCATTAGGATAATAATATCTGTCTCATTCCACCAACCTTCCCATCCCTACATCCACTCCCCTCTCCTCCCCTCACTCCTCTCTGCACAATCCAAAGTTCTTTCATTCTTCCCTGCCCCCTGCCCCATTATGGATCAACATCCACTTATCAAGGAAATCATTTGGCCTTTGGTTTTGGGGGGTTTGGCTTATTTTGCTTAGCATGATATTATCCAACTCCATCCATTTACCTGCAAATGCCATAATTTCATTCTTCTCTAAGGCTGAGTAATATTCCATTGTGTATAGGTATCACATTTTCTTTAACCATAAAATGTAGTTTAAATAACCCAAAATTTCAGGTCAAAAAGCAGAGGAGCTATTCCTAACTGGAATGCACTTGGACAAGGGTAGAAAATATAACCAGGACCAGGAAAAGGGAACCATATAGAGAAAGAACTCTTGAAAGAAAGAGAGGCCTTGATTCAAGAAGCACATTGAACTGAAGGTGACATTGCAGTGACAGTCCCTGTGAAGTGAACAACTTGATGTGCCTTCTTCCACTCTCAAAGAAAACATGGAAACTCACTATATAGCTTATATAATCAAGTCCCTTGGAGCAGAAAGGGGCTGGGGAAGGCTTTTGGAGTGGAAGTTAAAAGATGGTCTATTGGGGGAACTTGTGCCTTTTTTTTTTTAACAGTACAGGTTATCCTTGGGTTGTGTCCCAATAAACCCATTATAAATTGAAAACATCATGAAATGAAAATGCATTTAATACACTTCACCTACTGAACATCATATCCTACGCTACCCTACCCTAACTGTTCTCAGAACACTTCCATTAGCCTCCAGTATGGCAAAACCAGCTAGCAGGAAGGCTGTTTATTTGAAAATAAAGTGTTGACTATTTCATGATTTATTTATTTAAAGTGAAAAACAAGACATGTATGGGTATTGTACGCTTTCCACTGGATATGTAACACTGTTCATAGCATTATGTAGTCAGAAAATCATAGATTGGAACAATTCTACATCGGGTATCATCTGGGAGGATATTAGGCCTGGCCTTTGGCTTTTCTCTGGTCAGTGATGTATAAGAAGTGATGTGTTTGCTGCTTCCAAACAGAGGCTCTAAGAACCACCCTGTGTTTCCAAGGCTCCTGGCCTTCGTCTCTACAGAAATACACATCTCTATGGAATCTAAGCTCCTGTGTGACTTTGCTGATCTGAACCCCCTTCCCAATCATCAGTGAAATGAATTAAGGAAGAAATATACTTAATGTTTTTGAGATGAGGGATTAATGTGTTGATAGTTATTGTGATATAACTTTGGCTATCCTGGTTGATATAGGATAGCATTAAACCTCTGAAACTCAGTTTCTTAGTTTGAAAAATGGGCCTGGTGACTTTGAAGGCAATTCACCCTCCTAAATAAATATCAAACTGCTTCCCAAGTATTAGAGAAACTGTGAACACAAGCTGTTTCTCCTTTTTTATGCTTTTAAATTTTATTTAATAATTGAACCCAGAAGCACTTTACTACTGAACCACATTCAGCCTCTTTAAAAAAATTATTTTTAGACAAGATCTCAATAAGTTGCATAGGGTCTTTCTAAGTTTCTGAGGCTGGCCTTGAACTTGCAATCCTTCTGCCTCAGGCTCCTGAGTCTCTGGGATTACTGGGGTGTGCCACAGTGTCCACCTTTCTTTCTTTTTTTTATTTGTTCTAATTAGTTATACATTGTAGCAGAATACATTTCCATTCATTGTACACAAATTGAGCATGACTTTTCATTTTTCTGGTTGTACACGATATATAGAGTCGTACCATATGTGCAGTCATACATGTACCTAGGGTAATGATGTTTATCTCATTCATGCCCCCATGCCTCCTCCCATTCCCTCTTTCCCCTTCGCCCATTCAAAATTCCTCCATTCTTCCCATGCTCCCCATTCCCACCCCTCATTATGGATCAGTAACCCCTTATCAGAGAGAACGTTTGGACTTTGGTTTTGGGAGATTGACTTACTTCACTTAACATGATATTCTCCAACTCTATCCATTTATCTGCAAATGCCATAATTTTATTCTCTTTCAATGCTGAGTAATTTCCATTGTGTACATATATCATGTTTTATATATATAGCACATTATATGTTTAATTAACATTAATCCCTTTGCTACCATGGTTTCTTTATCTATTCATCTATTGAAGGGCATCTAGGTTAGTTTCACAGTTTAGCCATTGTGAATTGAGCTGCTATGAACATTGATGTGCAGTGCCTGGCTCAGTCTTTCACTCTTTCTTTCTTTTCTTCTTTCTTCCTTTTCTTATAGTTGAAATAACAGTATTTCTAACTTATTAAGTTCTTTAGGACTTTGAATAAGTCATTTTGAAAATGTGTGTGTACAAATTCCTGTTTAAGGCTGATTTCAAACTCTGAAGTGATCATATCTAACAGAGATGTGAAGTACTTCAGTCTCAAGCCATTGGACTCCTCTATGCTTTTATTGTAGAGTCAATTTTCAGAAGTACTATTTTCATCCAGGATGCAATGGTAGAGGTACTCAATTCTGGTTAATACCACTGTAATCTTGTGTAGAAAGGATTCAGACCAAATGGGGGAAAATGTTTTTCCTGGGTTGATCATAGCTCTCTGGTCTATATTTATATTGCCTGTTGTTGTGGTTCTGTATGTAAGCTTCCATGATCTTTTTGGAAAAAAAGCCTGGCATTCTGGCTATTTCAATGTTGATTCTTTCCCCTCACTAAAAAATGAGATTAAGTGTATTTTATAAGGCAAATATATATATGCTAAAGCTCTTAGGAGAACAACATCTAGCAAGTCATAAGTTCTCTTAATAGCAGCTATATATTGCCACTGATACATGTGTGGTCACCAGAAAAGAATGCCCTGCGAGCTTCCCATAATTGAAACACAAAGAATGAAGGAAGATAATTGAAATACAGCATGTAGATCTGCTCTGACCCCCTTAGTCAGCTGAGACTTTACAATTTGCCATACAGATATTTTGCCTTCTGAACTTTGTTTGGCTATCTATTAAAAATCCCAAACCTCTCACAGGTCATCTGGAAGGGAAGACAAACAAAATAAGGCACTAATTGCTAAGAAGACAATGCCTTTGATCCCTATGATAAATGGATGGGGAATATTTTTTTTCAATTTAGTATTTGGGCACTTCCTGTTGTTCAGACAGAAACAGAGCTATAAAATAGACTCTCAGAGGTCCCTTACATGTTAGTGGACTTGGTCTCCAGTGGGATATAATCTTGACACCTTCAAGCAATGCTACTTATAGCATTGTGGCTCCTAAGCTTTTAATCACTACTAAATGACAACCCTGGGTTCTTATTGAAAAGCAGGCTGGATTTCAGTTGTTTGAGTGTTGATTTCACATGGGTCTCATAAAGTTTCCATGTAATAGAGGAATTCGTTTATAAAAGTCACATCAAACTGTAAGTAGACTTATTAATGTTCTTGGAGGCATGCATGCACACACACACACACACACACACATGCACGCATGCACATGCAGATTCATATACATTCATACACTCTGATCTCAGAAAAAATGAAGTACATATCACCTAGATTTTCTTATACTTCTTAAAATTAAATTAAAATTAAAAATTAAATTTAAAATTTTAATTTTTTAAAAATGAACCTGCAACATGACCACATATATCCTACTGAAACATTTAGTAAAGTTTTATTAGATCTAAGTCTTGGAGAAGGACAGTGCCTTAGTTTGCTTTATGTTCCTTCATCTTTTATCGGGAAATAGGGTCAATGAGTACTAGCTGTCAATTTTCAGGTTTTCCCAAATCAATGACCAGCTGAACAGTTGGTGAAAAAATAGCTTATGTTTTTACCACATGGAAAATGTATCCATAATATTCAAGTTAGGCTACCCTGTGCCTGGGTGACTCGCCTACCTCCTAACCTCAGGGACTGAACACATAGATTCATTTCTGGCTGACACTTTGGGACCAGCTGCTACAAATCTCCTCTTTTCCAAGAGGTCCCCTTCTCCTTCCCTCTTGTGTCTCTGCCTTTGCACTGGGCTTTCAACATTGGCACTATTCCCTGTTTCCTCATACTTGTTCCTTTTGAAGTCTCTTCCTTCCCATTGTGCCTCTTGGCTATATTCACAGGGCCACTGGCCTGTGTCCTTATAGGGTGCCACATTGTCTCATACCATGGGGAAAAGTTAAATGGTTAGTGGCCCAGAGCCATTTTAAATCTGAAGTCATGACTCTTTTTGCCTCTCCCCACCTGGCCCATGCTCAGGTTTCTTTGGTAACAAAATTACCTGAAGTGCCCCTGGTAGAATCTCCATATATCTACTTCCAGATAATTCTATGTGCCAGTGATGATACTTACCATTAATCTCAGATTTTTAAAAATCTTTCTTTATTTGCTTCTCATTCACATACCTCTCAACCTAATGAAATTATTGGGTTTTAGAGGGCAGGCCCAAAATCTTAACTTTTTGTTTTTTTTTTAATCTAATGGAAATTCTGCTCAGGGAAGCTCCCTTCTAAACTGTGGCACAAGGAAGAGAAGTCCACTTCTATTTCCATCTGTTGCTCTGCCATCTTTACACACTACTTCTCTGACTGCCATAGCAGAGAAGGAGAGAATGAGAGGGTTCCATGTACATCACTTCCACCACTACAACTAGTCCCATGATTCTTCCCTGTCTACAAGGCAGGGGGAAGCATGGTGTGATATACAGGGAGGAGGAAAGAATTGATTTAAATTGCAATACCATAAAATGTTTAAACAAGCAAGAGTTTTTTTGTTGTTGTTGTTGTTTTTTTTAGATAAGCTAGACCTATGATTTCAATTTAGAGAAAAGAAGACAAAAATGCTAAGAAATTCATCTGGTATCACAAATATTTATGAGTAAGACCCAGGATTAGATCCCAGATTTTTTGAAATTCAGTTCAGGAGTCTATTTACCTGCCTTCTAATCATAACATTTGTCTGATAATTTCCAAGTCATTAGAACTGAATGAGAAAACTTGCAGTTCAAGGTAGCACCTGACTATATGCACAAGTGGATGTGTGGATATCAGCCATTCTTCCTCTTTCTCTTCTTCCCTCTTTTAATGTGTTTGACTTTGTGCTAAATAGAAGAGAATGTACCTAGATCCCATTCTTTTTGTCTTTGAAGAGGATTGGAATGTTGGGAAAAACTGATGACTAAACAGGAAATGTCAGTATACTGTTAGTCATTCAAGATTATGGGAACAGGAATGATGAAGTTGTTCACAATTTGACATGGAGAGTTTATCAAAGCAGTTATAGGACATCACATAAATTTATTATCCTAGCTTTTTATTATGGAGCTTCACATAATTTCTGATACCAGCTCTGACATTTACAAGCAATGTGCTTTTGGCTTATTGATATCCAAACTTTACTTTTTGTTACTATAATATGGGCTAGCACAGCCTGCCTTGCAGTTTTGACATATGAATGAACCAAAATGATGTATTTGGTGGACACTCAGTAAATGGTGGCAGTTACTGTTCCTGGTGATTTTCTGTAAGCAATTACAGGATTCAAAATACCTGAAGTGTCATAGACATTGGTGTTGATGGATTAACTATTTTATTACGGAAATTAATCAAAGTACATACAACTGGCATCCATCCCTGGGACACCAAGAGCATCCCCATTATTGTTCTCAAGACCTGATGCTTTGCTCATATGGAGGCCTTAGTTCTAGAGTGAAGAATGCTGGCATCAAAAGCAAAGATCCCACTGAAATGGAGCTTAAGACTGTTGTCTGGGCTCTTCAGGCTCCTCAGGGTTTGAATCAGCTGGAAAGAAGGGTCTTAGTGGCTGGGTTGATTGATCCTGACTACCAAGGAGAAATCTTGGAAGTGGAGAAAAGTCTATCTGTAATAGAGGGCACCCTTAGGTCCTTGATAGTCTTACTATGATTTGTGATTAAGGACAATGGAAAACTACAACATCCAATCCAGGTGGGACAACAAATGTCCTAGACCCTTCTGGAATAAAGGTTTTGGTCATCTCACCAGACAAAGGACCATGGCCAATAGAGGGCTAATTTCATGTGGAATGGAGGTAGTTATAAATAACAGCTTGGACCATCTATGTGACAAGCGACAGGATGGAGAACTAATTGTCAGGAGTATATCTTCCTGAGTTTGTTATGATGATGGGTATGCTTATTCAGCAAATGACTTGTATTCTTCCTCCTCTTATCCATTTCTCATGTGATATAAGATGTATGGGCTTTATGTCACAATATTTAAATGGTGTTTACTTTACATTACAGTATTTAAGTCATGAGATATCAAGGAGAAGACTAAACATTATCCAAAGCCTTTCCATCCTCTTCTCAGGAAAAGAGTGCACTTTTGATTGTGCACAGCATATTGTATAATGCTAGACAGAAGTGAGGTCACTTTGTTTTTTGCTGTCTTTCAGACATTATTTATGGTTTAAGGAAATGTAGATGGGTGCTAAGATATTTGATCAAATATTACTCTGGATGTTCTTTGAGAGTGGGTCTTTCTTTCTTTCTTTCTTTCTTTCTTTCTTTCTTTCTTTCTTTCTTTCTTTCTTTCTTTCTTTCTTTCTTTCTTTCTTCCTTTCCTTCCTTCCTTCCTTCCTTCCTTCCTTCCTTCCTTCCTTCCTTCCTTCCTTCCTGAGGATTTAACCCAGGGGTGCTTGACCATTGAGCTGCATCCCCATAGTTGTTATTTTTTGAGTATTTTCTTTTTATCTTTCCAAATAGCTGAGGGTCTCTCTAAGTTGCTGAGGATGGCCTTGAACTTGCAATCCTCTTGCCTCATCCTTAGGGTGCCTGGAATTACAGGCTGCTCTGGGCTGGAAGGTGTTTTGAATGAGATTAACATTGGAATCAGTGGACTTTGAATAAAGCAGTTTGCCTTCAATGATGGAGGTGGACTGAATCTCTGCCTAGCAAGAAGAAATCAGACAGCCTTTAGACATGAAATTGTACCAACAGTCCTTTGGTTTCTAGCCTGCCACCTACCCTGCAGACTTTGAGCTTACTCAATATTGCATGGGCCAGTTCCTTAATGAACCAGTCTCATTCTTTTAATCTTTCTCTCTCTTTCATTCTATCCTTCTTCCTCCCTTCGTACCTCCATCCCCCATTTCTTCCTTTCTACATGCCTACATACACTCTTGGTTCCATTTGTCTGGACTACTCTAGTACAATCAGTATATTCACAGAAATAATGACAGCTGCTGACACTGATCCAGGCCTTACATATTACCTTATATCATTGACCTCATGGAAATGAAGGGGAGCCCCTTAATTTTTCTCTGATTTTTTTTTTTGTCCCAGGGATTGAACTCAGGAGTGCTTAACCACTTAACCACTGAGTTGCATCCCCAGCCCTTTTTATATTTTATTTAGATACAAGGTCTCTCTAAGTTGCTTAGGGCCTCACTAAGTTCCTGAGGCTGGCTTTGAACTCTGGATCCTCCTGCCTCAGCCTCCCAAGCTGCTGGGATTACAGGAGGGCATATGCCACCCCACTAGCACAGCTTTAGATTTTATAAGAGTATGAATTTATTTTTATTAGTGGTAAATTCTGTGATTTTCTTTACAATAATAATTTGTTATATTTTTGTATTATTTTAGTTACAGATACAGCACATATAGTAAAGATATTAAGAAAGGGAAATTGTAAGTTCAGTAAAAATATATCAGGCTGGGCACTGTGGCGCATGCCTGTAATCCCAGTGGTTTGGGAGGCTGAGGCAGGAGGATTGCAAGTTCAAAGCCAGCCTCAGCAACTTAGCAAGGCCCAAAGCAACTTACTGAGACCCTGTTTCAAAATAAAAAAAAAATTTAAAAAATGGCTGGGGATGTGGCTCAGTGATATATAACATGAATAAAGAAATACACACACACACACACATATATGTATATATATGTATATGCATGTTGTATTTCTCAACAGTTGCTTAAATGTGTTAAAAGCTTTCATGCACAGTATTCTCTTAAATTGCATTATAAGTACTAGGAATACATAATAAAACACTGAATGAATAGGAAGCTAAATGGTGGCCACCTCCCTCCCCACCAATAAATTATGTCCATGTTCAAATTCCTTCGAACTACAAATGTGACTCTACTCAAAATAGGGTTTTTGCAGAAGTTAATAAGTTAAGTATCTCAAGATGACGTCTGTTTCCTGGGGTGGGGGGGCTAAGTCCAAAGAGAAGTATCCATATAAGAGAAAGATGGAGGAACATCATATGAGACACAGAGATAAAGAGGAGACACAGGTCCAGAGGAGAAGGTCAGGTAAAGATGGAAGCAGAGCAGTAACACAGCCACATGGATTATCTAAAGGTACCAAAAGCTGGCAGAGTGATGGGAGAATGGTCTGCTTGAGCCTGAAGAAGGAGTACAGGCCAGCCAACCCCTGGATTTGGGACTTCTGGCCCATAGAACTGTGAAATTCTTCTTCTCTTTCTTTTCTTTTAGCCAATGACTGGTAATTTGTTGTAGCTGTAGGAAATTGAAACAGTATCTGTTTTATTTACTACTGTAGCTTTTGCTTGCAGGTTTTGTCTTTATAGCCTCTGATATAATTATAATGTCAAAATATGTTGTATTTATATATTTCACAATGGGTTTGCAGTTAAGAGTAGGTAATAGTTAAAATGTACACAGTCAAAATATTTACAATGTTTTTATGGCATACAGGGCCTTTTGCTAGCTTCTGAACAGCCTATCCTAGGCAATAGTGGCCTCATTGCCTGCTCACAGTAAGCTTACATATAATTATTATACATAAATTGTTGAATCTAAGATCTAAAGCTCTCTCAGCCTATTACCCAGTAATTGAGAAAAATCTCTTAACCTGGAGATATTGAATTGTTCTTCCAGGTTATTAGATTTTATTCCGTAGTAACCTAAAGCAAAATTGAGAATCATAATGGTGGTAGACAAGGCATAGATTAGAATATTGTCACTTGAAAGGCTCATCATGTGGGCCAAAAATCTGATTATATAAACTCTATTGCATGGGTATTGATTTTTGAAGCAACTAACTAGATTCTCATCTGAATATTTATTCTCTTTCCTTTAATCAAAAGCCATAACTTCTAAAACTTACTGGAGGAGTGAGTAAAAGTTATCAGATTACAAGTATTATCCATTGCAAGATGTGCACCCAGTAATTAAGATACTACCATGAGAGGCAGAGGATGTGATTTTAGTTTATTTTCTGTATAATCTTTTTTATTTATTTATTTTTTGAGAGAGAGAGAATTTTATTATTTATTTTTTAGTTTTCGGCGGACACGACATCTTTATTTGTATGTGGTGCTGAGGATTGAACCCAGGCCGCACGCACACCAGGCGAGCACACTACTGCTTGAGCCACATCTCCAGCCCTCTATATAATCTTTTTAAAAATTTATTTTAATTAGGTATATATTATAGCAGAATGCATTTTGATTCATTGTACACAATTAGAGCACAACTTTACATTTCTGTGGTTATACATGGTATAGAGTCGTGCTATATGTGTAGTCATATATGTACTTATGGTGATGTTGTCCATCTCAATCTACCATATTTTGTACCCCCATCTCCACTTTTCCTATGCATCACCCCTCCCCATTATGGATCAGCATCCACTTATCAGAAAGAACATTCAGCCTTTGGTTTTCTTGAATTGGCTTACTTCACTTAGCATGATATTCTCCAACTCCATCCATTTACCTGCAAATACCATAATTGTATTTTTTTAAGGCTGAGTAATATTCCATTGTGTATATATACCACAGTGCCTTTATCCAATCATCTATTGAAGGGCATCTAGGCTGGTTCCACAGTTTAGCTATTGTGAATTGAGCTGCTATAAACATCCATGTGGCTGCGTTACTACATTATGCTGATTTTAAGTCCTTTGAGTATAGATCAAGGAGTAGTATAGCTGGGTTAAATGGTGGTTCCATTCCAAGTTTTCTAAGGAATACAGCTTTCCAGATTGGTTGCACCAATTTGTGTCCCACCAGCAATGTATGAGTGTGCCTTTCCCCTACATCCTTGCCAACATTTACTGTTGTCTGTATGCAGCAAAATGAAAATAAACACCTATCTCTCACCATACACAAAACTCAACTCAAAGTGGATCAAGGACCTAGGAATTAGACCAGAGACCCTGCACCTAATAGAGGAAAAAGTAGGCCCAAATCTTCATCACATCGGATTAGTCCCTGACTTCCTTAACAAGACTCCTAAAGCGCAAGAAATAAAGTCAAGAATCAATAAATGGAATAACTTCAAACTAAAAAGCTTCTTTTCAGCAAAAGAAACAATGAAGTGAAGAGGGAGCCTACATTTTGGGAACAAATTTTTGCCATATGCATGTCAGATAGATCAATAATCTCCAGGATATTTAAAGAACTCAAAAACTTAACACCAAAAAAACCAAAAAACAAAAAAACAACAAAGATATACAATCGATCAACAAATATATGAAAAAATGTTCAACATCTCTAGTAACTGGAGAAATGCAAATCAAAACTACTCTAAGATTTCATCTCCCTCCAGTCAGAATGGCAGTTATTAAGAATACAGACAAAAATAAATATTTTCTATATAATCTTTAAGCATCAGATAAAGAAGCAGTGAGCAAGAACACAGAGGTGTCATAGATATTTTCACTAATTCTGGTTAATAATGCCAGATAAGTATTGAGTGAGGGAGGAACACACATAAATTATTGAAATGGACCTGAAAATTCATTAGTAAAGCGTTTCCTGTGGATGCTGGCCTAGGTGTGTTGGTTTCAAAATCCTACTCATGAACTGTGAATCGAATCGGCAGAATTGCTTACCTTTATGAAGGGTTGCCCTGTTCTTCAAAGGCCTTCTTTGTCTTAATGAAACAGTAGTTAAGAGTGTTCTACACATCTCATTGAATACTCCTAATATAAATGGCAAGGCATGGTGTTTGGGAGAGGGGAGGGGAAGGATAGAAGTTGAATAGACTAGACTATGGGGAATGGAGGTAAGGGAGAGGAATCGGAAAAGGAAAGACGGTGGAACGAATCTGACAGAATTTTCCCATGTACATCCATGAAAACATCACAGTGAATCCCACCATGGTGTACATTCACAAGAGTGGAGTCCTAACTAGAATAAGATATACTCCGTGCTTGTTTAATTGTATCCAAATGGACTCTACTGTCATGTATAACTAAAAAGAACCAATAAATTTAAAAAGAATATAAGGAATCAGAAACACATGGCTCCCTTTCTGATAATGAATATATATCTTTTGCACAACAGCCCACACTGGGGAAAGACTACTCTCTCACTGCACTTAATCTCTGAAATGACCTATACAATATTCTAGAGTTTTCTAGGAAGTTACATATGTATTCTAAAATGTTTAGGGAAAAGTCTTTGTATGTTCATGATTGATTTTGAAATGCTTACAAATAAGAAGAGTTGATTCAAGGATGGAAGAATGAATCAATGGATGGATCTGAAATAAAGCAAATATAAAATATTAATAGTACAACTTAGATGGTAGATATTTTTAGGTTAACTGTGGAATTCTTTCAACTTTGCTATATGTTAGAAAGTGTTCATCATTTAATATTGAGAAAAAATTCCACTTAAGTTTCCTGATTTGAATTGTAAGTGATATTGATTCTCAAATATTTCACTAAGAAGAAGAACACTAAATTTGTCTCAGATAAGTTAGCCACTATCTTCAACTATCTGGCCACTAACAGAGAAATTATTTATGGAAGATTAATTATGAGGGAAAAGCAATGCCTGGGTGCTTTTTTTTTAAATCTTCTGACAAGTGTTTTTGATATTCATGAAAGTGAAGTGGTGCAAACACAAATCATCACCACATCCTGATACTTTTCAATACCCAGCTGACCTAATTTTGTTGACTTCTTCTCAAAGTGTTTTTGAGTAGACTAACTAAGAAGTGCTTTGATGTCTAGTAGTGATCTCAGGAGCCCATGAAGAAATAGCTATTTGCAGAACTGAATTGCCCTTAGGGAGCAGTTAATCATACGCCTATGAATGATGTGCTGTTTCAAGTAAAAATGAAAAACATTTCTCACTGTACCCTCACTGTATTGGGCACTTACTATGTGCAAAGCTCCATTCTAGACATTGATGCTTAACAATGAATCAGACATGGACTTTGTCTTGGAGTAGGTGTCCCATCATGACCTAACTATAGTGTTGTCTTGCAGCAATTGAATGTCAACTGGGTCTTTAGTGGGAAATATTATGGGACTATTGAATAAATGATGAGTATCCACACATGATAAATACTTTTTTTGTTTTTTGGTACTGAGGATTGAACTTGGGCATTCAAACACTGAGCCACATCCTTAGCCCTATTTTGTATTTTGTTTAGAGACAAGGTCTCGCTGAATTGCTTAGCACCTTGCTTTTGCTGAGGCTGGCTTTGAACTCAAGATCCTCCTGCCTTAGTCTCCTAAAGGAAATACCATTCCTTTGGCCCACATTTCCTTGTCAAAGAAAGTGAGGCTATCCTTTAAATCTGCAACTGTAAATCTCACTAGGTTCTTTCAGGCTGGTGCTGAGTTTCAATAGGACACTTTTTCTTATGCTTAGAAATTCATAATAAATGCTGTGGGTAGCACACGCCTATAATCCCAGTGGCTCAGGAGGCTGAGGCAGGAGGATCACAAGTTCAAAACCAGCTTCAGAAATGGCAAGGTGTTTAGCAATTCAGTGAGACCCTGTCTCTAAATAAAAGGCAAAATAGGGCTGGGGACGTGGCTCAGAGGTCCAGTGCCCCTAAGTTCAATCCTCATACCAAAAAAAAGAAAGAAAGAAAGAGAGAAATGCATAATAAAAGCTATTAATTATTTGGAGGAATTTTAAAGATCTCAATCAATTCTTTCTTTCATATAAAATGAAGAAATAGTCCATTGAGGAAGGAGATTTGCTGAAGTCACATGGGAACTTCTTCACCTTGAAAGTTTTTACAACCTCTGGTGACTTGCCAAGTCCTAGAAGTTGTCATTGTGGCATTGAAAACTCTGAAGTTTTTTTTTTTTTTTTGGTGTGTGTGTGTGTGTGTGTGTGTGTGTTGTTCTAATTAGTTATATATGATGTAGAATGCATTTTGACTAAATGGACTATAACTTCTCATTATTCTGGTTGTACATGATGTAGAATCACACTATTTGTGTCATCTTACGTGCACACAGGGTGATAATGTCTGATTTATTTTACTGTCCTTCCTATACCCATACCCCCTCCCTAGCCTTCATTCCCCTATGCCTAATCCAGAGTACCTCTATTCTTCCCAAACTTCTCTCTTCCTTATTGTAAATTAGCATCTGTATATCAGAGAAAGCATTTGGCCTTTGGTTTCTGGGGACTGGCTTATTTCACTTAGCATGATATTCTCCAGTTCCATCCGTTTACCTGCAAATGCCATAATTTCATTCTTCTCTAGGTTGAATAATATTCCATTGTGTATATACCACATTTTCTTTTTCCATTTATCTCTTGAAGAGCACCTAGGTTGATTTCATAGTTTTAGCTATTATGAGTTGAGCTGCTCTTAACATTGATGTGGCTATATCACTATAGTATGGTTTTTGAGTCCTTTGGGTATAAACCGAGGAATGGGTTAACTGGGTCAAATGGTTCCATTTCAGGTTTTCTGAAGAATCTCTATACTGCTTTCTAGATTGGTAAAGTACCAATTTGCAATCCCACCAGCAGGGTATAAGTGCACCTTTTTCCCCAAAATCCTTGCTTGTATTCTTGATAATTGCCATTCTAACTGGAATGAGATAAAATCTTAGAGTAGTTTTGATTTGCATTTCTCTGATTGCTAGAGATATTGATCATTTCTTCATATATATGTTGATTGATTGTATTTCTTCTTTTGTGAAGTGTCTCTTTAGATCCTTAGCCCATTTATTGATTGGGTTATTTTTTTTTTTTGATGTTAAGTTTTTGAGTTCTCCATATATCCTTGAGATTAACGCTCTATTGATTGAGATGCATGTGGTAAAAATTTTCTCCTGTTTTGTAGGCTTTCTTTTAATGTTATTGTTTCCTTTGCTGATAAGAAGGGTTTTTGTTGTTGTTGTTGTTTAAATTCATCCCATTTATTGATTCTTGATTTTACTTCTTGTGCTTCTGAAGTCTTGTTAAGAAAGTCAGTTCCTAAGCCGACATGATGAAGATTTGGTTCTACTTTTTACCATTCTAACTGGAATGAGAAAAAATCTTAGAGGTCTCTGTCCTAGTGCCTAAGTCTTTGATCCACTTTGAGTTGATTTTTGTGCAGGGTGAGAGGGGTTTAATTTCATTTTGTTACATATGGACTTCCAATCTTTGTAGCACCATTTGTTGAAGAGTCTGTCTTTTTCCCAGTGAGTGTTTTTGGCACCTTTGTCTAGTATGAGATAACGGTATTTATGTGAGTTTGTCTCTGTTTCTTCTATTCTGTTACCTGTGGTCTATGCATCTGTTTTGGTGCCAATACCATGCTGTTTTTGTTTCCATGGCTCTGTAATATCGTTTAAGGTCTGGTATTGTAATGCTTCCTGCTTGACTTTTCTTGCTAAGGATTGCTTTGCCTATTCTGGGTCTCTTATTTTTCCAAATGAATTTCATGATTGCTTTTTCTAGTTCTATGAAGAATGTCATTGGGATTTTAATAGGAATTGCATTAAATCTGAATAATGCTTTTGGTAATATGGCCATTTTGACAATATTAATTTTGCCTATCCAAGAGCATGGGAGATATTTCCATCTTCTGAAGTCTTCTTTAATTTCTTTCTTTAGTGTTCTGTAGTTTTCTTTTGTTAGGTTGATTCCCAAGTACTTTTTTTTTTTGAGGCATTGTAAATGGGGTAGAAAACTAAAGTTTTTGATCAGTTCATTATCCCATCTATTATGTGTTTCTAACAGATATAAGTTATAGAACATTATTCCATAGGTTGTTATTAAAGAAGTTTACTTTTTCCATGATCACTCTCTCATTTCCCCACACCAGATACATCCATACATTTTCTACCTTCTTTCCATCCTTGCTTCATAGTGTAAACTTTCTACAAATAGCTCTCTATTGCAGTTTTCTTTCAACTGATACCGATACTTTTAATCTCATGTATGATTTTTTTGTTTTAATCAGGGATTTTTTAGGGGCACTTTACTGATGAGCCACATGGCCAGCCTTTTTATTAAAAATATTGGATTTAGACAGAGGGTCTCTTTGAGTTGGTTAGGATGTAGCTACATTGCTGAGGCTGGCTTTGAACTCATAGTCCTCCTGCATCAGCCTCTGGAGCCACTGGGATTATAGACATGTGCCACCACACCCGGCTTCATGTTTGATTTAAATCTCAGGTATGATTTTGTCAAGATGAACCCAACTACCATGTATAACTGTAAAGCTCTAATTAAAAAAAGAAAAGAAAAATCATAGTAAAGTCAAAGTAACCATCAAGCCAAGAACCTAAAAAGACCAGGTGGCTGCATATAGTGTGGAATCCTGAATGGCATCGCAGGACAGGACAAGGACATTAGTTAAAAATGAACTATAGAAATCTGAGTAAGATATGGACTTCTATCAACTATAATGTTTTAATATTGAGTTGTTAAAGGAAACAAATATACTCTTATACATCACAGGAACAGGTGGATGTGGGGTAAACTAGGAATTTTCTATTCTTTTTACCAGTTTTCCACAAAACTAAAACTATCCTAAAATAAAGACTAAAAGAAAAGTGTGTCAGTATCAATGTTGGCAAAAATGTGGGTCTACTGAAACCCAAATACACACACACTTTGGTTGAGTGTATCTACTGGATTGAAAAATCAAAAAACCCCAAGATAGTGTGGCCTGGGAAAGGGAATGAGAAAGAAAGCCATATATTGATAGCTTTTGTCTCTCCCAAGGTAAATCCTTCCCAGATGCTGGCCACAGGCTGGGAGAAAGTGTCTCATGAAACCTAGAATGACAGTCTCTTGGAAACACTGATCTCTTCCTTTCCGGGTGCTGACCACTGACCCCCAAGCCCAAGACCCAAATTCCTGAGTGCCCTGACTGACACACTTATTAAATCACCCACACCCTCTATGAACCCAGTCCCCTCCTTTGTTTGGTGGCTCATTTTCTACCAGGAATGTGGGTCCATTTCCGTAGGTGTAGTGCCGTTTCTGAAATAACCCATGAAATTTGCGTCCAGCCTGGTCTTTTTTGTTCTAACAGTAATTAGTGTTTTAAACAATTTTGCATTATGTAGTAAAAGTGAAGCTAGATGAGCCTTATGACCTCGCAGATTAGTCCAAGAAGTTTTCCATAAAGAAACGATGGTGCTCTTCTAAGGGAATTCACATATTACATGGTTAAGATGCCAAACTATGAAAGTGGACAGAGGGTCCTTTAAGAGTAGATATTCAAAGGAGGCAAGATGGTGGAGGAGAGAGGCAGCACAGCCCGTGGCTCCTCAGTCCCAGACTTTTAAAATGGGAAGGCTTCTCCTCAGCCAAGTGAGTAACCAAGGAACCTCACTGAAGCATAATACTGAACTGTAATTAAAAAAAAAAAATCATAGAGCTACAGAAAGTCAGTAAGAAATAACACCTCAGAGCCGCGCTGGCTCTGGCCACCTAGACAAGAGACGTAGGCCATGGGGAAGAAGTTAAAGCTTCGACCTGGGGATACCTGGGGCTTACAGAGGAGGCTGACTTTAAGGGACACGGAGTTGGAGGGGCAAGTGTCTCAATAAAAACAAACCCAAAGAGGTCTGCAGAGGGGAAAGCTGTCCATGGCGTGGTGAGCCCTCCCCCAGCGTGGAACCCTCTGGCAAGAGAGGGGAATGTTCCCAGGAGCTGAGAGCTGTTCCTGCTGTGAACACAGATGGGGGACATGGGAACTTGGGGATAAAGTTTACCAAAAACTGAAGGAAAAATTCCCAGAGGGTGCCTGGACCAGAGACTGAGGTGGGTACAAGGAATATTTTGCCTCGGCCACTCAGCCTCTGGATCCTAAAGGGCAAAAAAAAATCCCATAAGAGCTGGCACCCCATAAGAGCTAGTGTGGAGCCCCTCACTGGGCCATACCAGGTCATCTGCACTCCAGGGCAGCCACGGGGATCACAGTTCCTCAGCCCTCCACAGTCTATCCCACCTAATACTGGGAGACTGAAAGTTGAGAGCAAATATACCCTGGCTATTGTGAATTGAACTGCTGTAAACATTAATGTGTCTGTGTCACTGCAGTATGCTGATTTTAAGTCCTGAAAGAACATTTATGAAGTCTACATCATGTAGCATTTGTTTGTAGAGAACCCCCATCTACTCATCTTTGTCCAGAGGTAGAGTACCTGGCCATGGCCTGAATCAATCAATACCTTATGTTCCTTTTGTTTAAAGTGATTATGTTGATGCATTTGCAGGTGGTATGTAACTCAATCCAAACTTATCTATTATGATGAAACTTTGGCTAGAATTTCTTTCCCATGGACAATTATACTGAGATGACCTTAAATCTGGACGTGAGATAGCCATTTTACTATGCTAAGGGGGGAACCTGGGAAAGTAGCCAAAATTTTTAAAGGCAAATCCAAAATATAGAAGAGCACCTAACCACTGGTCACAACATTTGAGCCCTAAATCCAGCTGTCCCTGAAGTGCATTTGCTTTTATGGCAACCAAAAAAGACCCATGAAAAGATATCCCACTATGGCAGGGGCAGGGACTGAAATAAGTGGAGAAATGAAAGCAGAGTAAGGATTGGACAAGAGTCTTCAATGGAGCTTCTAACTGTTTGGTTCTGGACCTGGTAAATGGAATGAATGTTCTCTACCTTTTTATGATTGTACTTGATCTTTGGTCTCCATATGGATTAGTGCAGTAGGAAGCCAAGAGGCTACTGTCTCTCCCCCCATCTCTTTCTCATATAGGTTCTTAATTGAGACTATGAATCCTTCAGTGCCTATGATAAAGGTAGGTGTGTGGGTCCAAGGAAGCTGTTTTGCAGGTTCTTCCTGATGTTCAGTAAGTACCCACTGACTTCCTTTGTGTCAGGGACTCTCTAGACCCTGGTAAAACAGAGACAAATTCCTCCTCTCGGTCCTCAGTGGACTGTTTGTGACTGAAAGTACACAGTTTTGTCTTCCAGTCCTGACTTCACCATTTACTAGCTGTTTAACCTCTTGTAGCTCAGTTTTCTTTGTTTTTAAAGTGTGGGTTATATTGACCCTGCCTTACACATTTGTGGTAAAGATAATGAGTTGTTGTGTGCATGTAAGTGAGATGATAGCCTGGCATGTAGTTACACTACTTATGTATGTCAAATAGATACAAAAAGAAAATAAATAAATGAAGAACTCATACTCCAGAGGGCAAATTATTCAAAGGAGAGAAAGAGGGGAAAATGGTGACAATATTGAATATTTGCTATATGTCAGGCACTGTTTGATCTTCTATTTAAGTTATCATGTTGGTCTCTTTTATTTGGGTTGGTTTTTCAGAAACAAAGGCTATGCATTGGCACATAAGCTGTGGACCATCCTTCTGAGGATCTTTTTCCTCTAATGGTGGTTATCATTGTCTTCTGGAAGGAAATATGATAGGCCCAGTGAGAGTGGAGCTTAGAATCACTTCAATTTTATTTATATTAACATTATAATTTGTGAATGATTGAACTCGTATTTATTTCTTTGTTATTTCCTAACAGTGCTACCTCCAGCATACTGAATATTTTCGTGAGTTGGTAGAGCTCATTGTCGTAAAACCCACCCACTTGTCTTGGTTGTGAAATGGCATTGGAGTTTTTTTAACTTTGGACTTTTGTGCTGTGACTGGCTCAATGTCTTGGTAACATTTAATGAGCAACTAGAGACCATTTTCCTTGACACCCGCTTACCAGGTGAACCTACCCATCAAATACCCCAACTCCCTGCTGTTTTGGGGACACATCTGCTATTCTGAAAGTGATTGTCTTTCATGTCCATGTGCTGTGAAGTAGAAGCTGAGCCTCACTGTCTGTCCAAGTTCTGAGTCTGAAGTTATTATCTGGTGCCCTGAGGCAAGAGTGGCTGCACCTGCACAGGGACCCTGGCCTGCCATAATTGGCTTTCTTACCTCTGTAAGGATGAGGTGCCATTGTTTGCTTCGCTAATTCCCACTTTTCTTTTTTCTTTTAATATATTTTTAGCTGTCAATGGACATTTATTTTATTTAAATATTTTTTCAGTTGCAGTTGGACACAATACCTTTATTTTATTTATTTATGTTTATGTGGTGCTGAGGATTGAACCCAGCACCTTGCATGTACTAGGCAAGCACTCTACCACTGAGCCACAACCCCCAGCCCCCAAGCCCCCACTTTTCAGTGGGGTGGTTCTTACTCCACATAGAGCTGATCAAGTCAAATCCTCATCAGCTTAGTAGAGGAATTTCTAACAGAACAAATTCACTACAGGTTGAAGCAGTCTTCACTAGAGTAAAAAGTGGCAGCAGCTAGGTCAGCCAGAGCCTCCTAAACATGAGGACCTCCAAGTTTTGCCTTCAACATCAGTTTTGATCTCTCCAGACCTTGCTATTCTGGTTTTTATGACCCGAGATAGTGCGTAATCTAATTGCCCACCTCTCATTGTGTATTTCACTCAGGGCATCGATTGAGCCCTTGTCTGAAACTGTCACTTTGTCCACAGAGCCTATTTCCATTACAGTTAATGATTATTTAATAGTATTTACTGTGTTCCAAGCATGAATCTAAGAGTTTTAATTCTATTGGCTTTTATATTTCTCATACTGGCCTTCTGAGGTAGTCATTATTATCACCCCCATTTTACAGATGATGATAAGGAAATATCCTAAAACCACATAGCTAATTGGTGATATACCCAGTCTTCAGACTTAGGCAGTCTGCCTCCAGCACCAACCATCCTAGCCCAGTGCCTCAAGAATGAGTGAATGAATGATTTTCCAACTGCCGCAGTCTGGCTGGGCACAAATGTCGCAGTCTGGCTGGGCACACAATCACGAGCCACCACACAGCTTGTAGATTCAAACAGCAGCTCTTTATTCCCGAACTCACACCGGCACTCTACAAACACGTTCTGGGGAAATCCACGTTCTCTGCCCAAATCCACCTCCACTGGGCTTCTATCTCCAAAATATACTGTCTGAATCCCGTGAGAACTCAAGGGGAACTCAGGCAGCAGGATACGCCCTATTCCCAGCAGGAATAATCTTAAACCTTAAACCTGGAACCTAAACCGGGAACGCCCTAATCCGCCTTGGTCCTTGAACAAGGTCACCTACATTCAATGTCACTGCAACATGGGGTACGCTGGCAAGGAAATTGTCATACCTACTTGGCTAATGGCTCCCAGCATCCATCCCCTGTATTTATTCCATGGGAGATGACCAACTTTCTTCCCTAGCTACATCCTCTTCTTGGATACCATGTTCACTGCCCCCTTCAGGGGCGCTGACTATGCCAGGAATGTGTCTTTGAGTTAAACAGCCTAATTGCAGATCTCTCTGTCACCAGTTTGGAATTGGGAATCAGACATAGAATTTAATTAGATATGATTGTCATGGAGCTGTAAGATCACACAGAGTTGGAGCTAGAGTTCACCATGTTTTATTTCAAAGCTACTAGCCAGGTGCATTTAGGGGAGAGATGTCAGGAACTAAAATAACAGTCCAGTGTCGATTTAAACAAAATAGAGTAACAGGATAGAAACCCCATTTTTTCCCCAGAAATAGGGTAAGCATCTTTATTCTAAGCATAGAGGGGAAGTTGATTTGTGGATAAGAGGATCATGCAGATGTGAAAATATATGTAAAGATAGGAGACTGCAAAATTTTAGATATCTCCTTGAAAAACTACAGTTCCCACATGAGCCTCAGAGGCATCTGCTGTCTTTCTTGCCTTTATGGTTCCTTAGGTTTCCTCTGTAGTCTTCCAATAAAATCCCCTCCAACTTAAAATAGTTGCAAATGACTTCTGCTCCTTGTAGGCACATGAAGAGCAGCCAAATCATCCATGGATAGGCAAGTTGTTTTATTTGGCCTTAGCATTCCATGTGAAAGTGTACTCTTTACGTATGAGAAATATAACCATGTTAGATTTTTCTTGGTGTTTGGTGGAACAGGGTACTTTTAGCCTTGGGCTTCTATGTTTTGGTATGTTTATGGGACTTTGGTTTGTTTGGGCAACTCAGGATCTATTTGTCCTACCACTGGCACCTACCCCTTCCAAATTTTTGCTGTGAAGCACTATCTTCATTTCAACCCAACATTTCTGGGAAGATTGAATGGCCAGTTCAAGGGCAAAGCTCATTGAGCATTAGCATATTCCTAAATGTGGGAGGGGTGAACATGTGACCTAAGTCAGTCCAATCAGTGAAAGTCAGAGTGGAAGTCCAAGGAATGCTGGAATACAAATACTCATTTTCCGGGTGATAGAAGTGAATCTTTAGAAAAGTTGTCCCAGGGTTGTCAATAGCTTCACATTTGCTATCCTCAGAGGAAAAGCCTATCCAAGAAAAGAGTCATTCTAGAAGGGAGAGAGATATGTGTTTTAATCCCCTGCTATTTGTCTTGCCCAAAGCTGTATCATCTCCTGGATTGTTCAATTATATAAGCGAATTTTTTTCATCTTTATTATGGAAAACAGCTAACTTGGAGGAATTTTCACATTTTATTATGAATTGAGGAAATAAAGATGCCTGGTAGTATGTATTATTAATGACTCATTATCATAACACAACTAATACTACTAAAATACTCTCTCCCCACTCATGGAAAACTATACACCAAATTTTAACATCAGTTATCTAGGGACGGGTTCTGCTAACATCTAGGGATGCTAGCAAAAGTTAACAAACAGGGTTGGACAGTCATGATAAGTCATCCTGATGATATTTTATTTATATGAAATTATTTGTAAATGCACATACAAATGGATAGAGATATATAATAGTGTAATCAATAGAACATTGATAACAATTGTCTTAGAGCCATGAGATTTTAGCTAATTTCAATTTTTCTTTATACCTTAATGTATTTTTAGTAATTTTCTTTTTAAAATTAGAAGATGATATGTTAGAAAGAAATATCAGCTATATGTTGGGAAAGAGGCCATAGTCTATTGTGAAACATCTTCTAATTTTTCATCAATTGATGGAAATTAATGTTTCATTTTATTAGTAGTTCTTTAGGCAACACAAGTTTTTTTTTTGTTGTTGTTGTTGTTTTTGTTTTTCGGACTCCAAACTTCTAATAAGAGTTTTATTGATTGATTTTGATTAACAACATTCTTTTTTAAATCTTTTGAAATATATGACAGTAGAGTGTATTCTGACAAACATACATGGAATATAATTTATTTGGATTAGAATCCCATTCTTTTGACTGTACATGGTGTGCAGTTACAATGGTCTTAAGTTCATTTATAAACATAGGAAAGTTATGTCCAATTCATTCTACTGTCTTTCCCATTCCCATCTCCCCTCACTTCCCTTCATTTCCCTTTGTCTAATCCAGTGAACTTCTATTCTTCCCCCCACCTGCCTTATTGTGTAGTATCTGCATATCAGAGAGAACATTCAGCCTTTGGGATTGGCTTATTTCATTTAGCATGACAGTCTCCAGTTTCATCCATTTACCAGCAAATGCCATAATTTCATTCTCCTTTATGGCTCAGTAATATTCCATTGTGTGTATATACCACATTTTCTTTATCTGTTGATATGCTTAAGGGCACCTAGGTTGGTTCCGTAGCTTAGCTATGGTGAATGAGCTGCTATAAACATTGACATGGCTGTGTTACTATAATATGCTGATTTTAAGTACTTTGGGTATATACTGAGGAGTGGGATAACTAGGTCAAATGGTGGCTCCTCTCTAAGTTTTCTGAGGAATCTCCAGATTTCCAGAGTAGTTGCATCAATTTGCAATCCCACCAGCAATGTATGATGGACAACCCAAGTTAAATAATGACTCTTTAGAAAATATACTGGTCGAATTCTGGGTTAAATGAAGTTGAATACATTTCCTTACAGACTGTTTATAATATATAGTTGTACATTATAAATATTCAAGAAATATATTAAGTATTCAAGTATTTATTTATTACAACAAACTTACAGATTTGTACATTATATTTTTGTTCATGGCATGTTTTTTTTTTCTTTTTTTCAAAACTTAACAAAGTAATAGAAGCAACTTAAATGTATTTTGTATTTTTTTTTTCATGCTCTTACCATAGGTAGGATCAGCAAACATTAAATCATTAAGATACTACTGATTCCTATTAATGGATCAGGGGTTGGCAAAGTGCTCAGATAAGTGTGTATGTGTCCTGTGCACTCATTCTAAGAGGCATCTTAGGACTGGTCAGTGTACTTTGTAATCTTGACCTCTTTTATTCATCTCCCTTTTATCTGGGTTGGGTACTAATCTGTTGGTCTTCTTGCACTTCTTTCCATATATTCTGTGAAGTCTTGCCAAGATGTGTCCAAATCTGCAATGGCCTGCCCCTTTCTCCTCTGTGTCAGATTTCCCTAAATATCTGTAGAAAATGGGGTTCACTCTCAGTTTCCCCTAGTAGTTGAAGAGGTTCAGTGACTAGCTAGTAAAATAGGGAAATATTCTAACCTCCACTTTTCGTTTGGTTTGGAATGCATTTTATTACTAGTGTTTGGGCAAAAGGATTGATACACTATACCCTTCAAATTAATGGACATTTGCTTACTGTAAAGCACAAAATACCATATATATTTGTAGTAAAAGAAATAAAATTGTAACTTATAGTAAGAGATAGTTAATGTAAAATTTGGAAAAAACTCAATATACCCTACTGAACTAAATACCAGTTTATCAATTTGTCAAATTTATCAGTTTATCATATTATGCCTAATTTCAGCTAGGCATGATGCTAAATGCTTTCACATTCATAGTGATCATATGAGAAAAGTACCATTTTATTCCCACTCTATCGATAATGGAACTGAGGTTGAGATGTCCATTAACTTGCTGTGCATGTAGCTCTTTGGGATGATGCCAAGGTTGCTTTGGGTGTGGTCCTAAACCTGAAAGTGGATTCCATACTACCACCCAAGCAGAAGGTCCATTTTCAAATAATTGAGAGATATTTGGGAACTGACTACTATGAAAGATACTGACCTGAGGCTCTGCAATATGATAGACTATTCCACTTCAACCAAATCCATTCTGTGTACTTACTCCAAATTTATGTGCACCCCCGCTTGCTCGCACACATGTGTGCACACTCTCTCTCTCCCTCTCTCTCTGACTCTGCTCCTGCAGAGACTAAGCTTTGGCAGCCCCACATTTATGGGCTACACTTAGCACTTTAGAAAATCGAAGTTTATTACCCTCATTGCTACTAAGTTGGCGGGGGCTGGGGCGGGCAGGAAACACAAGAACAATCACAAACAGCACTAAGAAGCTAAAGTCCTAGAGTCTCCTAATTCAGAATAAAGTTAATAGTGTAAAATGAGGGAAGGAACAGTGCCAGCACAGCAGTTCCATGCAACATAGGAAATATGACTAGGAGATAAAACCAGGTTCATTGCATCCAGTTCAAGGCTAATGAAGTGAAGCTCTGAGACATTACAGGCCACATTCCCAAAGAAATATTAATGTCCATGTTAGCATGGCGTCATTTTTAGTACTCTGTTGAAGCACTCACTGTAAACATGAATCACTTTAAGTCCTTTCTTCCATATAAATAATTGTTCTGTTACTTTAGCTCACAGTGAATAACATGAAATGTTAATAAACCTTTTAAAACTTCAGAATGAGTAGTATATTCAAATAGCACATTTTAGAGCCGAGGGTGTTTAGAGCCGAGGGTGTTTAGGAGACTAAATCACATGGATCATTATTTGTATTTAACTTTCTGATAGAACTGTGGCAAGTGCTAAAGTCTAAATTCTTTTTAGGTGGCTATTCAGTTATATATTTAAATAAATTTAAATACTTACTGTTGAGCTTTTTTCTTTTGATGAAATTATTTTAATCTTCTAAAGTAAAGAAGACTTTAAACTATCTTATAACCATGAACAAAATTAATGTCATACTTATATTTTTCACTTAAAATCATGACATTTAGGCCCAATGAGGTTTAAACTTTGTCAGTTACTTGGGCATATATCAGATTTTCTTAAAGAGCCTATACTCAAATCTCCTGATGTGCTAAATAGTGTATAAAATTGCCTGCTGATTGCCTATGAGTAGATTATCTATTAAATAGAAATTCTACTACTAATTTTGCATAACAGAGGTTTTTCTTTCTTTGTTGGTTTCCTGAGATGAGAAAGGCAAAGGATTGAAGAATAAAGTAGGTAATCTATTTGTATTAAGAATACATCAACCAGGTGCCATGGTGCAGGCCTATAATCCCAATGGCTTCGGAGGCTGAGGCAGGAGGATCACAAGTTCAAAGCCAACACAGCAACTTAGTGAGGCCCTAAGTGACTCAGTGAGGCCCTGTCTCCAAATAAAACATAAAAAAGGGCTGTGAATGTTGCTCAGTGGTAAAGTACCCCTGGGTTCAATTCCTGGTATAAAAAAAGAAAAGAAAACATCAGTCAAAGTATCAGTTATTTTTGTACAATCTGCTATATGAACCAAGATACATAGAATTACTAATATTTGACTGCATTCAAAAGATTGTCAGCATGTTTCCTAATTTTACAAAAGTCTCCATCACAGACTATTTAGATATAAGACTGTTTACTGGAGGTAATTTCTCTTGAATTTACCATATTAACTGATTTGCCTTTTTTATTGATTCCTTAGCATTGATGAGGATTTAATATTATTTGTGCAGATGTGCATGTAACACAAACAGCTGATGGACAAAGAGGTATTAAGTTTTGAAACCCCAAACTTGTTGAATAATTCAAAACTATGATGAGGCTTCAAATTTATAGAGTTTTCAGGAAATGTCATCCTACTGTTTCCTAGTATGCTTTTGGTGTGGCCATTTGCAAATGAGCAATTCTAATTAGAAACAACCACAGATACTTGTGGATAGTATCTGAAGACTCTGCCGTGACTGAGAACAGAGCTCATGTCCCTGTGTGGGATAGGATGGCTTTATTTTGACAATGCATTCCCTGGGAGAGATCCAGAGTCAATCCTCTGTTGTAAGCACAGGATTCTGTCACCAAGGCCAGCGTAGCTGGTGGGGCGTTGCTATCTCTTTTCACACGTGGTTCCACCCTGAATGCTGGGTGAACCACAGGGTGACTTTTTATTTCCTTCCAGGAAACCTAAATTCACAGAATATTGCCTTCTGCTCTTGTGTACTCAGGTATCCTCAGCCCTGTCTGAACTCAGAAAATTATATTTTATCTTAAGTGGAACCTTCTAAGACATGAGTTTGCTATCTTCAGTGAAAAGTGTTGCCTTAGAGACCTTGTACTTTCTATTAGGAAGAGTGAGAAATAGACTGTATTTAATATCTAGGAACTGCTGACTGCCTCGCATGGTTATGTTAGCATGTTCACAGGTAACTGAATAGTGTGAAATTTGACATTTTGTTGATTTAGTTTAACAAATGCATCCTGTTCAGTTTACAGTACACACTCCCACTCCCCCAACATATATTTATATACCTGCCTCCCTTCGACTTTTGGATTTCTTTAATATCCATGGTTCTTATATTTAAAAACAAAACAAAACTCTGCTACAGAATATGTAGTTAAAACCTTGTTAAGAGAATCCAGACAAAAGAGAATTAGCAAAAAAAATCAACTGGTAAAGTGGCTAAGTTTGTCTTCAACTTTCTTTTTTGAATGCTGAGCATTTCCAGTATTAGATCCAACCATTAAGGACATTGATGCATTTATTATGTGGAAACTGACTGTGGATGGCCATCTTACTTCTCTGAGAAGACTCAGAAACCGAAAAGGCACAAATCAATAATGTAATTAATAAACACTGTTTTCCTCTAAGAGATTGCAAAAGAATGAGTCTTACACTTGACATTTCCCCAAAGTAGAGTGGTCCGATTAAATCTTCAGTGATGCTGCATCTGACAAGAAGACAAATTCACCTACCACAATATGTTTTTGGAAAGAAATAATAACTAATTTTTATTTCCCTTCTCCTTTCCAAAGCCAACAAATAAACTCTCTGTACCTGAGAAACTAGCTGTAAGCATTTTCTACTGTGATCCTCAGGAATAATAAATGTGTGTGTGTGTGTGTGTGTGTGTAATTTGCATAGAAGTTATTCCAGCTGAAGGTTGAGACCCTGGAAGACACAATAGAATTTTATAGATATGATAGTAAAAGCATTTATTAAAAGCAATTTGCTAGGCACTTGTGTCAACTAGAATTCCTGCAAGCTCTGAGTAAGAGAAATGAAACAAGGAATTTGCCCACTCACATAACTTAAAGCCTGCACATAGAACAGACAGCAGACACCACTCGACCAAGGGCTCAAACTAATAACAAGGGCTCAGATCCATCTCAACTTCTATTGGGTTATTGATGGCAGGGTGCCAGGATGACTGTCACAGCTTGAACTTCATATCTTTGATTTGAACCTGGTGACAGATGCCAGCTTCTTACAATTGAAAGGCCCAGGGTTGGCTCTGATGGCTTTCTGACCTTGATCATTGTGCCAGTCTCTGAAGGAGTCACACCTGGTGGAATGACATGATGAGCTCATATTGAGTTTTCATGCCTCACCTTTGGAAGAAGAGACGAGCATCTTCCTGAAACTGATGGACTAGGGATAAAGGTATGGGTGTTTCTCCAGAATAAAATCTCATTTTTTAAAAAAGCAAAAATAGTTTTAATAGATGTTAGATAACCCCAAATCAACAGATATCTATTTCATTGCCTCACATATATTTTACAAATACTGCTTTATTTAATCTTTACAAACACCCTATAAAAGAATATGTCAATTATCTCTGTTTCACAGATAGGAGCGCAGAAATGAAGATGTTAAAGTCACTTCAAATCATTAATCCATGAAACAGATTTATCCATCCAATGGATTAATCCACTGATTAGATCACAACCTTTACAATCTAATAATTTTGCCTCTGAACATTCTTGCACTGCCTAATGCATGAGCATTTTGTGGGATACACAAAGATCCGAACTATAACAGCCACAAACCTCAGAAGTGACTTAACAATTATTAGATTGCAAAAGTTGTAATCTGATCCATGGATAAATCCATTTGATGAATTAATCTATTTCATGGATTGATGATTTGAACAGACTACTGGATGAAAACTGTAGGCAGGTAAGGCTTGGATGGAGGACGTGGGTCACTAGGGGTATACCTTTAAGGATTATATATATCTTGTCCCTGGCGCCTCTTCTCTCTCTCTCTCTCTCTCTCTCTCTCTCTCTCTCTCTCTTTCTCCCTCTATCCCTCCGCCCCCCCCCCCTTTGCTTTTTGGCTGTCATGAACTGAGCCGCTTTCCTCCACCACGTCCTTCTGTCGTAATGTTCTGCCTCACCTTGGGCTCAGAGTGATGGAGTCAGCCAACTGTGGACTAAACCTCTAAAACCATCATCCCAAAATAAACTTTTCCTCCTCTAAGTTTTTCAGGTAATTGGGTCATAGTGATGGAAGCTGACTATCACAGTGGCAGAACTGAACTTTAAACCTAGGACTCTCTGACTATGGAGTCTTGACCTAGACATCTTCTCTCTATGCCTCACTGAAGGAAAAGCACATCCCAGGGTTATGCATGACAACAGCAGGGAACCTGTGGCACCTTCAGAACAGTGTTGGCAAGTGTTGGAATCAGACATCTGGAGGGCAGAGTCGTCAGAACCAAGGACTGCAGGGCTAGATATGGGTCAGTAAGGCTAATTTTAATGCAATTAAAATAAAAAATAATTTCTGCCCATTTCATACTACAATAAGATAATGCCACAGACTGGGCAATTTACAATTTTTGGCTCACAGTTGTAAAGGATGGAATCTAGGATCCAGGGGTCAGCATGTGGGCAGGATCTTCTTGCTGCTTCATCCCATGGTAGAAGGCAGGAAGGCTAGCGAGTAAGAGAGAGGAAAAAGGGATCCTCTTTTATGATGCACCCACTGCTGTGACAATGGCAGTAGTCCATTCATTCTGCCCTCATGGCCTGGTCCACTCTCTTTAGACCCCACTGTGCAACACTGTTACATGGTGGATTGAGTTTCTAACACATGCTTTTCAGGGACACAATCAAAGCATACAAAGATTCATTTACTTACGGCACTAATGATTCTGTTTGGAGTCTGCATCCTCAAACAAGGGCAATTTGTAGATTAACCTTACTGTTGCCAGTCTAGGAAGGGGCATATATGACACTCGGTGTATTTTTGTACCCCTTTGCAATGTTTAGGGCCTTGACTCCACCATGGCCTTCTGATTCACATGACCATTGTTTGCATCATGGGCAGAGAAGGATTTTTTGATAACTTTTAGGGTGAATTAAAATATTTTTTTAAAAAATCTAAATGAGCATCAGATTACACTAAATCATGCATTTTCTAAGTAGTGGTAGGCGAGAACCTAAACCTCCTGTAGCTCCAGCTGAACACCCAACCCACACCTTACCATCCACACTGACCTCACGTAGATGTTCCCTTGTCTACATTAGCATGCTTCATTTTCCATCAACTTTGCTTCCTAGGAAATGTTCGATTGTTTTTTATAGGAGCGTCCCCAAAGACCTATCATCTCTTCCATGGAATTCATCAGCAGTTGACACCCTAAAATTGAATTCTTAACATATTCATCTTGCCACATCCTCTGCCATCTTGGACTGCTATATCATGATTCTTATATAATCCCAATCAATTCCCTGCCTTGAAAGGGTCACCATAATGTTCAAATTTCCAGTAATCATGATGTTACCTTCCCCTCTGACACAGACAGAACTTTGTGCTATAGTTTTGCCCATCTGTAAATTTTGGCTTCCTCTACAATCCAGTGGCCATCAAGTATGAATGATATTTGATAAATTCAAGGAAAAAATCTTGTCCAAAATAAAAAGTAAGAAATAGAAGCATATAGTGTCAATTTGAGGATGGAAAGGGTGATAAAGAGAAAGCTGAAAGAAGGAGTTTGTCTGAAGTGACACATGGGGATAGTGCAAACAGTTCTGTAGGCATAGGTCAAAGTGCTTTGGAGTAGCACTAGAAACCGATCAGTCAGTGGCAGTTATTAGAAAATCAAAGAGAAGGTAGATTTTGGAACATTGAGGCACAGTTCAGTGGATTTACCTCCTTTTATCTTTGTGTGCAGGACCTGAGAGGTGGTGTATGCTCAGAAGTAGTGTCTGCTCAATTATCATGTGGAGGAGGGTGGGGGGAGAGGGAGAGAAAAGAAGAGGGAGAGAGAAAAACATGAATGTAAAGTATCAATGCTTGATATCCAGGGCCAACTTCCGATCATTAAAACATTGTTCACAGTGTGAAATTAATTCTCCAGATTAATTGGATGTCTACTTAATTGATTAGTTTTAGGAAATCAGGCATAATAAGGAAATAGGGAGATATGAATAAGTATTGACATTTACTTGTCAGGTTTTTAGACCTGGGAATGGAAGAGGAAATGATGTGCTAGAAATACTACAGAATGTCAGGGGGAGAATAGATAAAAACAAATCAGGTCAATTCCTTGGATGTCCTTGGACCAATAGGAAAAAGCAGAATCTAGGGGCAGAGGGCTGAGCTCAGTTTTGGTGGAATGCTTGCTTAGCATGTGCAACAAACAACAGCAACAACCAAAAAAAAAGAAAAAGAAAATGTAATCATATAAAAGTGCCTCCTAGTGGTCGGTAAGGCAAGTGTTAACTTTCTGAAACAAAACCAAAAATAACAAAGAAAGGAAAAAGAATGTATACTTAACTAAAATGGGCTGAGTTGCTGCACAATCCCTTGGGAACACTGGATAGTTACCAATTTTCTGTTCTGTTGGTCTGGCAGAAGCCGAGAAAGACCAATCCAAGCCAAATTACATTAGGTAAATTGCCAGTCAGAAGCAAATTATTATTTTTAATTTTTTGTTTTTATTAGTGTATTATAGTTATACATAATATTGGGATTCATTTTGATATAATCTTACAAGCATAGAATATATTGTGTTTCATTTTAGACCCCAGTATTTCCTCTTTCCCTCTCCTCCCACTTCCCTCAGTTTCTCTCCTCTACTGGTCATCCTTTTATTATTTATATTATTTTTTAACTAGTGAGAAACAAATGATTAGTTATCTGACAAAACTGACATTTTTCTGGTTCCTAGAAAATCTGTATTTTGTTTTAGTAAAACTTGAGAATGTGGGCTGGGGTTGTGGCTCAGTGGTAGAGAGCTTGCCTAGCACATGTGAGGCACAGGATTCGATTCTCAGTAACCTCATAAAGATAAATAAATAAAATAAAGATATTGCGTCCATCTACAACTAAAAATATTTTTTTAAAACTTGAAAATGTAAATCTCTCTTTCTCTGTATATGTGTGTACACACACACACACACGTACCCTATTTGAACTTCATGAGTGCCATGACTTAAATGGTCTCATTGTATAGGTCAAAGGTAAACAAACTACAGCCTAATAGCCATGTCTGACGAGATGCCTGTTTTTGCAATAAGAGGGTCTTTTTTTTTTTTTTTTTGGTACTGGGAATTTAACCCAGGAATGCTTAACCACTGAACCGCATGCCAGCCCTTTTGATTTTTATTTTGAGACAGGGTCTCGCTGAGTTGCTTAGGGCCTCACTGAGTAGCTGAGGCTGGCTTTGACATACAATCCTCCTGCTTCATCCTCCTGAGCCCCTGGGATTATAGGCTGGCTTTGACATACAATCCTCCTGCTTCATCCTCCTGAGCCCCTGGGATTATAGGCATCGCCATCATGCCTGTCTGTAAATAAGAGTTTTATTAGAACTGAGTTGTGCCCATTTATTTACTTATTATCTGTGACTGCTTTTGTGCTACAAAGGCAGAGTTAGCTAGTTGTGACAGAGACCAGACCATGTAGCCTAATAAGCCTAAAATATTTACTATCTACTCCTTTACAGGAAATATTTTCTGTTTTTCTTTTTCTTTGGAGGGTGTGTGTGTGTGTGTGGGGGGTGGGCAGGATTGAATCCCAGACCTTATTTCTAGCTTTTTTTT
>NW_026000168.1:11072532-11079396 GCF_001458135.2 Marmota marmota marmota
GGGAGCCGGAACTCGGGCGCCCCGCGCTCGGCGTTCGCTCCGATAGGCTCAGGTTCTTAGAAGCACCCAGGCGCAGAACCCTAGCAATCTGTTTGCAAGCCACAGGCGAATTGTAGCCTGGAATTACCTGATCTATGGCTGAATGAGTTGCGGTCAGTCGAAAACAGGGGACGTGACGTCAGTTTACCAAGATGGTGGCTGCTGGCCTCCTCTGTGGACTGACCGGTGTGTAGAACCGAGCAGGACCGCTTCCTTACCCCGTCTGGAACCCAGAATTCAGCCCTGAGTACGGTGCTTGCGCGGCTGGCAGAAACTGCAGCGCTGTAACCCTGCGTCTCTATCCCAGCGCACACTGCAGACTCTAGCCGCGGGGCGATTTGCTGAATAAGCAGTTACCCTCCGTGCGACAAACCTCTCGCGTTTGAGTCCCCGTAGCCGATCCTCGTGCGATGGAAATCCTTCCTCCAGGTTCCGGAGCACCCCACTATTGCTGGAAATTCCTAACAAGATATCCTTTAGCCGTCCTGACTTGTCATACTCCCACACAGTGAAGCAGCACACGGGGGTAATGCACTCCCCTCGCCGCCATCTTCTGAAACCTCCCCCCTTATTTCTAGCTTTACAGGAAATATTTATGGATCTCTGGTCTGGTTTCTTGGTATTCAAAATGTGGTGCATAAACCAGCAAACCTTGTTGCAAATGTAGCATCGAAGGCTCTAACATAGATCTACTATCTTAGCGTCTTTGTTTCAACCGAAATCTCCAGATGATATAAGTGATATTTGAGAGGCAGTGATCTAGGCTACAGCTGGGTCTCTGAGGGACCCGGTAAATACTTGTTCAACAAATGAGTAACTAGATCAATAGGCAACCTTCAAACTCATCAGTAAAAGTATGTTTAGTAGGTGTGACGTACCTAGCCCTTGACTGAGTCTGGAAAAGGAGCCAAAGAGATGGCTCTTGTACTCCAGGAGTTTAAAACATACTTAGCACTAAAGGATAGCAGATGTGCGACAATGAACAGTGTTAGAGATACCAGAATGGCACGTCATAATACGCTGATGGTATCTGCAGATGGGAAGTGATGAAGCAGGGATGGTGTTGGAAACTGAAGGGGGGAGGAAAACACATCAGATCTGAATGGCTTTGGACTGATTACTGTGGTGTCTCAGATATGGCTCATAAATACAAAAATGGAGGAGTGCAGCATCCCTTGGTTTATCCAGGGGCTTTTTGAATTACAAAAGAGAGATGGAATACGCTCAGACAAATGGATCCTAGGCTCACAGTGAGGCCGATAAATGCATGAGCACATGTGTTTTTACGGCGAGTTAATTAGGCTGTAAATCAGGGAACAAAAGATGGGACTGAACATGCCAGTAGTTAAAATGTGACAAGAAATACCTGAACAGCCTCCAATGAAATAATTGATAATGGTGTGGTTAATTAAATATCTGCAGTGGAATTAGCTAAGGCAAATCTCATCTTTTTCTGTGTTAAATGCCAATTTCATAAGAATAAGACAATTACAAAGTCACAATCCCGACACCTTTTGTTTTTACGAGTGAGCTGTTTGTAAGCACTTCACTTGGTGCTTTGATGTCATATATTTCCCCCTCTTAGAATAAATAGCATTTCTCAGAAAATTAAGATGTGCTTTCAATTCTCTGATGACTAGCTACTCGAAACAATGAACATTATTCAAGGAAAACCTGAACAACTAATCTTGTAAACAAGCCCCAATTATTTCAACCAATTTATTTATTTTGCTTTTGCTGAGGTTAGAATTTTTCATCTAGAGTCTACTCATCAAAGGCCAGTGATCAGTTTGGACTTAAAAAAAAAAGTCTTTGTTCCTTTTATAGTCATTTTAGTAGTAGAAGGTCAAGAGACTGCTGCAAGTCAGAAGGAATGATTCTTTAAGATGCTTCTATGGGTTTGACAGCCCCTTCATTTTCAGTTCACAGACATCCATGTCCCAAAATATAGCAGGTTCTCCGTAAAGTGAAAACTCCAGGGCAGAGGCAACAAGGAAAAAGGGTGAGGGCGTCTGTTTGTAAGTGAGGAGTGGGTTAAAATCAGAACGGGGGTGTTATGATGTCAACAGGTTATGACTTTCCCTATATTGCTAAGCTTTGCTCAAAGTGTGGGTGTGCATGTATCTACCAAGGTTAGAAGACAGTGGCCTGAGATTCCTCCTTCATTCTTATGTTTTGGTTCCCACTTTCTACTCAAAGTGCACGGCCTCAGTTTGAGCACTAATATTAGACATTCAGAGTCTGAAATTCAGGAGAGCTTCTGAGAAATCATGTATCACTCACATCTTGTTTCTTGCCTGTTCTTGAACTCTGGAGAATGTATTGAATGCATCCAGAGGAGTCATATCAACTTCTAGTGAGTCCACCATGCCACAACAAAAGTGTTCTGGGGTACTAATCCAGAATTTGATAAAGTAGTATCATGGGTAGGGGACTCAATCAATCTGAACCCTTCAGTTCTGGTCCTGGTGACAATAAAAATGCCATCCTTTCTCGTATAAGCCAGCTTTGCATTTGCAAGTTGGCTTTCTTATTTGTGATATTATAGGAACAGATAAAATTTAGAATTTCCAAAACTGACTTAACAACAGAATCCTCTCAAAGAGTAACTTATGAATCTCCTTGCACCAGAACCCTCCCTCCAACTAACTGGTCACTCCAGGCTATTGATTTGCTGATTGCAGGGTTGCAGGTAGGTCTCTGGAATTGTCTCTTGGAACTTTTTTTTTTTTTTTTATTTTTTTTTTTTTGGTGTGTGTGTGTTGCTGGGGATTGAACCCAGGGCCTTGTGCATGTAAAGCAAGCACTCTATCAACTGAGCTATATCTCCAGCCCATGGAACCTGTATTTTCAAGTGTTCCCACAGTGTTCTGCTTTGCAGAAGTCTTTGGAAATGCCTGCATTAGATGATATCACTGTTTTTTTTCCCCATTGATAAAATGTTTGTTGTAGCTTTATTTCATTGGGCTGCTATTTCTATTCCCATATTCAGGGAGTTATATTCCTTACTGTTTGTTTTCTATATAAATATTATCATTTTCTAAATAAGTTTTATTATTCAATATTGTTTCCATAGTGCAGACATTGTCTGACATTCTTCTTTATAATTGAAGGAATTAAATAATTAATGGAACAGGGTAACTATAATTTCTTGATGTCAGAGGAGCGAGTAAATTATGTTTTCTAAACAATTCTGCATCCTTTGCTCATTTAAAAATGGTTATTGGATGCCCTGAATGTTCTGGGCACTGTCCTACACGCTTGAGTTGTAGCTATTAATAACATAGATCAAAGTTTCTGCCTTCAAAGAGCTTTATAGTCTAATGAATTTAGAGTCTTAACTGAGATACCAAATTATAGACACTGGCATTCTGGTATCCACTTCCCTTGGGCCAACTCTTGTTAGCTTGTTTTGGCATGATTTGATTTTTTATTTTCTTAGTGATTTCATTTTTCTCTGACTGCTCTTCACATTCCTCATATTATCCCAAATTTGAACAAAGGTTTCTGTTTTGTGTTTTTTGGAGGCTTTTCATAGTCTTCTACTTCAGGTAGCCCTTTCTTTAAATGTCTATCTACTAAGTAAAGTGACTTAATCACCTTTTTAAATGTTAAGAGATACACTAGCTGACAAGTTATATAAGTCGTTTCTGTTTATGGTTACATGTAAAAAAAAAAAACAACTCAAACTGACTTAAGCACAAAAGAATATTTATTAACTCAGAAATCAGAGAAATTCAGATATTACATTTAGCCTCAGTTACAGATTGAGATTGAGGGTTTCTTGCTTCTCTGTTCGTTTGTTCATTCTTTCGTTCTTTCTTTCCTTCCTTCCTTCTTTCTTATTTTCTATTCATCTCTCTCTCTTTCTGATTGAACTCAGATATGCTTCACCACTGAGGTACTTTCCAAGCCCTTAGGGTCTTGCTAAATTTCCCAGGCTGGTCTTGAACTTGTGATTCTCCTACCTCTGCCTCTGGAGTCTCTGGGGTCACAGGCATGAACCATCATGCCTGACTCTGTTCCACTTAATTGTTTTCCTCTGCATTAGCTTTCATCTCTTCCCATGTGGCAGTAGATCAAGGGTCCCCAAGACTTCCCCTAGATTTGATGATTAGTTGGGAGAACTCTCAGGACTCAACATTATAATCATCCTCATGGCCACATTTATTAAAGTGAAGGAATGTCCCAAAAAGTCAGCAAGGGGAGAAGTTCTGAGGCAACTAGAGCTGAGACTCCAAGAGTCCTTTCCCAGTAGAGTCATACAGGATGCCCTTACTTGCTCCATCAGCAAATCGTGAGGACACACATGAAATATTGTCTACCTGGGAAAGTCTATAGAGACTCAGTGCCTCAGATTCTTTTAGGGGTCTGTCATGTAAATTGCAGTTTCCACCAGTGGCTCAGGGTGTGTTGTGTCTGACTTGACAAGTTTTCCTAAAAGATGCATTCTTTCCCCCAATAAGTCTAGAAAAGTCTCTGTGTTGGAGACTGGCTGGATGCTTCCCAAATTCAATTCTTCTCCTTTCTGTACCTGCATGAAGGCTGCACTTACTCTTGTCTCCTTTGGTAGGTGATAAGGTAGCATTCCATATCCCAGAGTTCCACAGCAAGTGATGCCTACCTCTTTTACACAAGCCCATGATGATCCTTGCACATAAGTGATAAGATAGCATTCCAGTCCCCAGAGTATGAGCGGAAGTTGTTACAGGGCTGGGACCTTCTGAGAAACTGAGGCAGCACAGAACTCCCCCCTTCAAGCCCCAGTTCTTGTGATCAAGTCAGGAAAATTTCAGACATGCCACTCAAAGTAACATGAATGTGTTTATTAAAGGGATAGCAAAAGGGAAAGAGGACACTCTGAAGGGAGAGAGTAGGTCCTCTCAGAGAGGAGAGGGACAACATGCCTTTCCTGCACTCCAGTTTTATTGGGGATTCCAGGAAAATTTCCAGAGAGTCCTGCCCAGGTCTACCTCTTGACTTTTGACTGACAGCAGGGTGATGTCAGACTTTCAGGTACCCACTGCCATTGCAACTGTAAGTCACCTTGGCCCATGTTGACCAGTTCTAATTGGATTCTTAACCATACATTCTTACAGATTTTTATGGTTAGGAGGAACTATTCTTATCCCTAGTGTTTCAGGATCTGGTCACAAAATTCTCCTCCTTCAGGGTAACTTGGGCTCCTCTTACCAACATTATTTGGGGGCTGCATTTCTCCTGCAGTGAATGAGTAGTTTATTCAGGAATGTGACATAGCCGGTTCACTTAGGCCAGGCAAGGTCTACAGGTAAATTGTTTCTTAGAAAAGAAAGCATTGGCCCATTTTATAGAATTATTCTCTTAACCTCGTGTTCCCGCCATCCTCATCTGTCTGTCCCCTAACAAAGTGATGTTCACCACTTCCATGCCAGCCCATGACGGTCTTTGCACAGATGATTCTCCATACTCTTCGCCATCTTAAGTGCATCTTGAGGCCCAGGTGATAACCTTGGGAGCAACATTACAGATGGTAGAGTTAGAACATGGAGTGAGCCCAGATCCCTGGATCACTGCTTTTTGGAGAACCAGCAACAATCAGGATAATCTATTTTGAACTTCATTTGTACTGTAATTAAATTTTGGTTTATGGAAGTCATTGTACATTTTTGGGTAAGTTATCTGGGAAATCACATAGGTCATATGTTAAACTTTGAAGAAGGGTCAGTCCTTCTCAAAATCACCCATAATAAATGTAAGTGGTGATGGTGAGGTGTGTGTGTGTGTGTGTGTGTGTGTTTTTTAAGGATCATTGGATTCCGTTAGGCAAAAGGAATTCAGGACAGTCTGAATAGCAGATGTCTAACACAAATTATACATTCTCCAAGTCTACCCAAGTCGAGCTTGGTTTTACCCTGTAGTCCTTAGCTGTGTTGGCATCTGGTAAGTTTTTTGAATGCATGAGTGCCTGTACAGAAGGAAACCAGAAAATCAGCTCAAAAACCTTGCCTTTTTCCTCAAGTGCAGCATTATTTAAATGAATTTGAATTTTCTCTCCTCTCCTTCCCTTTGCCGCTGTTCAAGCATAACCTAAACTGCACTTTAAACTGAGCACAGATTTAATGAGTCAACACAATCCCTCAGCAATCAGCTTATGTTCGGGCTGTGTCTATAGAATATTCAGATCCTCAGGGGTCCTTGGAACCAAGGAGTGAACGCGCAAACATGGCAAACAAGTGCAATATCAAATTATTCATATTGACAAACCAAATAGTGGCATAAACCCAACACAAAGAAATGATAAATGTCTGAAGTGATGGAAAGGCCAGTTGCCCCGTTCTGATTGTTAGATATTGCACACTTGTATTGCAATATCACACTGTACCCCATCGATTGGTACGATTACTCTGTGTCAATTAAAAAAGTGCAAATATATATATATATATGTGTGTGTGTGTGTGTGTGTGTGTGTGTGTGTAAGTGTATATATATTTTATAATAGTGGGGTACAGAACAATTTGACTATAATATATACTGTGACCATTTTTGGTTTTACTTGTAACAATTGCTATCATTGATGCAATACATAAAGGAAAATAATAGTTATTTGGAAACTGGCCAGCAAGAGGTAAGCACTATGTACATATTAACTCCATATTAGCTCATTTTCTTACAGTCCGTGTGTGTGTTTGTGTGTGTGTCCTTTTTGTTCCACAACACCTGGGAATTAATGCTGGTGCAGTCTGTTACGAGAATGGTCATTATCCTCTCTGGAGCAAACTAACTGTCTTACCTCCCAAAGTATATACCAAAAAAAAAAAAAAAAAAAAAAAAAAAAAAAAAAAG
>NW_026000168.1:11086873-11090098 GCF_001458135.2 Marmota marmota marmota
CACACACACACACACACACACACACACACACACACACACACACACACCCCTATATCTTTCTGTCTAATCTGGATGAATTTAAATTTTTTTCCTAATTAAAAACACGTTCTTGGGCTGGGCATGTGGCTCAAGGGGTAACGTGCTCTCCTGGCGTGTGCGGGCCGCTGAGTTCGATCCTCAGCACCACATAAAAATAAAATGAAGATGTTGTGTCCACCTAAAACTGAAAAATAAATATTAAAAAAATTTTCTCTCTCTCTCTCTCTCTCTCTCTCTCTCTCTCTTCTCTTTCTCTCTCTCTTAAACAAAAACAAAACAAAACCAAAACATGTTCTTGGAATGTTCCAAGTTCCTAGTTCATTTATTAGATCCCATCTGATATCTAAATACTGACTGCAGTGGTTCTTGTCCTTCATCATTTATTAGTGTGAAGTATCTGCATTTTTTTTCTCCCTCTCTTTTTCTTCTCTGGTTACTGGGCTCAAACCCAGGGATTCACAGAAGTATCTGTATTTTAAACAAGGCCTCAAGTGAAGCTGCTAGTTGGAGGACCATACTTGGACTACCACTGCCCTAAAGAACACTTTACATTTATAAAGGGTGAAATTTGAGGTCCAGGCATCCAGGAGACCAGTACATAAAATCAAAGGGTATCCATCCAATGTTCTCCTTAGCCTTAATTCTGAGACTAAGGAAGGCCATTCAGCAGAGAAGTGACTCACATTCTATTTCAAATTCCCCATTCAAACATAATAGGATTTTATTTTACCAATCACGTTTTACCTAAAAGTGCTCTATTCTTTTATACATGGAGATGAAGCAAATTTTATTTTGAAAATTTTATGGAACATTACAGAGGTGTTACAAAGCAAAGTCTGGAATTACCATGACAGTGACTCAGCTTCTTATTAAAGAAAATAAAATGCAAAACGTTTGTCACACATCTCCAGATTTGGGTGATTTATTTTGAATGCCAAAGCAAGTGTTTTTATTTAGAAGTGTTTGGATTTCTTTCATTCTGAGACAGGACAGACAGTCCAGGCAGCAGTTTTGGTTTATTCCTTAACTTGACATGTAAGATGTCTAAGTTAAGATGTATGAAGATAGAACTGAAATAAATTACGTGTCCAAAAGCCATATCGATTTTTTTTTCTTCAGGAAAACTTTATCCTAGCATCAGTTTAGACGAAAGAGAAAATGAGAGAGACTAGGAAAATATGGTGGCTTTGGAACTATAAATTTTCATCACTCTTTTACTGTAGATCATGGAGTATTTTGGGTCCTTTTTATTTTTCTATGTTAGTTCTATCCCCATTATTATTTAACTGTGTGAATGTGAGAAACTGAATTGCAGTGATTCTGCAATTCAGTTTTCATTTGTCAATCAATGTTGAAATTGAATTACATTTAGTTTTTAAGTTCCAATCTGTTGTTAATATTTATTCATCTAAAAATGATTGAAGTTAATGTTCTGATATCCATTGTTCTGACACATTTTGTTGAAATTTGTAAAGAAAATTTAAACATTGTTCTTATTCTCACAGAATTTATAATCTCACTTAAGTTTACAAGTTTGCTCCTTCTGAATGTATTCTTCAGATTCCTAAGCCAAAATAATGTCTTTTACGCGAGTACAGGTAAATGCTGTCAAATTCTTACCAACTGTCTCTCTGAAGCAAAGAGGTGATAAAAGCAAAGGAAGAAACATACATTTGTAGTGTTTGTTGATTTCAATGGAATAAATACCCCTGCCATGGCCATATGTTCAGCAGAACATCATTACATAGCATCTGCACTATTATAAATAGGTTATTCCAAGAGCTGAGTAATAGAAAAATATGGTAAAATAAGAAGTAATGAGTTTTGAGTATGTTACTATTTTTCCAATATAATTAGTTGTAACAAATACAAAGCTGTTTATATAACAATTAAATATATTTTGATTAACATGCAATAGTTATACATGGCCTACAGTGTGCTGTTTCACCACATGTGTACACTGTGTACTGAAAAAATCAGAGTGATTAGCCTTATTCACAATAGCCAAGATATAGAATCCACCATCAATCAATGAATGGATAAAGAAGATATGGCACATATACACAATAGCATATTATTCATCCATTAAAAAAAAATGAAGTCCTGTCATTTGCAGCAAAATGAATGGAACTGGAGGACATTATATAAAGTGAAATAACAATTTTTCATAATTATTATGTCCAAGCCTGGCTCAAAAAAATTCTGAAAATTTAATTCTTGGTTCTCAAGAGCTTGTATGAGCTGACTCCTGCACACCACTGGCATGTCTTCCATGAAAATACCAGATAAAATGTACAAGGATTTTATTGAGGCCTGCCCATGACTGAAAATGTGCCAATCTGACCCTGAGTGACAGACAGAGGAACAGAAGGTCATGTTTTCAGAATCAGGCCTAGCCTGGTATTCCTGCTGTGCTCAGTCACTGCCTGTGGAGCAGCCCATGGTAAGTGCCGATTAAAATAGCTGCAAGGAGGTACTTCAGAAGAGGCTGGGGCCCTTGGCCAACTCTGTTTCCTGCAATTCCGCCCCACCAGGCATAATCCTATGGCCACCAAACCCTTAATATGCACATATGATCATGTTTTTTTTGCTTCTCAAATCACTGAGCAGCTTCTAGATGGTTTCAGAATAGATATTGAGTTAGGGTCTTGCTAAGTTACTTAGGTTCTCACTAAGTTGCTGAGCCTGGCCTTGAACTTGTGATCCTTCTACCTCAGCCTCCCAGTTGCTGGGATTACAGTTGTGCACCACCATGCCTAGCCTGACTGTGGTTTTAAAAGTGCAGTTTAGAGTCTCATGGGACAAAGATACAAGTGGATAGTACTTTTAAGAAAGAAAGAAGCATTGTTAACCAGAATATTTATGGTGATAACCTAGTCATTTAATTAAACTTTGGTTAAGGAATAGATTTATATAAATCACACACACACATATACGTACATGTATATGCATATGTGTGTGTGTATTACACACATATGAATGTATGGATATATATTAAGTTATGTCTATATCTGTATCTTATATATTTTACATCAGGATAAAATAAACACATTCAGTCACTTGTTATTTTTGAGTCTACTAATTGGGATTTTCACATCATTTTTAGTTGTCTCACTTTAATTTTATAGCATATTTTGTTTTTTTTTTTTTTTTGAATTAGGGCTCCAAAGTTACATTTCTTTTTTT
>NW_026000168.1:11091092-11141994 GCF_001458135.2 Marmota marmota marmota
TAATGGCTGCCAATCTTACTGGAGTGAGATGGTATCTTAGGGTGGTTTTGATTTGCATTTCTCTGACAGCTAGAGATGTTGAGCATTTTTTCATGTACTTGTTGATTGACTGTATGTCCTCCTCTGAGAAGTGTCTGTTCAATTCCTTGGCCCATTTGTTGATTGGGTTGTTTGTTCTCTTATTGTCTAATTTTTTGAGTTCTTTGTATACTCTGGATTATAGCATATTTTGGTCACTGGATTTTTTTTTTCCTTTCCAAAGTGTTCATGTTCATTTATATTCTCATGTAAGTGATAGTTTTTGTTTTTTTTTTTTGACATTTATGTGTGGTATTTTTTCCCACTTTATTTACTGAGTCAGTTAGGTAAAGACTGGTTAAGAGGAAGTGTGTAGAAGACACTATAGAGTGTGTCTAGCAGCATGGACAGTGCAGAGAGCCTGTGTGTTTGCCTTGTGACTCATTATTGCATGACTTTTGGAAAGTTATTTTAACTTTTTATGCCATAGTTTGCTGCAAAATAGAGATGCAAAAATGATACTTTACAAATTTATGAAGATTCAATAGGTTAGAGTTTGAAAAGTTGTTTTATGAAAAGGACCTGGCACCTAATAAACCTTATACAAATACATATTAGCCATCATCATCATCCACACCATCATCACAAAAGAGAAATAATCACACTTTTCTATTGTTATGATTTGGATGTGAGGTGTCCCCCAAAAGCTCACATCTGAGACAGTGCTAGAAGGTTGAAGGAGAAATGGTTGGATTGTAAGAGTCTTAACCCAATCAGTTATTTAATCCTGATAGGGATTAACTGAGGGGTAACTGAAGTGGTAGGGTGTGGCTGGAGGAGGAAAAAATTGGGGTGTGGCTTTGGGTATTATATTTGAATCTGAGAGTGGAGTTTCTCTCTCTGCTTCTGGATCACCATGTGAGCTGCTTACCTCTTCCACCCTCACCCAGCCTTACCCCAAGCCCTGAGGAATGGAGCCAGCTTTCTATGGACTAAGACCTCTGAAACCTTGGCCCTCAAATAAACTCTTCCTCCTTTACAATTGTGCTGCTCAGGTCCTTTAGTCACAGCAGCAAAAAAGCTGACTAAAACAGCTACGGACCTACTGAGGCTGGACTAACTGGAGTGTGTCAGGCAGGGAAAGTTTCTAGGCAAAAGTGACACCAGAGTTGAGATCTTGAACCATCATATCATAGCAAGATTGTTGATGGGATCTATTGTAGCCTCAGTGCCTAATAAAGCATTGCGCATGGAGAATGTGAATGAGTACCTGTCAATTGTTAATCATCCAATGGGCTACTGGATGAGACAGGGCCAGGAGAAAATATAAATGAGTCCTAAGCAGTAAGGCAAAAAAAAAAAAAAAGCAAGAGACAAACATTGTCATTATTCTGTCCTACTAAAGCATGACATTTTACTTCATTATTTTCAATAAATTTTCTTTCATTTGCTAGATACATTGTTAGACATTAATTGGTGCCATACACCAATTAGAAGCCAAATTGCACAATGCCACCTCCTAAGAAAACTAATTTTTCACATGGATAATTGCCATCAGGCTGGATTTGTTCTTTTTAGTACAATTACTTGGACTGCATTAGCAATTCAAATAATATTTCATAATTTCTTTGCCTGTGCAAGCATGTAAATTAACAAAGGGGAGAAAAGGTTTAATGTTTGATTGAAAAAATATATACTTTTAATGGATTTGGACTATAGTTTTGTTATTTAATAGTTTATACCAGTTTGGCCAAAAACTTTGTTTTAGATTTCAAAGCAAGCTCAATAACTAAGAATAAAATATTTAATTTATTTTTTCCATTGCCTTTTTTTTTTTGGACACACCAAAATAGAAAAAGGTATGTTCTTTGAATTTAGATAATGCAAGTATAAATGATGATTCCCCGGTACTTCAAAATATAATCTTTCATACAGTGTTAGGTTAGTGAGTTCACAATTTAGAATCAATCGTCCATAGTTTGATCTCCCCTGCTTAGTTAAAGGGGCTTAGTGTGGAATTACTTGCATGGAAAAGAAAAAGTAGATAGGATCTAAAATTGCTGATTCATGACTTCAACTGCTTCTATTTCTTAAACTATATCAAAAAGAGGTTGGAAAAATTATAATAGACTATTGTCCCTACTGACTTTAAACTTTTAACTTTATACAAGATGCAACAATGCATTATCTTTAAGTGAGTGAAACTGAGATGCTCATTCATCTGATGTAGTAAGCTTGTATAACAAGGAAACAATTGTGAATCTGAATATACTTGGATGGTGTGCCTTCTTTTTTATTCCAACTCTATAATGTGTTAACCGGATGGCCTTATAAAACATTGTGCAAATGAGACCTGGAAACCTGGTACTGTTAGTCATTATCATTATTACTCTTGTAGGTCAGCTGCATGAAAGCCTTCAAGAAAGCAAAATGGTTGTACATCTCCAATACCTTCAAGTAATTGTGGTTAAAACAGGAGCATCTACTCAGAGTAAAGATTCGTGTCTGTACAGTTTAGTGAGCCTTGCCACAACATGAGCCTTGCCACACAACTCAGGGGATATGTGGAATTATTCCTGCCATGTCTTATTTGAGAAAACCTGAGCCCATAAACTTATAAATAATCATTAATTTTTAGTTTTATAGTGCCCAAATTAAACTTTCATGAGGCAGTTTATTGGCTTACCTAGCTAAGAATAATATAAGAGCAAATCACCTGGTCACAGAAGAGTGGAGGGCACAAATATATTATAAGGTCTGGAAATGATTACCCAGTTCACTTAGGACTTTCCTTCTGTCTTTGATATTTTCTGTATCACAGAGGAACCTTTCCCATTAAGGAAAGAATATCTTTCAGCACCCATCACTTCCTACTTCCATTTCCTCCCTAATTCCATTTCCCCAGTCCAAACATCATTTGTTTTTTCCTAAATTGTAGGATATAATTCCACAGATGCTACTCTCTTCACAGTAATCCTTTGTAAGCAGCACTGCCATGTTATTCTTCCTAAATACCAATTTCTTACCTGACAGTCTTTAGTTACCATAAAACTAAGAAGAGCCTTTTATCTTTGCATTCAGAAACCCCTGTAGTATGACCTAGTTTACATTCTCTACACTTAACTTTTCCCAGTTCCTGTGTCTTCTGAAACTGGTCTAATCATTGGGACCTCCTGTAGCTCAAGATTTTCTGTCTTAAATTTCCCCCAAGTTACTCTCCTTTCCCCACTCAAATATAATTTCTCTAATTTCCTCTTAACATAAAGAAAAAGCAGACTTTGGTACAAAATATCTTCTTGCTGGTATAATAAATTTGGCTGAGCATTCTTGTACTCAAGATATTTTATAGTCTGTAGGCAGTAATCGTCAAACTTGTATTTATTCCATTTTATAATTATAATGATTTTTCCAGTTAGCTTAACTGGTTCTTTTGTGGGTATTTTTGTATAAAAATTCTTAATGTAGAGTTTCTTAAAAATTCTCAACCTAGAATTTCTATAAAACACATACTTTCCTATCATATTTTTAAGCCCAAAGAGTTTTTATAGTTTATTTTTATGATACATTTCCTAAAACATACTTATTATGTGTGGCCAGTATAAGTGTCTATAAAGGTAGGTAGTGTTATTTTACTTGGAATATATTTATTTTGTTTATTTATTCAGAAACTATTTTAATTAGTATCTTAGAGTAACAGGCTGGGCACAAAGGGCCATGACACGAGCAAGACAGACAAAATTTCTTCCTGGAGGAGGGGGAAAAAGACAAGAAACAAAGATATAATTTTCTCTGATCTTTTAAGCTGACCTAATACTTTTCTGAGTTAATACAACTTATAAATTTTTTCCAGCTAATTTAATTTGGATGTGGTTACTTGTAACCAAAAGAATTCTGTCTTTCCTCAGTTATGAAATGTCAAAGATAATGATGATCCTATACATCTCAAGAGGTTTTGTTTAACCTCCCTCCTTGGCCTTTGACAGAACATTGCCAGACTCAACTTCCTTTTACTGTATTATTCACTTGTTATTAAGTAGCTCTAATGTAAATTCAGGATATGTGTTTTCAAAGTATAGAAATGATCATATGAGTAGCCTCCTGATAAGTGATGAGAATCATCTTTAAGTATTATAATCCTTGGTCCTTTCAATGTCAGGATATCAGTTTGGGCTGGCCTAGGAGGGTGCCATCCTTATTGTTCTATAGGCATCTGATTTAAATTTCCATGCCAAGCCAATCCCATCTCTCTCGGAATTTCTAGGTCTCTATCCATGTGGCACTTGCCTTAGGTCTCATACTACTGGTGTAGTATGGGCCCTCCATCTGAGGCAGGCCAACCTCACCTTTCCCCTCCTAGGTGTTATTAGACAACTTTATGTTTGTTCTCCTTCCAGGGCCAGATGAGGTACCAAACCACCCAGGTACTTCTTCATCCTGTTACCCAGAATTTATTGATCATGGAACCCACCCCTTTTCCCCCCCTAAGTAAACATACTAACATAGAAGTTGGGGAATGATGTATCATACAGACTCTATTTTATGGTTATTGGCTTTGTTTTTCAACTTAATTCCCATGCTTAGTAAGGGCAAGGCACACATCACATTTCTCTTTTGGTGTTTGACAAAACTTATTTCATTGGATAAATGTAGCATGTAATCAGTTGATTGTAGTTGATTATTGAAAGCATGAAAAAGCGTTTATTGATTAAACAGTTGGGTTAAGGGATGACTTTGACTTTGTAGTTTAAATCAAACTTTAACATTAATTAGACGTAGTACTTTAGAGAAATGACCCAATATTTCTGATCCTTGCTTAGTTATCTATTCATTAGAGAACTCACTCATAGCCACAGTGTTTTGGGGAACTTTGAAAAAGCTACATGGCAGAAGCTTTGATAAATATTTCTTTCCTCACCTTTTTAAAGAATAGTTTTCACTGTTAAAAAAAAAAAAGAATGAATTTGATGAGAAGCATTCGTACTTTGTAGATTTCAGGACTAATTAGTGGGAAATTTTCTGTTGTTTTAAATGAAAATATAACCTGTTCACATGAGTGATTGAATATAAAAACTACAGAAGAATTTGTTAAGTATGCTAATCCTTAGAAGCTATCCAGATGTTCTGAACCCAAAAGTCTGTTAATCAACCTCTAGTGTAAACAAATTACCTAATGGTATTATATAATGGCCCTTATCTTGCTTTGGGACCTCCTTGCTCTATGTGGTGGAATGACTATATCTCCATTTACCTCATTGATTTCCCATGTGTGAATGTAGTCATAGTTTATTTCTTTAGCAATATAACCATTAAATAGTAGAAGACAGTCTTTGGATTAAGCATGGTATAAGAACATAGGCATTTATTTCCTCTGGTTAGTGCTGACACTTTAATAACACGAGGGTCAGGACATTAAATAAAGATAGATCTACTTGGTCAATGACAAAAGGAGAAGAGACAACAGCTGATGGGAACTGTCGACCTGTGTTGGAAGATGGAGTGAAGATGGGGAAAGGTCCCTGCTGGGAGGGAAAGTCAAGAGAGAGAGCAGAAGATGGAGGACTCAGAAGCAAGACTTATATAAGGAAAATCAATATAAGGAAAAGTTCAGTTTTAAAATTACAGCTTTATTCCTTGAGGCTAAATCTGTGTCCTTCTCTTTTCTCAGAGAAGCTCAGAGATACCAGGTAAAGGGGAAGACATGGCTGAGGTAGCAGTCTGATAAAAGAGTAACCAAATCACAGATTCAGAGGCCTAAAACTCCTGAGCACTTACTTCTTTCTTAGTTACCACGATCAGCTGCATATGCCTTGGAGATATAGCCTCAAGCACAGAAATTCAGCTTTCTCTCCAGAGAAGCAGTTGACTTGTTGGTCACCCCACAGTGAAACATCCACAAACCAGCCATCATTTAATGGGCGTCCAAGAAGCTCTAGTACCTTCTGAGTAAAATTAGGTAGGGAGCACATTCCATCACATATTTGTGGTAGGCCTTTGACAAAAAAGGGAAATCAATTCTCACAGAGGAACAGGAAAAATGTGAACCTGGAGGAATAACAGTGTCCAAGAAAATTACACTTCTCAATTGATAACCTTAGAAAAATTAGAAAGAGATATTGTATCTATGAAATAAGAAGAAAATACCTCTTTGATAATGATAATTTTAATAACTGATGTTTAAAATAATTGAAACCTATTTGGAAAATGATTTCAAAAACATAGATTAGGAACTGTAAGAGAAAAGATAGGACAGATATGAGGTTATTCAAGGAACATTTAATAGTGTTTCAGAAAAAAAAGAATGAAGAAAAGGTAATGGTGAAATTTCAAAAAAATAATACAAGAAAGTAACCTTGGAATACAAGATTAAGGAGATCCTGTTTTTGTTTTTAAACAGGGAGATAAAGGACTATGTAATAGGTTATATATAAGACTAGGCATCACAATTATAGTCAGCCAACTCTGAAAAAGACACAGAGAAATGTTTTCACTAAGCAAAGGTATGTAGTGAGGGAGAACATTAAATTCTGACTTGGTTAGTGTGTTTAATAAGGATGTTTTAAGATGAACAACAAAAAAATTTTTTTTAACTTCCTGTTCCATTCTTGGAAGCCTGTGGATCTGTGTTCTACCTAAATGAAAGAAGAAGACAGAGGCGAACATGTAATTCCAGAATTAGTAATAGTCTACAATGATGAGAAGACCTGGAGAGAAGCTGTGTAATGGGTCCAGAGAAAAGCCAGGCCTATTTGGAACAGAAGGTCAGAAGCCTTCTGGAGGAAGAGTTCTTTAAGGAAAAAAAAAATGAAAATAATGTTTGGCATCATGAAAAATCTTGTGAAGAGGTTTTGCATATTGGTGGAATATGAAAGAGAGCTATACAGAAAATGTTTTTTGGGCTGGGATTGTGGCTCAGTGATAGAACACTTGTCGCCCATGCGTGGGGCCCTGGGTTCAGTCCTCAGCACCACATAAATAAATAAAATAAAGATGTTTTGTCCATCTACAAATTTTTGTCCATCTATTAATTTTTTTAAAAAATGTTTTTTAATATGTGTTTTTGAACTCTAGGAATTAGAACATTGCATGAGAGGAAGTGTTAGCAATAGTGCATACCTTTGTTTAGAAATGAACAGTATTGACAGATAATAGCCAAACTCCAATGACATGCTGCATTGATGAGTATACTTTTCAAAGAGAATGGAGAGTACACATCTAAGGCAGGCGAAGCCTTACCCGCCTTAATATAAAGCCAATAGATAAATTTAAAATTAATAAATTCAAAGATAGCAATACAAATATGTTATCGTGCTTTGTGGTGGTAAATACTAGGAAAAGCTAACCCTGCTTACCTGGGTAGTTGAGAAGGGTGAAGCGTGGTTGAACAGAAACACTGTTTTTTCATTTTTTTGTTATAATTTCTTACTGACTGAAAAATTACTATGATTAGCAATAAAAGTTAAATTTAAAAATATACAAACCCACTAATTAGTAGGAGAGCACACTTTATTTTATTTTATTTTTTGTCCTGAAAAATAGAAAAATGAGAAAAAAAAAGAGAGAGAATCATGCAATTTTACATCTGCTGGAAGATTTTCCAAAGCATGCTCTTATGTGTTGATCTGCATGACAGTTCACAGCATTAGCTATTCAGAGAATTAGTTTTCTGTGTTGTATTTATTTTTAACTATCATAAGATCTTGTTATAAATGAAAAATAGGGACTTCAATAGGGACTCTTAACAGCAATTGTTCTTTGGAGATGGTATCTACAAAATGTGATTATCTCTAATGGCAGGATCCTAGGAGGTAATAAACCAGAGCAGGGCTCCTGCTGAGAGAGTCCTTTAAGGTGATTTAGACTGGAAAATGTATATGCTTTCCTCCAAAGGAATGTGAGAAAGGGTTTACAAATCCTTCATTCAAGACGCGTAATTATTCTCTCCCCGAGTTCTGAAGTATGGAATGGAAGACAGGGTGAATAAAGGAGAATGATTAATACAGAAGGGGAGATTGTTTTAAAATGCAGGTTTGGTGATTTTCCAGGCATGGGAAGGACAACAAGAAAGACAGTTTGCAAAGGGGGTGGCCCTGGCAGGCCACTCTAGGCAGAGCCACCTGGGGAAGCACAGGATTGGTCAGGAGGCATGGCAGGAGCCTTTATTGTGGTTCTCAGGGGAAAGACAAGGCAAACCAGGGTGAAAACAAGTTTAGGATTGCCTAGTTTGAATAATCTCCAAGTATGCTAAGGAGCAGGAGCTGCCTCTCCTTGCCTGATATCTGACCCCAGAAGGATTAGGCCAGAGAAAGATTATCTCTAGTAGAGCCAAATGAAGGAGGTGGTTTGGAGTATGGGTTCTGGATGGGTTACTTGGCAAGTACAGAGTGCACTCTGACTAAGTGATCTCTAGGGACCGGCTAGTACTGGGAGAGACATACCTTCCATACAAAGACCCACATGCCAGAGAAATAAAACTATAACAAATAAAGGGGTGGGATGTAGCTCAGTCGTAGGGCACTTGCCTGGCATATGCGTGACCCTGGGTTAAATCTCTAGTACTGCAAAAAAAAAGTGTTTTTTAAAAAGTAGAAAATCCAGTTAATGTATAAACAGGCCAGTGTGCAACAGAATGAATGAAAGTTTTAGGAAGCTATAAGAATCAATTGACCCTTCAGTATTTGATGGCACCTGTCCAAGCAGAGCAGGATTGCAGATGGGCTAACACCATGTTCTCCTGAGGAAGGGCTTCCTGTTGCAGACACGAACCATTCTCAAGGCGAAAGAAAAAGTTTATTTAAATAAGTTTATTTAAATAAAGATAATATGAGATTGGGTAACCTCAACTAATTCAACAAAATGTGAGCGCATATGGTATGCGAGACACAGTGTTACAGCAAAGGATCCAGATTTGAGTAAAATGGAGCCTGTTTCTTCATGGAGCATAAAGAAAGAGGAGAAAAGTCAAAGATGAAAATAAAGCAGCAGTGGAAGAAGTCAGGCGCCTTGATGATGTCACAAAGGAGAGAAAGGGGCAGAGGTGGCAGCGTGGATACTGTCTTCCAGTGTCCACTGTAAATGTGGCCAATAGGTCCTGCTGCTCCTATCTCTTCATCTGATCTGACCTCCATACAGGGTGCATATGAAGCTGCCACAGGGAATCAGGTCATGTGTTCGCCCGTTCTTCGGTGGATGCTCTATAAGTCAGGAGAAAGATACTGGCTTTACTGAGGGGAACTGGAAAATCATCCTGGACAAGAAGTAATGCTTCAGATAGCCTAAGAAGGATGGATGTGTTTTCCAAGGCTTCCAGATTAGGGAATGTGGATTTCAGTGGCCTAAGCAGCAAGAGCAAAGATGTGGAGGTGGAAATGGAGAACTGAGTTAATAGTAATTAGGGAGCAAGGTTGGAATTTAGGCTGTGTATGTGTAAGGAAGGGATGATAGACAAAATCGGGAAGGCAGAGTTGGGCCACAGGGAATGCTGGCTGTAAGGTAAAAATTGAAAACAAGTAATATGGTATTCCCAGCCATGTATGCACATGCACACACATATAGACTGCAAATATATATTCCTTTAAATATAACAGATATAATACTGCATATTTTATTAAACAGTTTATTTATTATGTTATATATTAATAATATAGTTTACTTATTACATATACATTTATGTGTATATATAACATAAATATTTATATGTAATAAGATATTCATAGATGTATAGATACCGTATTATATATGCTTTGCTTATAATATGCATACATATATATATATAACATAAATACATTATAACTTCACTCACCATACAGATAAACTAAAACAGAAATGGCCTGCCTAGGTATACTCTCAGAATAAAGGGCAGAGACAGATTTAAAGGCAGCAGCCTGATTCTGGGAGAACACAGTCTTAACCATTATATCCTACTGTATTCTAATATTTGATGGAATTTTTTAATCTGTACAAACTGTGAAACTATTGATCTCTGAGGTAGAGATGGGTGCTCATAAGGATAGATAGACATTAGGAAGGCCTTCCTGGAAATGGTGTATGAAAAGAGAATGGAAGTTGTGGAAGCAAATCCCTGGACTTTGAATGTGTCATTTTATAAAAGTGCTTCTGTGAATTGTTTTATGAATAATTAAGAACCTCCAAATCCCCTCTCCCACAGGAGGGCCTTTGTGTGCATCAGAATAGGAGCAAGAACTGATGCTTGAGAGGTAACTGAGCAGCTCTGTGTCCTGTCTGTATTCAGTGGGAAGTGAATTCCTGATTTCCTCCAGTTCCAAATTACATGAGCAGTACTTGCCTCTGCAGAAACGACCTATTCACATGCTTTATTCAGGGAGATGAGTAATTCCTTGGAGTTGTGGGGGGAAGTTCAACCATTTCTTTGAATGACAGTGTGATTATACTTGTGAATTCAGTGAAGTCAGATGGGACAGTCATCCATCCCAATGGAAACAAACGTTGCTCTGATTTTCTGCTTGGAATTGCACACACAAGAGCTCCTTGTCTTGGACAATCCTCTAGAATCTTCCCTTGATTCCAAGTGAGTGAGCACAGGAGATTGTCTTCCCTTGGCAGAATTGGAAACCCTGAACTGACCTTACTGAACCCGAGTTTTAACACTTTCTTACTCTTGCTACTCCCATGGGCAGACTCTGGGTCAGGCAAAAATGCTAATTGAATAAAAAAGAATTGCCACTTTTGTTAGAATGTCACAGAAGCTATTGCAATGGGGAATTTGTAAGGTGCTACTTGACTTTGTTACTGGGGACTTATGGATCCAGGTTTCAATTCTCACTGATAACTTTTCTGCTCCCTCTTGTCCAAAGTTTAACCAGGAGCCTGGGCTTTGAATGGTGCTCCCCATGGGTTTCCATGGAACTCACCCTACAAGTCCCCCATTCCCTTATGTTTTCAGTCATATGACTACTAGACATTGATAGGATAATGTAGATGGGGTGGGGATGAGCATGCTGCTTTGATGTTATAAACTTTAGACACAAACAGGAAAATCAGTGTCAGCTGACATGACAGGACTTTTAACTCTTGTCACCTTGCACTGCCCCTAGGAAAGGGGTAACATTCTGGGAAAGATGACAGGCTATGTATGCCTTTTCCCTTGGGCAAAATTGGTTACCCTGGTCCTCTGCACTATCACTTTTTGATTCTGTAGAAATGCAATGAGTTTATGAGGTAGCTCCCACCGGACCAGACTGTGAGTCTAAGGAGGTCAGGGGCTGTGCCTCCTTCACTGTGGTACACTTAGCCTCACAGTTAGTCTGCTCCCTGTGCCCTCAAGTAAAAATGAAAACACACACTCAGGTAGCACGTGTTCTTTGATAACTTGAAAACCTCCTTATGCCTGTTGCTTTGGTCCTTCCTTCTTCATTTCAATACTGTACTTGGTCTTTAATTTGTACTTTGGAAATCTCTGATGCAGGTAAATAGTTAACTGTAGTTATGTGTATTGCAAAAATCTAAAGCACATATAATAAATGAAAATAAATCCAAAAGGATCCCTTTGTCCTTTCTTGGCACTCCCTACCCTTGATCCACACCCTGCTTCAGAGGTGGCCTCTTGGCTGGTCTGGGAAGGGTATTGTGAGTGTATTTTGAAAATCTCAAGTTATCATCACAGTCCAGGAAGTGCCAGGTCTGCCCACTCTCTGTGCAGAACAAGGACAAATGCAGGGCATTGGTTTGCAATGAGAACAGGAAGATAGGATGCAGAAAACTTTAGAGCAGTTTGACAGTCATTTTTATGTTTCAGGAACTTAATTAAAACCCAAATCCTGAACTTGTGTTTATTTTGTATGTCTTTTCTTTTTCATTTCACTTTTACTAGTAATTCACATTTATTGTAGTTTTAAAGTCTCAGTGCATAATGAACTAGAACAAAAAGGAAAGAAGCCAAACATGTCTCCAAGTCATGAGGAGTGAAAGTCGCTGCCTCAAAAGCCATTCACAGCAGATATTGTTTTGTTGCATATTCACCCCTTTTGGGGAGAAGAATGGTAGTTTGATGTGATTTATATATTCAGAACTCAGGGAATTGGAAGCTCGTGGGGAATTAGAAATCTCAGCAGTAGTTTCCATACTGCATGTACAGAACACCATAAAATAAAATAGAAGTTTCATGCCTGGGACCAAATTATAACCGCTTTGGGCATAATAACTTTTAGCACCTTGGACAAAGGTTTTATATTATGGCCTGGAATGTTGCATTAATGTGATCTGGGGATTATTGATTTTGGTGAATATGTTCAGTTACATGCTTTTTCCTGGAAGCTTTGCTGTGGACCCTCAAGAAGTCTGAGGCTCTTTCTAGATCTACTGACGTATATCTTCCTCAAATGTAGGTGTCACTGTGGCACCAAATTCATATGGTATTTTATCTTTAAAGATGACCAGAAATTTCCTTGGTTATACCTACATGGAAGACTTAGAAAGGGTTTTGTGGACACATGCAGTATCTTGCCCAGAGGTCAAAGAATAAGTGATGTTCTTCTCTGAAAAATTCTCTTCCTTCCCTTTTCACAATAAGCATCATGAACATGGAGGAAGATGTGAGTGACAAGTCATTGTGCTGACTCCATGTCATGGTCCTGAAGCTGTTTTTAATAACAGCAGAACTAATACAAGTACTATTTAATGAACATTTACTCTATGCCTATGTTATGTTAAAACTTTTGCATATATTTTTTTTTCATGTAAGCTCTACAGTGTCCACTTTTCTATTGTGTAGTTGTATTTGCATTTCACAAAGGAGGAGAATGCAATATAAAGGCCAATGGCAGAACAGATTCAGGTCAGCAAATTTTCTATTAATGAAGGGTCATACAGGAAATACTTTAGATTTTTTGGTCCAATTAGACTTCTGTTGCAACTACTCAACACTGCCACTACAGCTGCACAGCAACCATAGTAATGAGTGAATGTAAATGAATGAGAGAGTGTAACATGTTGTAATATAACTTTATTTGCAAAAATAAGCAGTGGTCTGGGTTTGGCTCTCTGAGCACAGTTTGCCAATCATTGTCTACATGTCTCATGTATAGTTGTTTATTTTTATTTTTTTTAAGAGAGAGAGAGAGAGAGAGAGAGAGAGAGAGAGAGAATATGAATTTTTAAAAAATATTTATTTTTTAGTTTTCTGCGGACACAACATCTTTGTATGTGGTGCCGAGGATCAAACCCGGGGCGCACGCATGCCAGGCAAGCGCGCTACCGCTTGAGCCACATCCCCAGCCCTAGTTGTTTATTTTTTTGGGATACCAGGGTTTGAAGTCAGGGGCACTTGACCACTGAGCCACATCCCCAGCCCTATTTTGTATTGTATTTAGAGACAGGGTCTCATTGCGTTGCTTAGTGCCTCCCTTTTGCTGAGGCTGGCTTAAACTCGTGATCCTCCTGCTTCAGCTTTCCAAGCCACTGAGATTATAGGTGTGGGCCACTGTGTCCAGCTACATATCTAGTTTCATAAAGGGTGTTGCTAAGACCAAGACTGAACATGGACTCATCCAGAGGCAGTAATGAGAAAGATTTATGTCTTTCAGATGTCAAGTCTTTTGTCACTTGGTACCTTCTGACAATGATCCTTAAGCATTTTGCCTAATGTGATACATACTATTTTTTTTTAATTTTTTCAAAACATTTTTTAGTTGTCAGTGTACCTTTATTTTATTTATTTATATGCGGTGCTGAGAAATGAACCCAGTGTTTCACAAGTGCTAGGCAAGTGCTCTGACAGTGAGCCACCACCCCAGCCACTATTTTCGACATTTACATATGTAAAGGGATATACTCCTATGAGATTATAATGTAACCTTTCTCTCCCACTCAAACAAACTTATGTTTTTAATAAGAGTGGTATTACTACAGAAATAACTCTGCATTTATTCTGATTTACTAAATGATATTAAAGCATACATCAACGTCCAAATGTTTTCACTCAAAAATAGATTGAAACACATTTTTCAACTGATTATGACTTGTGGGAATCCTAGTAAATCAGGAGCTGAAGAACCACCCGTCTTGCTCAGTGTCAAGTGTAGACACGTTGATTCTGGCCTTATAGATCCATTTTTTTTTTTTTTAACCGTCATGTCATTCAGGTTTCTCACATTTGTCACAGAAACCCACTTTTCACTAACTACAAATTTTTCTCAATGACACCTGAAGATAATTATGATAACCCTTTGTAACTGAAGGGAAATAATGTGTATTTTTAATATTTGTTATGTCCCTTCATAGATTGCCCATTACAAGTTTCCAAGATACCTTGCTTGTTCTTGGATAGGCATTAACAATGATATTAGTACAATTTTTTTTTCAATGTTAAAATAGAAAATTGATGAAGAGATGGAGCCTTTTAATTATGACCTTTTAAAACCTGAATTATTTTTCTTAGAGAGTGAATAAAAATTTAAAAGTTTATTAACAGCCTAAATGTTTATGAAAGCCTCTGAGATTCATTGAAATTGCTGCCTGAGAATTTATATATTTCAATCTAGAAAAGGAAATAATTGAGCCATAATTTTTGTTCTTCATTTTATGCTTCATATCATAGTAAAATTCTAATGGGGATGCTGACATGAACCATCCCCTTAAAAAAAGTTTATGTGGAAAGAAAAAAAAAGTTCTCACAAGAACTTTTATACTCCAGGTGGCAAACAGACATGGTACATGCCACTGTAATTCTGGTGTTAATGAAGAATTTCCAGGTCAACTTTGCTGGCCAGGCTGGATTCAACTCTTATTTAAAGTCTGCAGCTCCTTGTTTAGCTGGGTCTTAGCTGTGGTTGGGACATCAGAAGGGACAAATAATTCCAAACACAGGGTTCTCTTCCCTTCATCTTTCCATAAGAATGGGGACTCTGTTTACTATGAATTTGAGTGACATTGTGAAACTTGCTAGAGAAAATGAGCTCAGAAAAGAAACTTGCATAAACCATCTAGCATTTTTGAGAATTATTTAAATCTAAGTTATTACTTCTTGAAGATTCCTGATATGCAACTAATTCATGGTCCCTATGTTGTCCTCTTTGATCCTAATTAGGGATCTTGGGAATAGTATATTCACAAGACACTCAGAAGTTCTCTTTTTCTGTCTGTGTTTTTTCCCCATTGCATACCTGTCTGAAGTTAACTTTTTTTGTTGCTTTTTCTTCTATTTTTGGTTTCTGAATATCAAAATATTTGCCAATAGGTTTTATTGTCTCTGAGTGACTTTGTTGTTTGTGTGTGTATGTGTGTGTGTATATGTGTAAAATTAAGAAATATCTAAATATTCAGGGAATGTACCTGGGGCCTAACTACTAAAGCATATCTTGCAAACTTACTTATTCTGTGCTGAAGAAATGATTTTTTTTATTGGTTGTTCAAAACATTACAAAGCTCATGACATATCATCTTTCATACATTTGATTCAAGTGAGTTATGAACTCCCATTTTTACCCCAAAGCTAATGACTTACTTTTTAAAATAAGATATATCTCAAGGTCAGCTGACCTTCACATACAGGGTGGTGGTATAGAATATAGAGTATGGACTTGAGTCAGATAACCTAGGTTGGAAGTCAATGACTGAGCCTTCCCAGTTGTATGAATCTTAACACAATTTGAGGATCATTTATCCAAAATTCTTGGCAACACAAGTATTTCAGGCTCTGACTTTTTTCAGATGGCAGGATATTTGCATATCTACAATGAGATACCTTGGGGATGAGACCCACATCTAGAGAGAAAATCCATTTATGTTTCTAATACAACTTATACACATAAACCCTAAAGGTAGTTTTTTAAAAAATATAATTTTTAATTTGTTATACATGACAGTAGAATGCGTCTATGCACTTGGATATACCATATGTAAATGGGGGTATAATTTCTCATTTTTCTGATTGTACATGTTGCAGAATCACATTGCTCATGCAGTCATATATGTACATAAGGTAATAATTTCTGTTTCATTCTACTGTCCATAAGGAAGAATAGAATTACTTCAAGTGAAGTAGAGAGGATTGAAGGTAGTTTTATACAACACTTTTGGTGCCCTTGTGTTTTGGCTGTGATACATCACATGACATCAGGCCATCCCTTCTGGCATCCTGTTGGTTCTCAAAAAGGTCTGGATTTTGGAGCACTTGAGATTTTGCATTTTCAAATTAGGGAGGTGAATGCCAATAATTCATCTTATCAGCTTGGGCAATTATGAAGACAATAGGAGGAATATTAGTACTCTTAGAATTCAGTAAATACTTGGTATAATTCTGGGTTTCAAGAATCTTCAATATTTTTTTTTCATTAAGAGATGACACTAGCATCTAGAAATGTGTCCACATCTCTTTTATTACATGAGTGTAAAGCTGTGTTTTGAATCAGACCATGTGCTTATTCATTTCAGATTCAGATATGTGTGTTCTTTCGGTTGAGATCTGATTATTGCTCCTCAAAATGAATTTCCTTATGATTTGCTGGAGATGCCTTTTTAAATCTGGTTCTCTCCAAAGTACTAATGGCTCCCAATATCCTTGTATCCTTTGCTAATCCATCCCTCTTCAAAAGTTGTTTGAAGACCTAAACCTCCTGGATAATAGGTCTAGGGAATTGCTAGTTAAAAGAATAGACTCCTTTGTAGATTTGAAATTGGACAAAAGCAAACTGAGAAGGACAGTAGGTCTCTCTCACTGGCTTTTTCCCAGGGAATGACCTTGACCTAACTGCAGGAGAAGCTGAAGAGTGTTCCATTGTGCCAGAAAAAAGAAAATGAAAAGGGCACTTTGCATTGTCTCCTCCAGCCAAGATTTTAAAAAGAAGCATGCTGTATCTCAGTTGTTGCTCTGATCTCAATCTTAACTTATATTTGCCTTATACACAAAGCAACCAATCAATTTTTCAACACAGAACTTTATACTCAAGGAGGCAAAGAAGGAATCAAGTTTTAAGAAGACTGCATTGAAAAAAAAAGTCTATAGTTGTCTAGATCATGGCTTTAGTTGACATCCTTTTAAATTTCTATGTGACCATTTTATTTCCACTGTCACTGAACACACACTGTGTTAGTAGGCAGAGTTCTCTGACACAGGCAAGTCACATAACATACATTGATAATGGTTGTGAGAGATGAGATTAAAAATTTTTGGCTTCAACACAGAATTTTAATGAAATGAAATTATGAATTCAAATTGGTCACCTCAGAAATTATGAAAAAATATCAAAACAAAAAATGGACTTGGCTCCAGTTCCACGGTTGTTATATAAATACAGTTATCCCTCTTTTATTTCTTTACAAGCACCTAAAAAAAAATCCTGATTTCATTATGATCAATAACCTCTTAAGTTTCCCATCTCCAAAGGATCTTTATTCTCTGTTATTCAGGATTTTCTTTCTCCTGATTCAGCCCCTGGCTGTTTCTAAATGTCCTGCCTGTTATCCCCCTCGAAAGTTTCTTCACTTTAGTCATGTCTCTGCTTATGTGACTGTCCTCCCTAAATATGCCTAGATAACAAGGTCCTACTCAAGGTGTAAGTCTCGGTGTGGCCTTCCTCCAGAATTCTCAAGCCCACTTTGATTCTTTATATGTGACTTTTTAGAACTTTTGTCTGTGTGTCCTTGTAAGAAAAGTCCTTGCCTTATTCATCATTTTATCCCTAGAAGTAGCATGAGACAGAACATAGAATGGGTTTAATACCCATTTGTTGGAAAAATGAATTGTTTTAGTCAGCCTTTTTTGCTTCTGTGACCAAAAGACCTGACAAGTACAATGTTAGAGGAGGAAAAGTTTATTTGTCACTCCCAGTTTCAGAAGTCTCAGTCCATTGATGGCTGACTCCATTGTTCTTGGCACAAGGTGAGACAGAACATCATGGCAGAAGGGTGTGGTGGAGGAAAATAGCTCAGGACATGATGATCAGGAAGTAGAGAGACTAAGCTCAGCTTACCATGGACTAGACATACACCACAAAGGCGCAGCCCCCAGTGATCCAACTCATTTAGCCACACCCTACCTTCCTACAGTTACCACCCAGTTAATCCCCATAAGGCGATTAATGCACTGATCAGGTTAAGGTTCTCATAACCTAATCCTTTCACCTCTAAACTTTCTTGCATTGTTTCACATATGAGCTTTTGGGGGCACTTCATATCAACCACAATATGAATGCATTTATATATTTGGTCCTTATGTTTGTTTTACTGATTTGGATGTCATATTGCTCTGGACAGACTAAGTCATTCTCCCAAGTACTGGCTGAGGAAAACAAAGGCTGAATGGTAGTGTGCTTGCCCAGTATGCATGAAGGTCTTGACTTCAAACCCCAGTACTGCTGATAAACAAACAAAACTCAAAGACACTGCATGTTCTTTGTGGTTCGGTTGGGCCAGGGCTGCATGTGATATTTCCTATAGTCCCAGAGTTGATGGAGCCTCCTCAGTCAAGGACATTCTGATTATTGTCAGCATGAAAAGAAACATGGCACCCACAGCCTCATTCTAATGCTTCTGCCTGGAAAAGACATATGTCACTTCTGCTCTTTTTTTTTGATTAACCACAGTGAAACATCTTGAGTTCAGTAGAGTAGGGATATAATAATTCACCCTTAGGGAGAAACACAATACAGAGGAAATTTTGGGCAAAGAGTAATATAATCTACCATTGGAACCTAAGCATTTATCATCTAGCACATTTATTTAATCATTTGAGTTGTGAAACATACACAACCAGATTGAAGAATCACTATAGAAGGAAAGTACCGTTCTCAGGTCAGCAGCAGGCTGTCCACAATGAGTAAAGAACATGAACCTTGCCATATGTGGTGGTACACACCTGTAATGCAACTCTGGAGATCAAGGCAGGAGGATTGCAATATCAAGGCCAGACTTAGCAACTTAGCAGGCCCCAAGTAACTTAATGACACCCTGTCACAAAATAAAAAATAAAAGGGTTGGGGATGTAACTCAGTGTAAAGCATCCCTAGGTTAAACCTCAATGTCCCAAAATAAATAATAATAATAAAATAATCTTCAAGGACTATGAGCTAGTATAGATGATATCATTTTTGATAGCCTGGACCAGAGTTTTTATATCATCCCTCTGATGAAACATAGACACAGAGCTGTTCTTGTTTGTTTTGTGGCATGGATAACCTTGTTCCCAATTTTACATTCTCTCAAATGCAAAGACCAGGATGTTGAATAAACTACCTTCACTGTTAATGACTTTCCAGTCTGGTGCTTTTCTCCACAGTCTGCTCCCTTCTTCGATTCTTGCTGTAGCCCAGACCATTTCAGATATCTGAACATTTGGGCAAAAATTTCCATACTGCAGGACAATAAAGTGATTAAGCCCATCATCATTTGTCTTTCTCTCTTCGATCTGTGTGACTTTCATTAGCTTTAATTTAATAACAGCATCTCTTGTTATTGAACGCACTTAGAGTTCACTTTGTTGGTTTAATTTCTAATTTTCCCTTTTGCAAAACTTCCAAAATATTTTGTTTGAATCTGTGGCTTTCTGATGCTCACTCTGTCTGCTTTATATGTCCCCCATTTCCTCCCTCCCTCCCTCCCTCTCTCCCTTCTTTCCTCTTTGCTTCCTATCTTACCTCTCGCCCCCCCTTTTTTTTTTTTAGAGGGAGAGAGAGAGAGATAATTTTAATATTTATTTTTTTAGTTATCGGCAGACACACATCTTTGTATGTGGTGCTGAGGATCGAACCCAGGCCGCACGCATGCCAGGCAAGCGCACTACCACTTGAGCCACATCCCAGCCCCACCTCTCGCCCTTTCTTCTTCCCTTCCTTCCTTCCTCCTTTTCTCCCTCAATGGAAAGCAGGCAGGAGTTGTGACTGGAAGAGTCTTTCATTTATTGAATGTCTACCTGATACCAGGTGCCTTGAAAAGGAGTGGGGAGTTTGTACCCTTCAGATCAGACTAAATATGGCACATTCATATGCACAAAGAATACACAAAGTTTATTCTTCTAGTGCAAAAAAAATGTTGTAAACTGATGGCCATAAGGTATTTAGAGCCTTGTCTGAGGAATCCAGACATCCTTATTTATCTGAGTCATTCTTAGCAAGGATAAAAAAAGGGATAGCTCCACCTTTCCATCTGCACTTATTACGAATGCACCTGAAATAACTTTTTTTATTTTTAATTTTGAGTACCATGGATTGAACCAGGGGCACTTAACCACTGAGACACACATCTCTAGCCATTTTTTATATTTTATTTTGAGACAGGGTCTTACTGAGTTGCTTAGGGCCTCACTAAGTTGATGAGGCTGGCCTTGAACTCATGATTCTCCTGCCTCAGCCTCCTAAGCTGCTAATATTACAGGTGTGCATTACTGTTCTCAGCTATAACTTATCTTTAATAGGTACACATAGCTCACATTTGCTTTTGTTATTGACATTCTAACTCATCACCACCTTGGGCCCTTTTAAATAATAAAACAAGGCATACCCTGTGCAGTTCCAGTCAGGGATCCTTAAAGGCAAAGTGATAGCAGCTGTTTTTCAGAGGAGTTCACGCTGATCATCAGCACCCCAGACCTCCTTTCTCCTCAAGCTTGGAAATGTGCTAGTTTCAGGACCAATGTGCATTTGCTCCCATTGATGAGATGTACTCCCTTACTCTCTCTTCTGCCAGGTCAGTGCAGTTCATGTCCTAGGGCAAAGTCACTCATCCATTCATTATCTAAATATTATGGAGCACTCCCTATTTTGCAGGTAATATTGGGTACAGAAGTCCTATAGTTAAAAACTCTGTTATGGCCCTCATGGAACTCCCAGTTCCTTGAAGATAGAAGCAGCCTAGGAAATGATCAGGTTGAACAGAGAGTGACAGAAGCTGTAATCCAAGGAATCCACATGGTCCTCTGAAAGTATGAAGGAGAGTCATCAACCCCGCCTGGGGGAATGTCATGAGAAAAGGGATATGTTCCCTTGATCTGCACTGTACACTCTTCATCATCTCCCCGCTCCAGGCAGTGTTTGTAGAATGTCCTGGTGAATCTTTTACATTCCACTTAGGAGAGCAGCTCAGTTGGTTGCTAGAGTATGTGTTTGCAGAGAGGATGTTTTTAAAGCAAACATTTCTTTGAAATCTAATATGCATGCAGAAAAGTTCACAGATCACAAGTGGACAGCTTGGTGCATTATCATAATAAGACAAGGGTTAATGCACAAAGCCTCACCAGCCCCCAGAAGTCCCCTCTGTGTCCCTGTCTGGCATTATCTCCTGTAGAGTGAGTGCTGCCCTGACTTCCACCACTGATTAGCTTTTCTCGGTTTTGAACTTTATGTAAGTGCAGTGAAGGCTGATGTCCTGTTGTCTTTTGTGTCTCTTTTCTGAGCCAGCTTATTTGTGAGATTCTTCCATGTTGTGAGGTTTAGATGGCTGCATATATTTTTATGATTTGTAGGTTGGTCTAATATTACAGTGTATGAACCTACCACAATTTGTTTATCTATTCCAGATTGAAGGCTATTTGAGTTTGTGGGTTTTGTATACCACCATCATATCCCTCTCTCTGCTCAGGACCTTGGCAAGCAACAGTAACCACCTGGCTTTGATGATGTTTTCATTTTTGTACCCTTATGTGATACTTTCTATTAAGTTGCAAGTTATATAGTGTCTTTTTTTGTTGTTTGCTTACTTAAGTAGTCATATAAAGTTTTATCTTAAATTGAAACACCTTTTTAGCATTCTTAGTGATATCAGAAGGAGAATGTTAACACAGTGACAAACATCATAGAGGTGGAATTCAAATAGATAAATTGAAGATAGTTTGGCTCAGAGATTTTTTTTAAGGAAGCCAATAGTTTATATAGTTTGGATGTTAGCAACCATCATGCTAAACCTGCTGGTTTAATAATTTATCATAGTACTGGTGATTGATTCAAGCTTACTTATTAAAGTTCAAGAAAGAGCTGGTTCTGGATGCCAAGAGTGTGATTAGACCCAGACACAGTCCACAGCAAGAAATCTAGGCATAGGGAAGGAAGCAGGGGAAGAAATGCAATGAGGGTTTTCATTTGGGAATGGGATTGACAGGGAAATATACGAAGAACGGAGAGGCAGTGCTAAATCTTTCACGCGTCTCACTGAAACCCAGGATCCCGATGCACAGGCTGTGTTAGGAAGATAAAATGATTGGCTTTCATTTCTTCCTTCTTTCCTCATGAATGCAGCAGCATGGAATGTGCAAGGCACCCTCCACAGTCTGTTCCATTTACTCTATAACAGCAAGCCTGCAGGGGCAATGTGTCTGGCAGTGGTGGGCATAGAATGGCCCTCATGCTTGGAACCTGTAAATTTGTTGCCTTACAGTTCAATTTGCTAATCTGCTGACCTGATGATAGAGAGATTTTCCTGGGTTATCTGGCTTATTCTGATATAATACAAAGGTCTTTAAAAATAGAAGGTAGGGGGTGAGGTTAGAGGGAAATGATGGCAGGACTTGACCTACTCTTGCTGATTTTGAAGCTGGAAGAAGTGGGCAGGAGGGTAGGGGATGAGGAAGGTCTTTAGAAGCTGGAAAAGAACATGAATCCTGCTTGGAACCTACAGAAGGACAGCAGGCAGCCCTGCCAATCTTAGGGCAGTGAACCCATGTTAGACTTTTTTTTTTTCTCTTTTGGTACTGGGGATTGAAACCAGGGGTGCTTAACCATCGTGTCGCATCCCTAGCACTTTTTATTTTGTGACATTCTTGCCAGGTTGGTTAGTACCTCACTATATTGCTGAGGCTGGCCTCAAACTTATGATCCTCTTGCTTCAGCCTCCTGAGCAATTGGGATTACAGATGTGCATCACCACACCTGGTCCATGTCAGACTTCTGCGCAACAGAAATGGAAGATAATAGATCTGTGCTGGGTATGCTACTAAGTTTATACCCAGGCAAATTCATTGTGGTATGCCCTAATAAACTACTACAGTTCCTAAGAGAAGCTGAGACAGAGGCAATATAAGTAACAAAAATAGACTGTAGCCTGATAAGTAAAAAGGGCTGGATTGGAAACCCAGTCTGTCTGACTCTGAAGCTAATAGTTTTGTTTGCTAACTCTAGTGAGCCAAGACTGGAACACAGATTGGGTCATTGTGTGCTTTAGATGTTTTAATATGCCCATTGGATATGAGAAGGAAAGTCAGAAGGACTCTAGGAACTATAAAAGAAGATTATCATTTGTACAAAAGGATTTGTGGAATTGTAAAACCTTTCCAATACAGTTTTATATAAAGTGATATCTATGAGACTATTCATGATGTATGTAACAGGAAAACCAACTCAAAGCAGCTTAACAATAAAGGGACATTGTTGGATTACATAGTAAAACAATTCAGGGATGCCTCTAGCTTCAGTGTAGATTTAATCTAGCATTACAATTGAGTTAAGATTATCTCTTTCTTTTTTGCTTCTTTTCTCCCTCTCTTCTTGCCCCCTTTACCAAATCCTCCTCTTCCTCCTGCTCCTTCCTCTCCATAGTCTGCTAACATTCTTTTCTTTCTTTTATCTCTCTCTCTCTATTTTTAAATTTTGGTTCTGGGGATTGAACCCAGGGGCACTTACCACTAAGCTACATTCCTAGCCCTTTTTTATATTTTATTTAGAGACAGGATCTTACTGAGTTGCTGAGGTTGGCTTTGAACTCAAGATCCTCCTGCCTCAGCCTCCTGAGCCACTGAAATTATAGGTATGCATCACTGTCTTGTTTTATTTTAAAGCTACCTCTCACAAGGTCCCTGGACAGTTGCCTTCATCTCATGATGGTGGGTACTCTCTTTGTGTATACATTCCCTTTTACAGGAAAAAAGAGGATGTACTTGGGTTACTAGAAAAGCAAAACAAAAATGGAATTAAAAAGTTAAATGAAATTCCCCGTGATCGAAAGAGTTTAGGCCATGCCCACAACTGTCCAGTGTAATTAGAAGTACATCTTCCCTAGGTCACATGTGACTCCAGAGAAAGGATGCACTTTTCCTAGAGTCACATTGGTCACCACATAGAGAATCCACTGGGAAGGGGGACTGGTTCACAATGATGGAGAGGCAGCTGAAGACACACCCAGGCGGAAAAGGGGATCTTCCAAGGTAGCAGAAGTAATCCATCAGACCAGGAGTCCAAGTCCTCCTCTGGTAAGACAGAGACAGAATCCTTTGTATTTACAAATAGTCTATGTCATACCTGTTCAACTGTGAGGTGGCTGAATTTTCTGTTTGGGCTTAAGGATTCATAGGAACATTGGATCTAAACATTTCATAGGATATGATCTTACCAATGTGTTATAACCATTGGAATCCCCGATCAAAGGACTCTAGGATTTTTTTTTATAGTATTCGCTCTCTGTATCCATTTTTTTCCCCTGTTCAATTCATTATTTCATTATTTCTTAAAAAGCATGATTTGGCAGGATACCATAATGACAGAGAATCCTGTTATTTACTTAGTAGCTATTATTCTACCCTAAGTAACAAGATTTTTTTCCTATTGCCTTAAGAAAACTTGGTAATTAAATAAGTGAGAGGTTGACAATCTCTGGGTTTCTATTTATAAGAACTCCCAACTCCCCATTAAACTCACAGCCAAGAAAATATTAATCAGTTGCCAACAAACAGTTCTGTGCTGGAGTTCACATATGTTTCTCCTAGAAATAGCATATGCTTGGGTGAATACCAGAGAGCTGTACTCACTAGGGGAAATATTTTTGTTATTAGGGGTTCCTTTATACTGTGACTGTGTGTGTGTGTGTGTGTGTGTGTGTGTGTGTGTGGTGGCCAGTTAAAACACCAAAACTCACTTGGTGGTCAGACAGGAAGATAACTGGTTATTCATTTCAGATTTTTACTAAGTATTCTGCTTGCTGATTACATAGAGGGTGAATTATGCTAATATCTACTCTGAAATCTGTATTTAACCAGCAAAAAAAAAAAGTTAATAAAAGTTCTCTTAATCAAGAGCAAAGTGTATGGTTACCTGTGCCAGCCAAGTGATCATCACTGACCCCTCTGATCCTAAAAAGATGGCAATAGTGATAAGATTAATTGTACCTGTTGGGATTGCTGTAAAGAAACAAAAATGAGAACATCCACACAAGGCATTTAGCAGATTGAGAGCTCACAGTAAGTGAAGCTCATCTGATTATCCTTACAATTTCATCTGATCCTTACATCTGTTTGCCCAGGGAAGGAGACTGATGTTCACAGAAGTTGAATGACTTGTCCAAAATTTCACAGTCTAATGACTGACAGGTTCATATCAGTTTCCCAAACTCCACCTTTTGTTCTCTTATGTGGACATTATTCTTCCCTTGGGCATTCATTAGATAGTCACTAGTCTGTCTCTCATTTTACAAATTTAATTTTTTAATTGGAGAAAATTATGGTTGATCCACAAAATAATTTTTTTCAAGTATTTTTTTAAGTTGTAGATGGACACGATACCTTTATTTTATGTTTTTATGTGATGCCCAGGATCGATCCCAGTGTCTCACACAAGCTAGGCGAGTGCTGTACCTCTGAACCACAACCCAAGTCCTCCACAAAATAATTTACAAAGAATGATAAACATTAATTTTTGATGTATTCCATATGCAATTTGTTGGCACATTCCATATACCACAAAATCAGTATTCAGCCATTCACAATATATTTGTTAGTGCCATACACATTTTTGTAATTATTGTGTTGCATTGTGAATTCTGGCACCCACATTAATGAATCCAGAATTTTCTGCTTACACACAATCTGAACTCACACCTCCTAATTCTCTATCTGACAAAGCAGGGAGAGTTATCACTGGGATGTAAAAATGGGTGATGTGCTGTCATATATGCAAATGAAATAACTGTTGTCAAAATAATGATATTTGCTCATTGGGAGGATTAATAGTTACAGTCTGCCCTCTTTTTCTGTTGAGGTTTAATTTAATTCTGTGGTGTGTATTAACTGAAGAAATTAATTTGGGTTTAATTATTGTGTGTGGCTGTTAATGTGCATGCTTCCAATGAGTATTTAGTTTCAGTGAACCACCAATCTAGCAGTGATGTTTACACTCATCTGCTGATGGTGAATATCTGATGGAGAAGGTGGCATATGCTGGATGGGTTCCAAGTGCTAGGTCATCAGTAATAGGTTGCTGTAATTCAGTGGGGAAGAAACACCAGGCCTGGGGTAGAGGGGCACAGCAGTTTGGGTACCGACTGTGCTATTAGCAAGCTATGCGTAAGTTTCCACTAAAGAAAGTCAAGGGAAAGCCAATTTACCCTAGGGATTTGTTTTAAGATTAAATTAATTAGTGTATGTGGAAACAGATTTACGAGTGGCAAACTGCTGATTGAACTGAAAGAAATATCTGGAATAAAGTTCTTGTGTATTCATTTAATGACAGATTCATTAAAGACTCAGGTAAGATTAGACAGGTACTTAGAAGGCTCTCAAGAAAGCATTTGTTGATGAATAGAATGCAGGTTGATTAGATCAACATCCTCTCTACTAAAAATATTAATGTGAATAAAAATTCTTTATAGCACTCTAGGGATGCAGCTTGGTGATAGGGCACTGGCCTAGCATGCATAAGACCCTGGGTTCAATTTTCAGTAGCAGGAAAATAAATTCCATATACCAAGAAAAATGGTTGAATTTTCTAGAAGTCTGCTCATTTCAAACAATAATTATCCCAACAGCTCAGGAAGGTTGAGGCAGGAGGACGGTGAGTTCAAAGCCAGCCTCAGCAAAAGTGAGGCACTAAGCAACTCAATGAGACCCTGTCTCTAAATAAAACACAAAATAGGGTTGGGTATGTGGCTCAGTGGTTGAGTGCCCCTGAGTTCAATTCCTGGTACCCCCCATTCCCCCACCCCCTGCCCAAAAGAAATTCCCATGTGATTCCTTGTTACAAGATTAAGATACATGGATCCCTGAGCCAGACAGAGGTGGGTGTAACTGTGTCATTCGCCAGCTGGGTGATTAAGCTTTGTGCATCAGGGTTCAGTTTCCTGATCTAAAACCAGTGGGTAAGACTTCAGGCACTTTTATGAGGATTAACTTTGACATTGATTATAAAACAAACCCTCATCCATGAAAGCTTCTCAATAAGTGTTCGCTTCATCTCCAGTATGAGTTTTATCATTTTAACAGGATTTTTCGTAATGGTACATAATTCTTTCAAGAGAACCAACAAAGATGACAAATTGTCTCAGTATCGACCATTCAGACTACTGGATGTGGTCCTGGGTGTGTTTCAAGTTCACACTCCCGTGGCCTTTCCTTTCCCTGCTCGGTTCCTAAGCTCAGATTTTCTTGTAAGTGAGGAAAATAATGATGTTGGGCTGTCCAGCCTCACGCTGTGGTCCTGTTGGCTCAGCGAGGTCAGTTGCAACTCTATTTGTCCTTTGTTTGCTCAATCCATCCCTGTAAGGTCCAGAAAATAAATGTCTAGGGAGGGGAGACATAGAAGAGGCACAATGGGAGAAGCTGACCTCAAGTTAATGGAATTTGGGTCCTTTGAAAGGGAACACATTGCCTGGGGAAGCAGGCACAAGCTGTGTTCAGCAGCCAGGCGAGGCCTTCTCCTTTCTTCCTGTGTCCTTTCATTCTCATTTCCTCAACACAGAGTACATACCCAGCCATTTCTCACACCCCACACATAGCAGGTCTATTTAGACAGCAGTTAACTCTTCCATGCATTTTACACATGTCTGGCATGGGGACAGTTGGCAAGTAAATCTTTAAAGTTCAGGAGAGTAAGCCATTCATGCAACCTGTTAGCAAATATTTATTGATAATTTGTCCTCTGTTCAAAACATTGGGGACAGAGGGGAGGAGAAAATAGGTCAAATGAATATCTAATTTTTTTTTTTTTGTACCAGGGATTGAATCCAGGGGTGCTTAACCACTGAGCCACATTCCCAGCCCTTTTTATGTTTATTTAGAGGTGGGCCTTGCTAACTTGCTCAGGCTGGTTTTGAACTCACAATCCTCCTGCCTCAGCCTCCTAAACTGCTGGGATTATGGGCAGGCACCACCACGCTTGGCAATGTCTAACTTTTTTGAGTGATTATTTATTTATTTATTTATTTATTTATTTTTAAGTGCGCTATCATAGTGCTCAGGCTTAAATAAGTTCATTAATCTTTGCAAACTTATGGGGTAGATACCATTATCACCAATTTATAATGGAGGAAACAGACTCTAGGAGGAGGTTCAAGAACTTGTTTGAGGATCTAGAGCTGGTGTAGAGTAGAGCTGGGAACTTACCACATTGAACTTGCTGATCATGTGCCTCCTGCCAGGGTCTCTGTAAGAGCTGGAAAATAGGGGCTGGGGTGGTGGCTCAGTGGTAGAGATCTTGCCTGGAACATGTGACGCACTGGGTTCCATCCTTAGCACCACATAAAATAAATAAAGGTATTGCATTAAAAAAAAAAGAGCTAGAAAATAGCAAAAAGCTGTTAGAAATTCCAAACAGCCCTATATGACTTAGCAAGTGTATAGAAGGATGTTTCACAGGATTAGTATTGAATATAATGATTCTCCAGAAGTCTTTCTTCTTTTCCTTTTCAAGGCTCTGTGCTACTCAATTGACTGTACATCCTACAAATTATATGTGTTTGCTACACAACTCTGAGGAGTGGCATTCTATTTATGAGCAAATATGTTATCCACCTTCAGGATGGTTCAAATGTGATAGTAGCACCAACTCCTTCCCTGTGTTCATTACTTTTCCCCGTGCACATGTGTTTTTCCTCAGCCATATTACATGTGACCTCTCTATTGTAACGTGAAGACCATGTTGTAATTATTAGAAATCATCTTACCCCTTCTGTCTTTTTCCCTTCAGTTTACTGCCTATTTAGATGTAGTCAAGTAAATATAATCAAGTAGTATCAGAATCACAGAGGGGGGGAAAAATCTTTTCTGATTGTTTTTCCCCCTCTCCGTGATTCTGATACTACTTGACTACATTTTCCATTTAAACAAGATTTGGTGGAAATAATCTAATATTTTCTCAAATTCCCAAAGACTGGTCTTATCTTCAGTATGAAATTAACCTGGATGAAGAGCTCTCTTGATTATTTTGACCATTAAGAATAATTTCTTATTATTCTATATTTAAAGCTCACTTATTACTCCCATGAAAAGCAGCTGATATTCTCCTCTCTCTCCTATGGGGGGCAAATAAAATAAAAGATAAAGAAAAGAAAACCCTCGTACTTCAGCTAGACTTGAGTTCCATGACCAGCCATTTTTCAGTTTCTTCCAGGGGAGTCTTCCTGCCTGGCCCCCAGGAAACCTTCTGTGGGGGCTATCTGGCCAAATGTTAAATTTTACTACCTGCAGTTGGTAGGATGTATTCATAATGAGTATGCAAATGTTTCTTTCCTTTCCTGAGCATTTAAAGAATAATTCTCTCTCTTTCTCTCCTGCTTTCCTTTTTTCCAGCTAAAATGCAGACTGAGCTTGTCAAGAGCAGTAGGCAGCAGCTTCAAAAGCTGAGGCCCCCTGGGCCTTCAGGAACGTGAGCCTTTCCAACAAGGAGCTCACATTGTCTTATGAATTCTGATAAGGCCTTTGAATTTGAGAAAACTAGAAACTAAGTTCTCTTAGTTTTCTTTTAGTTTTTTGGAAAACTTTTTATTCTTTTTAGATCTTGATGCTCTACACTTCACTAAGTGCTATTGTTGGCCACTATTGCCAGCTCACCTCTGATCAAGAAATGGGAGAGTCACTTTGAGATAAACTGAGGCTGGGTTTTCAGAGTTCTGATTTCTTTCATTCAGAAATATTTGAGCCCTTGACCTTGAATCCACTTAAACTTTGAACCAAAATAAGATTTTTTATTTATTTTTTGTCAAAGATTTCTTTGGGCCAGGTGCAGTGGTGCACACTTGTAATCCCAGCAGCTCAGGAGGCTAAGACTGGAGAATCATGAATTCAAAGCCAACCTCAGCAAAAAGCAAGGTGCTATGCAACTTAGTGAAACCCTGTCTCTAAATAAAATACAAAATAAGTCTGGGGATGTGGTTCAGTGGTTGATTGCCCCTGAGTTCAATCCCTGGTACCCACCACCAAAAAAAAGAAAAAAAGATTTCTTGGTACCCACCTCTCCCTGGGCTTGAAGACTTAATTTTTTAAAAAAATTTTGTGTATATATAATTTTATATATAAATAAAAATAGTAGTTTTATACTGGGAAGTGAACCCAGGAGTGCTTAACCACTCTGCCATATCCCCAGCCCTTTTTATTTTTTTATTTTAAGACGAGGTCTTGCTAGTTTTCATAGAGCCTCTTTAAGTTGCTGAGACTAGCTTTGATCCTCCTGCCTCAGCCTCGTGAACCACTGGGATTGCAGGCTGGGTTCTACTGTGCCCAGAAAAACACAGCATTTGATCACTTAGAAAACTGAATTTAGAGGCTCAGAAATAGAAATGCAATATGTCCGGAAAGTCTCAAAAGACAATGACATTTAACTTCTGTCCTTTTTTAAATTTCCTACACTCACCCATCAGGTTATGGTGACAAGTAGGCTATCATATCCTTCCTTTCCAATTTAATCTAAAAATCAGTCTCGGATGGTGACTCATGCAATGTAAACTTGAAAGCAACTCACAGGAAAACATATGACTGGTCACTTGGACAAGGGGAGCTGTCATGTAAATCATCTGAGTGGCTCCTCTCTTCCTGCTCTACTTCACTGCTTCAAAAGACAAGATGATCTCATGTGAGGACACATAATAACACTCAGGATTGGAATAGGTACAAGGATCTCAATACACATCTACATGGGACACTTTGGGGCCCTGGGACATTTTCTGTAAATCTCTTTAAAAAAGGTGAGGGAATTAGACCTGGATTCCCATTGTCCCACCATTTCTTCCTCGAGGGAAGAAGTCAAGAGGGTGAGAACACATGCAGTCATCAAGTGGTGGCCCAATTGTGGGGCCAGGTACTCTGTAGCAGGCATCCATCACCATTCTGTCTTTGGACACCAACATCCCAAGAGAATTCATTTATCTTAGGCAACCGAAGGCTTCAAACTTCAAACAAGACTAGGGAACAATGTTAATATTTTGTCATGGCTTGACATTAAACATTGGGAAGGTTAAAGGTTTTTTTTTTTTTTTTTTTTAAGTGTGAGAGACAGAGAATGAAGGAAGAGAAAACAGATGGGAGAGATGATAGAGGAGATGATTATACCTCATCAGAAATAGGTAATAATAATGGAAAATTTGGGGCTGGGGCTGGGGCTCAGAGGTAGAGTGCTCGCCTTGCACGTATGAGGCACTGGGTGTGATCTTCAGCACCATGTAAAAATAAATAAAATAAAAGTACAACTAAAAAAAGAAATAGAAAATTTGCTTGATAATAACTCCCCTGTAGAAAGGATTTAACTTTGTCATAGAATTGTTGCTTGTGACTGAAGTGTTCTTGGTAGTTTAAAGGAAGTGTATTTTGTTTGTTTTCTTTGACCACAGAGCACAGAGAAAAGAAAACGGGATAATACTGGGCTTTGAAATTTCATAAAAGACCAGAATATTTAGGAGCCAGACTTGATTATTTTGTTCACCTTCTACCTATTGGTCCTCAAATTTAACCCTGGAACATTAAAAAAAAAATCAGAGAAAGATGTTACCAAAAAGATGTTGTTGGGTCGTTTTGGCAGATCCTAAAACACAGAATTTGGAAAGAAGAATAAAAACAGTTGAATTATTTAGCTTGGAGATATAAGAACTCAGAAAGGGTTAATAATGAAAGTGGCTGCCTTAGTATCTGTGTAAGATGCAAATCCATAATAACCATGAACATATAATGCAAATCTCATTTGCATTAATGAGATTTAGGGTGAATTTAAGGATACAATCATAAAGACTATTCTAGTTCCTTTCACTGTATCCCAGACCCTTCTAACAGCAGGATGCATTGGTATTAAACCTTATTCTCAGTGAGGATAACAACATAGTAGAGCCTTTTTTTAATTGTCAATGTACATTTATTTTGCTTATTTAAATATGGTGCTGAGGATCGAACCCAGTACCTCACACATGCCAGGCAAGTGCTCTACCACTGAGCCCCAGCCCCAGCCCCAGAGCCTTATTTTTTTTATGCAAGAAGAATAAGGCTCTGAAAAATGCCAAGTCTTTATATCAACCCTGAGGAGACTGTGACTGTTGTTTGCAAAAGTGAAATGGCTAGGTTTGCACTTTTAATGAAGCTTAGAGGCAAACAGTTTATAACCCTGGAAATATTTAATTTGAGGAAGTTTATGTTAAGATAATAAAATAATTAACTTTTTCTCATTAGATGCATACAGAGTGGGTAAGGTTATGTGTTCTGGAAAATTACATTTTTGCTCTCTCATTGACTTAACATGTGCGGATTGATGCAGATCAGATAGCTAACTGACAGGCACTTTATAAGTTTACCTTGTCTTAACTAATTGCCTGTTCAGAGTCACTGGAGGTTCCATTTTAAATTAATGACTGTGAGGTATTAAATGCAAACATGTATCTTGAGAAATTAGGAAGAGAATAACAAACAACATACTGTATCTTAGCCCAGAAAATAAATAGTTCTTAGTGTCCTGATACATTAAAGCAAGGAGGCAGGAAACTGTGCCCACTACAGCAAACTTGGCCCACAGCCTGACTTTTTTTTTTTTTAAATAAAGTTTTATTTGGAATATAGTTGCTCCCATTTGTTAGAGTGCTACTGGGGCTGCTTCCACATTCCGAGGGCAGAGTTGAACAGTTGCAACAGTACCATCAACTTGCAAAGTTTGAAATATTTATTTTCTAGTCCTTCATAGAAAACCTTTGCCAACCCCTACAATACAAGATCCTATTGCAGAGCAAGATTCTGTAGTGGTTCATAATCCAATGTAGTTTTGGCTGGAGGGTGGTCTTCCCAATGCAAAGTTTACATTTTCAGCAATGAAACCACAACGTGAGCATTCTGTTGCAGTCCTTTATTCTAGTCTTTGTGGCTCCTGGCACTTTTCTTTGGATAAGTGAAGTCAGCATGACTTGGTGAAATTCAGGATTAATTTTGGAAACTGATGTAACATGGCTTCTTTTGGCACCCCTATGCTTCACGATTCATGCTTTCTTTGCCACTGGACTTTATATAGATTATCTTTTTGGCTCATTACAGGTACAGGGAATTTGTAGGCAGGCTGTTCCATCCATTCTCTCACATCAAAATATTGTTAATGTGTCACGAAAAGAGGAAAATACATGTTAATTTGCTCCTACAACTAGAATCTTGGCATGGCTAGTTTTCTCTCTGGGTAAAGAAGAGGACTAAACTCTCTTTGAATCAACTCTGTACATTATTCTGGCCTCAAGGAAGGATTACTGAGAGTAGAAAAAATGTAATCTTTCAGGCTGAGGCAGGAGGATCCTAAGTTCAAGGCCAGCCTCAGCCAGTTAGTGAGGCTCTAAGTAACTTAATGAGACCTTGTCTCAAAGTAAAAAATAACAAAAGCTGGGGATGTGGTTCAGTGGTTAAGCACCCCTGGGTTCAATCCCTGGTACAAAAAAAGAAAAACAAAGAAAGTAACCTTTCTGTCCCTAGCCAAACACTTGATTTAAATGTAGTATTCCTACCTATTCTCCCTTAGAATTAATTCTTGTCATTTGAATAAGAATGGTGAAAAGAATTATGCTCTGTGTTGAATATAAAAGGAGAAACACACTGGATTTATTATCCAGGAGCTCACAGTCTCATGCACTCCAGGCTGAGAAACTGTCAAGGTGATAACACCAATGCATTTGGAAAACAGTGTGGTGTGGAGAGAGTCCAGGAGGCTTGAAGGAGCAGACAGGAACCCATCCTGAAGGAATATACAGGCCAATAAAATCATTCACTGTATGTAGAAAATGGGTTTTAAGAATGGCAGCTCAAATTGAGGGTGAACTGTCAGGAAGGCAATATTTAAATAAGGTGTTTTGCTAGAGACAGAAAAATTACATTTTTCATCTTTTGACACGTTTTGGCTTTAAGTGTGTTTGGTACTTGAGTAAATTGTACAATTGGCATTGACAGTACAAGAAAGTAAACCCAAAGTTGCCTTTTTATCACTGTGACAATGATACAATGCAAAGAAAAGAAATATGGATGCCTCTCATTTATTTATTGGTGGGTTTTATTGTGCCAGAGTCAAAATCTCTCCTCAAGAGTCTTAAGTTCTCCTTTAAATCATTCATGTATTTAATGCATTCAATTCATGCATTAAACAATGATCATATGGGATCTTTGTTTTATTTAGTTAATTTTTAGTTGATGCATAATTGCATGGTGTAATGTTATAATGCATGTACACGCTGTGTAGTAATTAGGATATTTACCATATCTATAAGCTCATATGTGTATCACTTATTTGTAGTAAGACTGTTTGATATCTTTTCTGCTACTCAATTTGAAGTGTTCAATATGATATTGCTAGTCATGTCTCCCCAATTGTGCAGTAAAAATAAATAAATAAATAAACAAACAAACAAACAAATAAATAAACCAGAACTTATTCTTCCTCCTATCTAACCACAATTTCTTGCTTGTTCAGGATAATTGCTGTTGAGTAGTGGTTCTCCATGCGTCTGATTTTGCCTTCCCTTTTCCCCAGGCACCATTAGTAGTATCTGGAGACATTTTTGATTGTTACAACTAGGGACAATGGGTATTGTTGTCATCAAGGAGGTGGGAGCCCAGGGATGCTGCTGAGCATCCCATAATTGCTGGTCAGTCCCCTTTAGCAAATAATTATTTGATCCAAATGTGCATAGTGCCAAGATTGGGAAATGCTTGTTTTAGAATTATGTCTTCTGGTTTCCTCTTGTTAGCCTGTTGGTGTGTCTGGCCCAGGAAGTAAGCAGGGCTGAAGGTTTACAACAGATACACAGGGCAATTATGAGATCAGATAAAAGTTCAATATTCTAAATACACAAGCTTCATGCACAGCATGTGATTGAACTCTTCCATCCCCAGAGGACAAGAAAGTAAACCCTACCTGCCTTCTCAGTGTATTTTTTTTTTCTAAGTGGCATTTGTGGAGCATTTTAATGTGGAAATTCAGATCTGGGATTCAACTAAGCTACCTTTCATTTAAAAATAGAGTTTCTGGAGGAAGACTCCATCTAAATAATTGAAATCCATGTTTGGTTACGAGGTACTTTTCTAATTAAAAAGAGAAAAGAAAATCACAGACTCTCTCTGTGCTACACTGTGACTCTCCCAAATTAGCCCTGCAACTTTGTGCTCAAAGAAGTTTCTAAGATTTTCCTGCCGTAATGTGAAGTTGCTTTCATTATATTCTTCTTTGAAAAGAAATGGCGTTGACAGTACATAGAAATTAAAGAACTGTATTTTTTAATGCCCAGAAAAGAAAGGATCACCAGTGTTCTATTCACGTATGTATTCCAGGTAATTCATGGCGTTGATGATTTATGTTGAGTCAGAGTGAAAAAACGCTGACAAATTCTTTTTTTTTTTTATTGTAGATGGACACAATACCTTTTTTTATTTACTTATTTATGTGCTGCTGAGAATCGAACCCAGTGCTACACACATGCTTGGCAAGTGCTCTACCCCTGAGCCACAACCCCAGCCCTGCTGGGCAATTCTTAACCATAAAAGAAGGAAAGAGTGGGGGTGATATTTCACACAGAACTCTTAGGAAAAGCAATGCTAAGGCATGGATTCATCTTCCAGAGGTGGACAACTGGCAGTGGTACCTTTACTGCCTATTACCCCACAATTTTTTTAAAAAAATTAATAAGCAATCAAGCTCCTCATAAAATTTGAGCTAAAACAATTACATTGAGTCCTCCATCTCTGTTTAATCAAGTTTCTTATAAACATACCAAAATCATTTTATTTTTCCCCACAAAGAAGCCAGCTCTTACTCTGGAACCCTATGGGTGGAAGAAGTTGCCACCTCCCAGGAGAACTGTGGCCTCTTGGCCAACAGGTCCTGACTGAGTCAAGTTCTCTACAAGGCATACTCTCTTAGTTGTTTGAAACCCTCTGGAAGATAAGTCCTGTCTTCATCCTCTAAGTTGCTGTATGTGCTGTTCTTTTCCTCATCTTCTTAGAGAGGTTGAAAAGAGAATGGTTCGTGATTTATTTTTCTGCCTCCCAGGGCATTCTTTAAATACTGACATCACGACTCTCTTCTTCGTGAGTCTAGACTGTTATAGACTGCCAGAGTCTAGAAATGAAAATAAAGGGTTTTCAGAACTCAACTAGGGCTGTTCTGCTTACTTTGCAAACAAGGAAACTGAGGTTTAGGAGGCAACACCACTTAGAGTAGCAGATTACCAGCTAGTAGTAGAAGTCCATTGAGACAACCATCTTCAGTACTGCAGTCTTCTCCCAGGACAGACCTTGCTTCTGATGCCCAGATGTCAGCATTCCCAGCTACATTAAATGGAAACACAGAGCTTGGGCTATGAGATTATTTATGGTTTACCTGAAATTCAGATTTAACTAGGCATTCTCATTTTATCTGGCAAAACAGCCTAAGACTATGAGAACCTTGTGTTCTTGGTTTATTAGAGCATTTGACCAAACCCACACCCTTAAATATGGCAGAACCCTAAAATTTTATCCTATCTGTGGTCTTTGGTTGTCATTGTTATGGCTTTGTTCTTTTGTTTTGGTCTCAAGGCTTGAACACAAGATACAGAATAAAAGTTGTAAAAAGAAAAAATTGAGGATATTCAGGAATAGTTTTTCAGTTAGAAGCACTGGATTTATTAGTCGTGTGGTATATGTGATATACATTCTTAGGTACCCAATTGTTTTAATAATTTTAAAATTATTTTTTATTTTGTTCCATTGGCAAATTCCTAACTCATTTATAAAGTACATAAATAATTAACTGTTTATGTAATATTAAAAGAACTAGTTAAACCATAAAGTCATTTATTACTTGTTCATTTATCTATTCATTTATTCTATAGTCATTTATTCCTTTTAACTCCATGCTTTATAAAGATAAATGCAATGCTTGGCCTCTAATGTAAGAGAGCTCAGATCTGCGTAGTTGCTTGGAACAGGTCTGATATAGAATAGAGCTTTTGTCTACCTTGAGAGCTTCTGGGTTAATCAAATATTTTTCTAGAAAGACATGATTTACTTTCTGTGTAGCCAGATGGATGTAGATGCTCCCTACCCAAGTGCCTGGTCCATGTCCTAATACCTTGGGTAATGTCTGGAATAGAGCTCAGCCCTAGGAAACAGGAAATAAATGTGTTGTTTTTGGTAGTGGTTTCATATGATTAAAGGCACAAACTGTAATCTACACTAACACATGTGATCTTGGGTGAAGTAGTCCCTCTCTATATATGCCTGTCTTCTCTTCTGTAAAGTAGAGGAGATAGGATTCTTGTTAGGCTTACATGAGGTGCTATGCTAAAGTTAGTACCATGCAAGTTTCCTACTCCTAATTTTGTATTGTTTATTATTATTTTGCCTTTTTTCTTCTGTTTGTATTTTTATTTTTTTCTTCTAGTAATTTCATCTGTACTTCTAATGCTCTTTTTTTTGACACTGCATGCTGACTTTGGGGTCTCTATGAATCCCAGTCCCACAACCATGAACTAAGCTTAGCCCAGTGTTGCATCAAGCCCCAGCCCTCAGAATATAAGCCCAGGTCAAATCCTCAGGGCCTTTGGTTTCATAAAAAAGGAGCTTAGGGTAGTGAACTCTCATGTGTATTGTTCACTTCTAGGTCCCTAGCTCCTATGAGAGGGACTATTCATAATTGGAAGGTGGCACATACTTGCTAAATGAGGGAAGAAATAGGTCCTTTTAAGTGAAGATTGAGACAGAAATTTTCCTGAGATAGGAGACACTACTTCATTTAATTAGATATCATGAGAGAAGAATCTTAGAGCAGATGATCAAACTTCCTGAGATCCCAAATATGGCATTTACACACACAGGAAGACCCTCAGATCACTTAATTTTTCATTTTATGAAGCTGTATAGCATCATTCAAGAGATGAGATATCCCATAGTCATTAAGATTCTCATTTTCCTTTACTAGCAGGAACACAAGCATTGAAAATAAAGTTTCTCTTGAGTAGACATTATTGCGTCTTTCTTAAAGGAAGCCTGGATTGACTCATGAATTTTCCTGTGCTGTTTAGCTCATTCAGTGCTACCCACCAGATTCCTTTGTTGGGCAAGGTCTCAGAACTTTTCTACTAAAGCATTCTATTTCTAATTCATTTTTATTTATCTTAAAAAAATTTTTTTGCAGTTGTAGATGGACACATGCCTTTATTTTATTTGTTTATTTTTTTAAATGTGGTTCTGAGGATCGAACCCAGTGCTTCACATATGCCAGGCGAGTGCTCTGCCACTGAGCTGCAGCCCCAGCCCCTATTTATCTTCTTTTCTTAAAAAATTATTTTTTAAATGCTCACCATCTCTAGCTGTCAGAGAAATGCAAATCAAAACCACCCTAAGATACCATCTCACTCCAGTAAGATTGGCAGCCATTATGAAGTCAAACAACAACAAGTGCTGGCGAGGATGTGGGGAAAAGGGTACACTTGTACATTGCTGGTGGGACTGCAAATTGGTGCAGCCAATTTGGAAAACAGTATGGAGATTTCTTGGAAAGCTGGGAATGGAGCCACCATTTGACCCAGCTATTCCCCTTCTCGGTCTATTCCCTAAAGACCTAAAAAGAGCATGCTACAGGGACACTGCTACATCGATGTTCATAGCAGCACAATTCACAATAGCAAGACTGTGGAACCAACCTAGATGCCCTTCAATAGACGAATGGATAAAAAAAATGTGGCATTTATACACAATGGAGTATTACTCTGCATTAAAAAATGACAAAATCATAGAATTTACAGGGAAATGGATGGCATTAGAGCAGATTATGCTAAGTGAAGCTAGCCAATCCCTAAAAAACAAATGCCAAATGTCTTCTTTGATATAAGGAGAGTAACTAAGAACAGAGTAGGGACGAAGAGCATGAGAAGAAGATTAACATTAAACAGGGATGAGAGGTGGGAGGGAAAGGGAGAGAGAAGGGAAATTGCATGGAAATGGAAGGAGACCCTCAGGGTTATACAAAAGTACATACAAGAGGAAGTGAGGGGAAAGGGAAAAATAATACAAGGGGGACAAATGAATGACAGTAGAGGGGGCAGAGAGAGAAGAGGGGAGGGGAGGGGAGGGGGGATAGTAGAGGATAGGAAAGGCAGCAGAACACAACAGACACTAGTATGGCAATATGTAAATCAATGGATGTGTAACTGATGTGATTCTGCAATCTGTGTATGGGGTGAAGGTGGGAGTTCATAACCCACTTGAATCAAAGTGTGGAATATGATATGTCAAGAAATTTGTAATGTTTTAAACAACCAACAATAAAAAATTAAAAAAAAATTATTTTTTAGTTGTAAATGGACACAATACATTTATTTTATTTCTTTCTTTTTATGTAGTGCTGAGGATCAAACCCAGTGCCTCACACGTGCAAGGCAAGCCCTCCACCACTGAGATACAACCTTAGCCCCTTCATTTATCTTCTTAAAGACCTCTCAAGATCTATTTTTAAATAAGAATTACAGAGCTCCAATTTTCACTTGTCAACAAGGATTTCACAGAAGGGTTTTGTTTGCTTTGGTTAGGGTTTGGTTTTGATTTTGCTAATAGGAAGGAAGGAAGGAAGACCTATGAGAATATACTCTGATAATATTTAAAAAAAAAAATTCTTAAATCTTAGTATCCCAGATGGTTTCAAGTTAAAATTCAAAATCAGCCCAGACCTTCTTCTGATGGTAGTTTTCCATTTAACTCTGCATCTGAAGAATGCTTGTGTGTGCCAAAGGAGTATTATTCAAGTGAAGGGATATGTGGCCTAGCCACATAAGTAAAGGCATAATCTAGGCTCCATGTGCTTTTTCATTATAGTTTATCCTCTGGGAATAAATCTTGTTATGTACTACCATTATGCAATAGAAATATCAGTGCATATAGTCAAAATTTCAGCAAGCTTCTGATAGTGATTATTCTTCTTCTCCAGAAAGAGCTGCAGATTTTCAAGTCTATAATTCTTTGTGTGTTCTTTGGTGGTGTTTGAACTCAGAAATCTCTCTTTCTCTTAACTCAGGATAAATGAGGTGCCTATTTGTTGGTTATTTCCTGGCATATTTCTGGAGACTATTCACAAATATCTTAGCTTTCCCTTTTCAGGAATGGGGTCACACTATAGTTCCCCACTCTCTTTGAATTTACATGTAGCTGTGTGACTTGCTTTGGCTGATGATGTGAGATCAAACCTGGTGTGAAGAATCTTTCAGAGTGACTACATGCTTCTGAACATTCTTTTCCCTCTCTTAGCTCATCTGTCAGTGTACTCAAGAATGGTTGTTCTATCCACCTAAATCCTGGAGCGAGAGCAATGAGCATATAGAACAGAACTCCCAACTAGCAGTGATAGAATATTAGTAGGAAGTGAACATTTATTATTCTAAGCTAGTGAAATTTGAGGATCATTTGTTACCACACTATCTTCTCTCTATTCTGTCTAGAAAAACTTCCTCAGCATCCAGCCTGCTTTATTCTTAGTAGTCTCTCATAGTTATTTGTGGGTTTATGCAGTTTTTAGAAAATCGACTTCTTTCATACTCCAAGGCTAAAGAATATGATTAAGGTCAAATCATCAGCACATTCTATCCCCTGAAGGGAATAATCAATCCAGACCTGGGAGTGACATGTAAAATCGTCTGTTGAAAATGAATCTCAGTATATTTGTAAGGATTTGGGGGAAGCAGTTGTGTTTTAGTCAACATTTTTGATAGACACTTCCATTGCTCTGGCTGGAGGTAAGGCAGAACGTCATGTGGAAAGGTCTGGAGGAGGAAAGCACTTCAGGACATGGTAATCAGGAAGCAGAGAGAGAGAGAGCTCCACTTACCCTGTGACAAAATAGAAGCCCCAAATGCATGCTTTCAGTGACCTCCTCTAGCCACATCCTATCTGCTTATAGTTACCACCCAGTTAATCCATTTCAGTGGATTAATGCACTAATTTGGTGAAGGGTCTCATAACCCCATCTTTTTACCTTTGAATGTTCTTGCATTGTGTCACACATGAGCTTTGGGAGGACCTTTATATCTGAAGAAGCTGCTTTCTTTATTTTTCAATTTGAAAGTGGTATCATACAATTCTGGGCATTTTTTGTTTTCTGTCTTAGGATATTGAAAAAATCCAAGCATTAGGATAAAATGGAGATTGTAGAAGATAAAAGGAGAAAGCTTAAAAAAACACACAAGGTAGTTGGAGACATCTTGGGTAAAGATTTACTAGAAACCAAACCTTATGCTAATTATGAGTGCCAACAAATCACCTTTATCATGCTGCCCACTTCAGATCCATTTTTGTCTGATGCTTGTAACTAAAATTATTTTGATGTACATAGTGTTTTAGTATGAGCTCCCACGGAAACCAGGCTGCACTGTGTCATGGCTTATAGGAAGACCTGATGGGGCGGGAAGAGTGAAACATGGCCAGAGACCGCATGACCATCAGACTAGAAGCAAATACTGTGTCTGCCACGAAACATTATTTGACTTCTCAGAGACTCGGCTCTCCTATCTATAAAATATTCACTGCCAGTCATAAGTGACATAATGTGGATTTCACAGGTTAAGTTCATTTCTTTTCTTTTTTTTTTTAAATTTTAATATTTATTTTTCAGTTTTCGGTGGACACAACATCTTTATTTTATTTTTATGTGCTGCTGAGGATCGAACCCAGCGCCCCACGCATGCCAGGCAAGCGCGTTACCACTTGAGCCACATCCCCAGCCCAGGTTAAGTTCTTTTCATCCGTGAATTTTGGGATTCAACCATCCCAATAAACATAGTGTATGAATTCCTACTAATCTCACAAAAGCCTTGGTTCCCCTCTGCAGCTAGCCCATTTACCCTTCCTATTCCCACAGAATAAGATACTTTATTACTTACACCTTAGAGCATGTCAGAGAGACTATGGAACCCTTATCTCCTCATACCATAGAATAAATTACCCCATCTAAACGAAAGCTCTCATTGATTTATTTCTTTTACTGAGGATGTGGCCTGTGTATGAGGAAACAATTTTAAATGCTGGAAAGATAGCTGAGGTCTTATTTTAAATACAGTATTTCAAAAAATGAATCCTATTTATGTGTCCAGTCTTGCACATCAAAGTCAGAATGTTGTCTCCGATACTTTATCACATTGACTGACTTGTCCAAGCTTGATCTACAGGTGTAAATGAAAGGCAGAGAACACCTGTAGCATTTGTGATTACAAGTGTTTCATGGTAATTTTTGTTTCTAATTCTTACATCCCCATTATCCTCAGTGGCTATCACTGAGGAATTCTGAGCAAATAACAATTTTGATTCTGTTAAGTGTATTGCTTGAAAAAGCCCAAGCTTATCCCATTCAAAAATAAAACGGAAAAAAAATCTATTTTTCTCACTCTGACCTCCATTATAAAGTCTTTATGTTGGGAAGGGGGAAGAAGAAAGACATAATTGTGCCATATAGAGTATAGCAATCCTGTGCTCATTTTAATTAACTTTGCCATCCCGTAGGAGCTATTGAGCTCCTCAGAGTCATCAGAAAATCCTATAATATTTTATTTCTGTTCCATGGCAACATGGAGATTGGTTGGTTTCTCCCATGGGACCTGAGACATTATACACAAGAGACATAGAGTGCTGTTAAGAATTAATCATTTTGAGATAGAAAACATTATTGGGAGCAGTGCTATTGTTCTGAAGATTTATTAACTGTCTGGCACATAGTCATTTATGCATAGAGCCAACATGGCGCTTTTATATTTCCTACTAAATATTTCTCATTGTTTTCTCAAAGTTATTAGTGTATGGCTAGCACTGAATGCACATTGAATTAAAATAATGTGACATGGCACATTTGCCTGCCTCAATGGGTTCCAAAGATAGTTACATTATGGGGATTTGTGATTGAATATACCATGGATGGGGGTATTCAAGAGCCTAATTATAAAGAAACAAAGTTAACGTTTAGATCTGTGAGGTCAGAGAGACCTGTATTTGAATCAGAGTCCCAAGCACCTGGCAAACTGTGAGCTCACTAAGCTTTAGGGCAGGATATATTTTCCACATTTCTTCTCTCTTTATAGAAGCAGCTGGGGAATCAACAAACTTTGGGTCAACAAACTTTTTCTGCTAAGAGTCAGTTAGTAAATATGTGTGGCTTTGTAAACAGTAAAAACTCTATGGAAACTCTTGCATTCTCTTCTGTGAACAAATGGCCCAGCTGTGTTCCAATGAGACTTCCTTTATTTAGGGTCCATCCCTAAATCTTGAATTTTGTGTAATTTTATGCATCATGAAAGTATTTCTTTTCATTTTTGAAAACTATTTTGTGAGAAGTCTTCTTGGTTCATGGGTCATTTAGAAAACCAGGCAGCAGCCAGATTTAGCCCATAGGGCTGCTTTTGGGGATTTTAGACTCTCTTGGTAAAAGGAGTCTTGGTAACTGAATTCCCATGTGGAAGAAAACTGCTCAGAAACTTGGAATATCTGCCTGATTTTCCTATGGGAAATAATCTCTATTATATAATCTCTCAAATCATGCTTTTTTTTTTTCTGTCAGAGCTGATAGAGATACCTTAACTAGTATGCCACCCCAAAGGGATATGTGAGAATAAAATGAAAAAAAATGTTTTAAAGTAATTAGTGATAAGTGTTTAATGTTGTGTTCTGGGACACACACAATGCTGGCTTAGTCTGTGTGGAAGCAGTAGACCTGCCAACTCTGAAAAATTATGCCATATTTAAGATGTTCATGACAGATAAATGGCAGGTCTCCATTAGAATTTTTCCTGATCTTGATTTAGGACTGGTTTAGTGACCATTCTGCAAAGGTGACCACTGTAGTTTAAAGGCCCATATTTCTAAGGCTTGGTCCCCAGGATGGCACTGTTGGGAGGTGGTAAAAACTTTAAGAGGTGGGGCCTAATGAGAGGTCTTTAGTCCACTGGGGTGTACTCTTGAAGGCGATTCCGCAACTCCAGTCTGTTCCTCTTTCTCTCTTTTATCCTTTCTATGAGGTGAGTGGTTTTGCTCTGCCATGTATTCCTGACCATGATGTGCAACCTTGACACAGGCCCAAAGCAACAGGCCTAACCAACCATGGACTAGAACCTCCCAAACCTTTTCTCTTTATAAGTGGGTTGTCTCTGGTGTATAGGTGATGGAAAGATGTCCAACATAGTAGCCTAATGATCCTAGGTATCCTTGCATATGGTACCCAACAGGTTGGTCAAGCTCTCCTACAATACCTGGCACACTGATCCATCTTTGCTGACAAAATTATAACCAGGATATTCTTAAGGACAGTTTTATACTTTAGAAAATATTTCCTCTATGTGTAGAGCAGAAAATCATACAAAACCAGGAGGCATTTTTTACTACATCATATTAAAAGTGTTAATATGTGAAAAAATATGTTCAGTATTTTATTGCTATATGCTTTGTGCATGTTCTCATAAAAATAATCATTATTATCAAATGCTATTTGAAGTCACAGGGCAATTGATACCTTTTCTCATAGAAAGAATTTAACATTGTCAAGCTTGTTCTCAAATCAATTCAACAAATTGCCTCAGGAAATTCCCATCTTATTTTCTGAGATTTATTATTTTACTTAGGTACAAAATTTAATTACCTACAAAATATTTTACAAAATGATAATTTAAAAATTAGTAAGATACCTTTACTTGGTACATTAATTTAGATCTTTATGCTTAGCTTGGAAGATTAAAAAATAGTTTAAAAAGCTTAATTTGTATGAATAAGTAACAGAATGAAGAGTAGTAGAATATTTAGGAAATTTGATCTTTTGGTCCTCTTGTGGCTGGGTGATTTAAGGAGACTTAATAATGTCTTTGTGCTTTAATTTTCTTATCTGTAATTTAGAGACAATAATATGCACACTGCAGGTATGTAGTGGTGATAGCATGAAATTATGTCAGAGCAAGTGCTTTGTAAACTGCAAATCACCCTAATTATGTGAGCAGCTCTTATTTAGTCAGGAAATTACCAAAGTATTAGCTTTCTGTCACTGTGATTAAATACCTGAGAAAATCAGCTTAAAGGATGAAAGATGTTTTTTTGCTCAGATTTCAGCCTATGGTCACCTGGCCCCATCACTGTGGGGCTTTGGTATGGGAGAACTTCTTGACAGGGTGCACACAGTGCAAGAGAGGTGTTCACTCCATAGCATCCAACAAGCAGAGTGAAAGAGAGAGAAAGAGGGGCTGGGGACAATATACCCTTGGAAGTAGGCCCCAGTGACCTACTTCCTTCAACCTGGCCCCACCTCCTAAAGGTTGTTCCACCTCTTAACAGTGCCACAGGCTGGTTGTCAAGACTTCAGCACATGGCCTTTTGGGATCATTTTATATTCAAACCTAACAACTAGTTGATAAGACTTTCCTTAATCAGGTCCTATTCCAATGGATGGTCTATTTTCCAGAAGCTGTCTCTGTCTAACTCTCTCCACACAGGCATGCACACATCGTGATGCTGCATTGAGAGAAACATTTTGTCCACTGCTTGAAAAGCAACTTCTGACCATATTTCCTATTTTCTCTGTGGGTGGAATGAGAAGAAATCTGGATAGAAATGTTGAAAAATGAGAACAGCTGACTGGACATTGGCATGCATCCATTGAAGTTTTATTCCTTCTGGCTTTGAACTCAGTTTGCTAACAAGCAAAATTTAGAGCAAAATAAAATAGTTTCTCCAGTGGTTTCACACGTTATCCATTTGCAAAGATATTTTTATGTTGAGAGTCACAATAAGAAGTGGATAGACCAGCCGGGTGTGGTGGTGCACACCTGTAACCCTAGCAGCTCGGGAAGCTGAGGCAGGAGGATCCCAAGTTCAAGGCCAACCTCAGCACCTTAGTGAGGCCCTAAGCAACTCAGCGAAACCCTGTCTCAAAATAAAATACAAAAAAGGGTTGGGGATGTGGCTCAGTGGTTAAGTGCCCCTGGGTTCAATCCTAAGTACAAAAAAAAAATTTAAAAGTAAATATACCATAAATTTTGGAGCACTTCTGATATTTAGGTATTGAAAAAATGACTGTTTTCCCATATGTTCCCAAATACTCCATCTTTCTCACAATTCCTTCAGGTTCTAACTTGATCTATTGTATTACCTATTGGTGTTTTTACTAAGAAAACTTGCATTTGGTGATTTTGAAGTTAGTAAGTCATGAAAACTTGACATTCTCATTGGGAATAAATGACTTATTGTTTAGTGATGTTGATTTAAGTTTAGCATGGAACAGGATTACCAAGTTAAACCCAATGGAAGCTGCGTCACTGAAACAACCCCTCAAATACCTCACTGACACAGGGGAATAAGCCTGAATTCTAGTGTTGCTTTAAGGAACATAGGCCCTCATTCACTGTTTTGAAACGTGAGTCCTTTATTTGTTTGTTTGTTTGTTTTTTTGGAATGGGGTGAGTTCTTTATTTGAGAGGCCCATCTCCAGCTGTCTCAGTCATAGCTGTGACATCTGGGTCAGTTTACTCAAGGAAGGGCCTTCTAGAATCACTGTGGGAACTGGGAACTCCTAGCCAAAGTGGATTTTCAGTGATTGGCCTCATGGACTCAGCCCTGTTCAAGATCCCACTGGGCTTTCACAGCCTGTAGTGTGGTATTGAAAAAATGGGAAGGAAACGGAGAGGAGAGGAGGACACTGTGGCTGGCTGTCCTCACTCCTCGCACTGGTCTCACAGAAGTTAGTACCTCACCATAGATTCTATTTGGGGAATTTGTGCATGGCTTTTCCCCTGATTTTCTAATGATGAAGGTGGAGAATCATTGAATACATGGAGACCAGGGATGATTGTTCTACAATTAATGATCCTGTCAGGAACAAATAAGAATTGTTCCCTATCTTGAATAACCTGAACTACTCTGCCTATGCTCATCTGAACTCAGCACCCAATTCCAACATGCACATAAAGAGAAAGGGGTTTTGCCTCATTTCAAAATACACTGATTTTTTTTCTTTCTTTCTTTCTTTCGTTCTTTCTTTTTTTACCAAGAAAAATAGTTTATTTTGTATATGGATAAAAGTCTTATGGGAGTAGAATACAACTCAAACAATATCAATATTTTCAAAAAATAAAATGAAAATTTTCAATAATATCCATGAACTGCAATAAACCTCATCTCAGCTATGTAACTGAATTTTTACTAACAAACATTTTGTTTTGTTTTAAGATATACATGACAGGATGAATTTTGACATATTATACATACATGGAGTGCAACCCATTCCAATTTTTGATGCCATTCTTGAGGTTGTACATGATTTGGAGTTACACTGGTCATGAATTCACATATGAACATAAGAAAGTTATGTCCCATTCTTCTATTGTCTTTCCTATTCCCATTCCCCGCCCCCTTCCCTTCGTTTACCTTTGTCTGATCCAATGGACTTTTGTACTTTCTTTCTCTACCTTCCCTTGTTATGGGTTAGCATCCATATATCACAGGGAATATTCAGCCTTTGGGTTTTTGGGACTAGCTTATTTCACTTAGCATGATATTCTACAGTATGAAACTGCTCTGTTAACTGCGGGAAGGCCATTATTTTGTTGTTGTTTGTTTGGAAACTTTCTGAAAGTTGCTCAATGTCACAGAAAATCAGATACCAATGGTTGTGCTGCCTGTGGGTTTTAAAGAAGCTCTTGGAATCGGTCTGCATTTACTCTATTCATGGTGATTCTACGTGTAGGATACATGTTTGAATACTTTGTGTGTTTAGTGTAGTTGTGCCCATTTATTTACTACTGAAATACACACTATTTTATTATAAATTACTATCATTTTATTCCTCTGAGTACTGTATGGCATTATTTATTTGTTTTGAGATTGTGTATATAGGGTAGGATATATTGTCTATGAATCTCATTTCAGGGTAGTAAAGAAACATTTCAAGAAATTTATTATCAAGAGGAGACACTGAGTCCAATAGCTTGAAAACCACTGGGATTCATTGTCGTGGCTTTATAATGCTCACATTTCAGAGAGGACCGTGAGACTCAAAAGAGGTAACCAAAACTTGAAACTTCTGATGTAGGTAATATGAAAAACCTCTGAACCAACCACTATCATTATCACAATAAACACAGACATTTTATGATGGAGTGTCAGTCTAGCCACCTCAGTGAAATCACATTTTCTCTCTTAGGCAACCAGTAGCTCTTTTGTAATGAATTACTGAATAGTAAAACAGTTCCTAGCTTCTTAGAGATGGAAAGAACCACAGAAGTCATTGAACTTCCTCACAGGAGAATACTGTCTTATGCAGCATCACCTACAAGTTCAGCATCTGTTGCCTTAATGCCTCCGGGGGTTGGAAACTTCCTATCATGCAGGAGAATTTGTTTTCAGTGTTCTGAGATCAGTTTTTGAAAAGGTCGCAATAAAGTCTCTCTACTTAAAATTCTATCCTCTTTTTCAAATTTTGTCCTCATTAGTAAGACAGAACCAGTTTTTACTTCCCCATGTAACAGCCCTTCCTGGACTTGAAAAGAATGCTCACATAGTGATGGAATTAAGCCAATACTACAGCCAAAAATGTTCAGAAAAGTGTGAGCATGATTATCCCTGTACTCAGGACCCTATAGCAGAAACCTGGGTTGAGGACAGAGCCAGAGGCAAGAGGAGATTTTCTCCAGCTCCTGTGCATATTTGCAGATTCCTGCAGCCATTTCTCCTGTCGTATCAGTTTGGTTAAACCCACCTGCTCAAGGCTTAACAGGAAATTTTGAGAGGCAAGAGTACACAGGGAAAAGCATTTCAATAGAGAAGTTGGATTTTCTGAGCTCTAGTCTCTTAGATATCAGGTTCTTGTGCTTTCTGTGAAAGCTGGAAGGCATAGCTCAACACTCTCTGTCTTGGACATCTTTGGGGACTAAAAAACTTTTCTATGAGAGGCAAAGAAAAAATTCTCCTCCTTCTTGAGTCATTTTCACTAGTATCCAAGATTCTAAGCTTGTCTTTAAACCAATAGATGTAAGTGTGTATATGTGTGTGCATGTGTATGAATTTTCCTTAGCTGTGTGCTAATCTGAGAAGCTTTTCCTTTGCACCCCTATCCTTGTTGTAGGTCACTTTGCCTTCTCATTCAGGTGGTTAAGCACCTCTGGGTTCAACCCCCTGTACAAAAAAAAAAAAAGTATGCATTGATATTAACATTTTTCTTTCTGAAGTTTCTGTGACAATGACCATTGTCATATTCTTCATATGCTCTATGATCAGCAGTAGGACTTCTGAGCATCTACTGCCTGTGTGCATGTTATGTGCAATCACACTTTCCATTGTGTCTGCTAACTGGTAACTTTGTGACTGTGCTTATCTCTCAGGCCATGGCCCAGAACATGGCATATCTGACTGGTGACCAAGCGGTCAGTAGAGCAGCAGTGTTGAGTCAGTATCCCAGCACTACTGAACCTTACAATATCTCATTATCAGGACCCTGCAGAGTGTACTTGAAAGTGAGGTATTAATTATGTTGCATCAGAAAAGTTTCAGGAAAGATGACAGAGGTTGTAGTATTAGTGTTTTGAATTTAGCCACATGTTAAGGCAAGAACTCTGGTCACTATTCACACACCACTAGAAAAATTCTGTCAGAAGCTTGAAATATGAAGTAGAGATCTGTTAGTATCACCCATAACCTTTTCACTGCAACTCTAAATAATACTACTTTGTCCTAAAAAGAATTCCAGACGACTATCAGGAAGACAGGTGCAAAATGTGATGGCTCTGGGTGCAATGGCATATGTGGTCACCCTATTTACCCGTAGCTACAGGAAAATGATGACCTCTCTCTGCTCTTACCCTCCAACCACAGCAAAGATGAAACTAAGTTTTCACCCTAGGCACTAAGTCACCTGACAAAGTTCTCCTATATAAATTTGTTTGGATACTTATCTAAAAATACACTACTGAATCTAGAGATCAAAAGTCAATTGAAGTAGGTATAGGTTCACAATAGGGCAGATTTTCGAGGGCCTTTAAGGAATCCACAGATTCCCTGCACAGCACTACTTTCTGTTCCTACAGTATGAAAGACACCCCAATTTATCCCTTGTATATTTTAGGATCTCTGAGGCCTTGCCTGACATTTCTTTCTTTTACACATGCTACTTAGTTTGGTACCCTATTTCTGAAAACGTGGTGTGCAGACCAATTTGGTTACTTCAAATTATATTTTAATTGTACAACAACTTCATGATTTAAATGAATCCCACTGTGGATATATGTGTGAATAGTCTCCAATTAATTTTATTCTTATGTAACCTATCTTAAAATGAATTAACTCCCTTTAGATATAGTTATAAGCACTGTTACATAATAATGCCTCATTATTAATCACTGAGAAAAAAAGGAAGCTCAAGAACTTGCTGAAATGACCACAGTTTGAAATTATACTTTACTAATACTTTTCTGTATAACTTGGTTGTTGCAAAAGTCAAGTACTGGTTAATAATTATTTTCCTTTGAGAAAGTCAATACATAGTCTTTGTAAGAACTCTCCCTCATCACTTAGTGCCCCTAATTCATTGAAATGGGTTTTGTTTAAACTAGTAGATGTGTTTGTATTTATTTGCTTTAATGATGATTTACCATTTATATCCAACTGTTTAGTGAGCCCTTTTGAATAAGATTTTAGATTAAAAACAAGTATCTATGTGTATATTCACCCAGTTATTTTGAGTGGAATTAGACAGTGGTGGATATGCTACTGTTTTTTTTTTTTTTTTTTTTTTTTTTTTTTTTT
>NW_026000168.1:11142010-11159004 GCF_001458135.2 Marmota marmota marmota
TTTTTTTTTTTTTTTTTTTTTTTTCTGTATCAGGGTTTGAACCCATATCCCCAGCCACATAGAGATAGATAGATAGATAGATAGATACATACATACATACATACATACATACATACATTTTATTTTATTTAGAAACTGGGTCTTGCTAAGTTGCTCAGGGCCTTACTAAGCTGCTGAGGCTAACTTTGAACTCGCAATCCTCCTCCTGAGCCTTCCAAGCTGCTGGGATTATAGGAGGTTATGGTGACACACATCAATATATGCTACTTTTAAAGCTTAAATATAATTAATTACCATCCCATGTTGCCATCTATGTACTGGGTCTCAAACTTCATTTATTATAGATCAAAGCCTGACAAGGTGAGAATAACTCAAGGCCAAGATTTTCTTCTGCACCCTTTGTTTATGGCAAGGATCTGAATAGTCCTCCAAATGGATTCGTCCAATCCCACAAAAGGAGAACATTTTTAGTGTCTGTTTCACACTGTGAAATTTCTGAGTTTGATGTTTGCTTTTCATTTTAATGACCTGGAAAAAAAATGCCTTCTTTTTTAGCATGTCAAATCCTTCCTTCTGCCCCCAAGTTTAGGCATCTTTGAAGAGGTTTTATTGGAGGAATTATCCAGTTCTTTCCTAAAGTCATATCCTCTTCTAGAAGAAATACTTTTTATTAATTACCTACTATGTGCTCAACAGAATGCTAAAAATACTTATTTGATTTATCTTAATTAATATCTCTAGTCCTGTACAGCAGGTTCTATAACTGTTCTTACACTAGAGAAGCAGAAATTGCAGATGTAAGGAATGTGTTCAATGTCATAAAGCTAATTTATAGCACAGATAATTTATGGCAAGATCATTCAAGCAATAGCATTTATTGGTCCTGGCCATGTTAATCAAATTAAAGATTATTACTGTCTATGCAAGCATGGAGTGGTGAGTGAGGTCTGTAAATACAGATGGAGATGCACCTCATATTTGAGCGAGGACATTGTCAGATAAGTTGGGACTGGGACTTTTTCTGAACTACGTTTTAGCTAATATTGGACCTGCATTTCAGGAAGAAGCAGAATACAGGCTTAAGGAATCTCTGGAACATGGTTTAAAAATCTAACCATTTAAAAATTTCAGTCAAAGAACATTCATTGTAACTAACTTGGTGTTCATCACTGGATTTAGCACTGGGCATGAAAGATAGAACAGATGATCAAGTCTAAAGGGTTCTGCGATATTCACCAGGGAAGACAGAACTGTGTAGATAATAACAGGAGTGTAAATTGGTACAATCATTTTGGAAGCAATTTGATAATATTTTGTGTTCATCTAGAAGGTCTAGCCCTTGGGATACTTCAATATGTCTGATTTTCACAAACACTATGAAAATGTAGGTAATAACCCATTTTGTTGAATAAGAAAGTTACGACATAAGGGAGCTTAAGCCTCTTACCCTGAGCCATTTAGCTCAGTGTAATGGTGGTGGTGGGATGTCAGGATTTGGATCAAAGTCTATTTGATGGTAAACCCATAGATTTTTCTCAATGCAGTCAGCTAAGGTCTTGCTGATAAGGTAAAGTTCCAAGATTTATCAGTAATTTACTTCTTATCCTAGGTGAGTTTATCAGATCTTCCAGAAGTACTGATCCTATCAGGAAGTAAACAAACAATGAGTAATAAAGTTGGGAGTTAGGGCTGGAGTTGAATGGCTTCATAAGAAGCCAGCTGTGGTGGCCTGAGCCTCTAGACATTGGTGTTGGATTTCTTGGCAGGAAGGGAGGGGCAGATATGAGCTAATGTGGAAGAAAATGTCTATTAATGTTTAATGTTGTCTTTTCTCTCTCTCTCTCTCTCTCTCTCTCTCTCTCTCTCTCTCTCTTTTTTTTTTTGCATAGGACTCAGATGAGGAGAGGAAACATAACTGAGCCACCAAAGACCAATGTAAGTGCTAACTTTTTTCACCCACCTTCTTTCTGAGACCTTTGTTATGAGTTGGCTTTTGATGCATAACTAACTCATAACTTACTGGGTTGAATCAACTCTTTTATCACTTTTAAAAATTCTACAAGTTATTTGAATAGTTTTTAGTCTAGATGGCTTACCTAGGAATAAACAATTTGAGATTAACACATTCTGGGGCTCATCTTGAACTACCTTGTCTCTTTCCACATGTTCATTTGTCCTTAAATTGGCTAACCCAGGCTTATCCCCATGTTGGCTATGTTCCAAGAGGGCAAAAGCAGAAATTTCACTTTTGCTTCATTCTGTTGGTCAAAGGAAGTCACAAGGCAATTCCATATTTAATGTGGGATGGAGAAGTGGTATCCTCTTCTTGATAGAATTGCAAAGAATTTTGGAAATTTGTAATAGACTACTCCTTTGTTGGAGAAGTGAAGCTTCCTGGTCTGTGATCAGTGTTTGCCAACGTCAAATGTTTCCTGAATGCCTGGCTCATATGCATCAGTTTTCACTTCCTGTAACTGTGTCACTAAAGAATCTAAGGAAGCAGGGCTGGGGTTGTAGCTCAGTGGGAAAGTGCTAGCCTACCATGTGTGAGGCACTGGGTTCAATTCTCAGCACCACATATAAATAAATGAAAAAATTAAGGTCCATTAACAACTAAATACAAAAATTAAAAATAAAAAATCTAAGAAAGCAGTATTTCCTGTAGAGAACCATGAAAGTCTTACAAAAGTAAGAACATTTGTTAATGTTGTATTTCTAGATAGTTGAAAAGTTCAAAGATGGTATTCCCATTTTGACCAAGGTTTACATGTTTTTTTTGTGCTTGACATCGAGGAAAATATTGCCATTTCTGTAACAATATTCTTTGAATTATAAAACTGAGGCATAGGTTCTGCCCTAAATTGACATGATATTTTCAAAGAGAAAACTTGTACAGTTTAGAGAACATTATCTTTTAAGAATTCTGATTAAATTCCAAAAACTTCACATGTGAATTGAAAGAGAGTACAAGTTTACTTTCCTAGGTCTTTGAAAATAGAGTAAACAGCCCCAAGTTCCAGAAGCTGCTAGCTATAATTATATACTTGATCATTATTTTTTAAACATTCTAATTTTAATGATATAAGCCATTGTACACCTTGACTTCCATGTGTTTGATTGCAAAGATGGTTCCCTGAAAGTACCCTAAAGTTTGGGGAGTTATTATCTCAAAGAATGTTTCTTTGTGTGCCCATACCAGTCTGCCCTGTGCTTTGATTCACACACCACTTCATGTTCTGTTCTTCCAAGACTCTTATAACGAACCACTTCCAATGGCCACTGTAAGAAGACCATCATTTCTACCAAAGGTACCATCTCCAGATGGTCCTTAAACTCCCAGGTCCATCGATATCAGAGAAGTGATTGGCTTCTTTATCAGCTTTCTAACATTTATTGTCTGGATATCAGAGTAGTTCTGCCTGTGGAACCCCAAGTCCATCTCTCAACCCTACTACCTTTGTGACTTAACAGTCCAAAAACCTCTCCCTGCTCAGTTAGTGCTTTGAGGCCCCTTGTGGCAGGTTGGCTTTGTCCTAGGTGCTGAAAGATAGTTGTGAACAAAGAGGCAAGACCCTGTTCTCTTGTATGTTAAATTTGCCCAACTATTCATTTCTCTTCTCATTCCTGCCCTGTGCCTGGTTTAGACTGATCTCTCCTTCCAAAGTTATTAAAGAATATCTCCTTAGGATAAGAGTAGATATATAAAACTCCTGATATTGCAAGTGGAGATGATTGGCATAGTTTCAGTAGCAATCTCTGGCTACACCTGCTAAAAATGCCTGCTTACATTTTTAGGACCACAATTCAAAAACATTTAGGCATATTGTATTTAAGTAATGTCAAAGACATTGGTTGAAAATGGGAAAATCCCAGCTCATTTTGTTTCATTTATTGCCACTACTCAGCTCAAATATTTTTTACATTCTCATTTAATTTGGATGAATGTGTGGGACATCAAGTAGACTCAGGTTTAGTCTCTTGATTGAGTTGAAACAGAGAGCTTGATGAAATCCTAAACAAAAAGCTAGATTGCATCTTTCACATTCCATCTGGGCATCTCAGTCTTTTATCATAAAAATCAGGGAGTGAGCCTAACTTATCTTTAAGATGGCCCCTACCTGCATTATGCGTAGGAGAAAATTATGTCCATTGAGTTACTTAGTATTTTGAAAAAAATGAACAGTTTGGGTGAATTTATATGACGTATCTCAACATGGTGGGACCCATAAATATTTTAAAGTAAGAAACCTGATAATGTGGAGCATATGGCTTCGAATAAGAGAAGAAACAGGGTTTTACCCAAGAAAATGGCTCTGGAGATGGGAAAGAGAAAAAGTAAGATATTTTCCCATGTGTTTACATATATAACCAAATGGAAGGGGCAAAACTTGTAATGTAAACTACCATTTATTCTGTGCTTCTCATGCAACAAAATTTAATGTCTGAAAGTGCATCACAGTGATCTCATTTAAACCTCACATCAAATAAAGACATTTCTATTAGTATTCTTATTTGTGAGGAGACACAGGCACAGAGAGATTAAGAGACTTGAAAAACACTGCATAGTTACCAAACGATCAATATGATTGATCATTAATTTAAAAATAGATTTCCAAGCTGTTGTTTTGTTTTTTGTTTTGTACTGGGGATTGAACCCAGGGATATTTGCAACGTCCCCAGCCTTTTTTATTTTTTATTTAGACACAGGGTCTCACTAAGTTGCTTAAGGCCTCACTGAGGCTGGCTTTGAACTCATGATTCTTGTGCCTCAGCCTCCCAAGCCACTGGGATTATAGGCATACACCACCAAACCTGCCTAAGCTGTTGTTTTCAACCAATAGCTGCTATAGCACCCCAAAATTTTTATTGTAAAAACTTTCTGGATTTTGAATTATGTGTCTCATGTCTTCTTTGATATAAGGAGGCTGATTCATAGTGGGATAGGGAGCGGGAGCATGGAAGGAATAGATGAACTCTAGATAGGGCAGAGGGGTTGGAGGGGAAGGGAAGGGGCATGGGGTTAGAAATGATGGTGGAATATGAAGAACATTATTATCCAAAGTACATGTATGAAGACACAAATTGGTGTGAATATACTACATTGTGCTCTATATGTGTAATAAGAATTTATATATATATATATATATATATATATATATATANATATATATATATATATTAACAGAAGGGATTCCCATTGTGCTGGAAATGTTGTATATCTTGATTATCAATCTCAATATTCTGACTGAGATATTGTACAATAGTTTTTTTAAGATTCTGTCATGGGGAGGAGACTAAAGGGTACACAGGATCTATCTGTATTCATTCTCTCTCTCTCTCTCTCTCTCTCTCTCTCTCTCTCTCTCGGTATCAGGGATTGAACTCAGGGGCATTTAACCACTGAACCACATTCCAGCTCTTTTTTGCATTTTACTTAAAGACAGGGTCTCACTGAGTTGTTTAGGGCCTCACTAAATTGTTGAGGCTGGCTTTGAACTGGTGATCCACCTGTCTCCGCCTTCAGAGCCGATGGGATTATGGGTATACGCCAATGTGCCCTACTTCTGAATTATCTCTTACAACTACATGTGAATATACAATTATCTTAAAATAAAAAGTTGAATTAAACTAATTGTCTGCAAAAAAATGGCAGTAAGAATGACCATTTTGAGCAAAACAGTGAAATAATATATGTAGAAGAGAAGTGGAAGAGAAAAAAAAGCACGTCACTTTTGCAACCTCAAATATGATATAAAGAACTTTTTCATGTGGTTTTAAAGCTGAGTTTTTAGGGGAGATGGAAGTAAGTTTAGAGACATGTTAACTTCAACTTCGACACTTAGAGCTCTGCCAAGTCTGAAGTATAAAACAGAGATTAGCATTGTTAAGAAGAACTAAAAGATGATTCAGCCCATGAAAGTCAACAGAAGGTTTGGGGAATGTTGCTTCACAAAGAGAAGGAAGTAATTTAAAGATCTGTGTATATGCATAGCAATGGTACCTTAGCTGTGTTTTAAAGAACAACATGAATATGTATTCTAGGGATGAAATACTAATTGAAATGTTTCTTGTCTGTGGTCATCTATTTGTTTCCCTCCATAGAATGATGTTACAAGTACGCCAGTTTTCTATTTTAACTCAAGTGGAATCTCATTAGTGTAGAAGAAATTATTACCTGATTTGGTCAAAATAATAGATAAGACTTACCTTTGAAACATAAATAGTTGTCTGCTCGTGATCACATAAATAGCTTAAATTACTATGACTCAGCTTATTAATGAGGTTAGCATGCTGCCTTTACAAGTATTTGCTTTATAAATTGGAACATGGTATTCTTGACTCCTAACTGTGTCCTATGAGGCATAGTAGGCACCAGTGATGTATTCCCTGGAGAGAAGAAGTCCTGGGGGACCATCATTGCATACATATATGAAGCACCGTCCTATTACAAAGGGAATCCAGTTTTGTGTGGCCACAGGAAATGAAGCTGGGACGGTGGAGGGAAGCCACAGTATGACAGATTTCAGTTGCGGATAAGGTAGAGGTTCCTAATTGTCTCCACTGTCCAAAGATGCCTCAGGAAGCAATAAATTACCCATCTCCAATCTCTGGATCTGTACAAGCAGACAGGATTCTAGCAGCTTAAAGGATATTGGCACCTCTGTGTTTCAGGACTTCTGAGGAACTTGCCAAAGTCAAAAGCTGATTAAAGGTTTCTTCTCTCTGCCAATGGTAGAAACCTATTTTTTTCATGGTTGAATGGAGATATCTATACCTATAAATCTATATTTATATTCATACATCATATATGTGTATATACACATACATATATATATATACACATACATACACACATATATGTATGCTTTGTATCCATATGTATTTATAGTTTGTTACCTATTTATCCATATAAACAGCTTTGTTTTGATCAATGCATAATAATTATGTGGCACCAATGTCTAACTTTCTGCACATATAGTTGCAATATATTACCTTGATCAAATCAGAGTAATAAGCATATGTATCATTTAAATGTGGATCATTTCTTTGTGGTGAGTACACAAAAACTCCTCTCTTCTATTTCTTTGAAATATATGTTACATTGTTTTTTATGGATTATTTTTAGTTATACATGACAATAGAATCTCTTTTGACATAATTATAAAAGCATGGAACAGATCTTGTTTTTTAATCATAGTCACCCGGAGGTATGGATCACGAGTACCCATTTGGAATGCTACAGCTTGCATCCATCCCTTTTATCCATTTCAATTCATATAAAAATCATGGTAACTAGAAGCAGCTGGTGCCTGGACTTTCCCAGTGAGTGTTTTTGTCCTAGAAAAAAAAACCTCCTGTAGCCATGCTTTTTACCTCCCATCCCTGGTACTTCCTGTGCTCTGATCTTTAACTGTTATTATTCTTGAGAACTTGGCTTTGTGCCTCTTTTCACATTCGATTGTTCACCTTGGTAAACCCACATATCCCTGTAATTTTTTTTGTACTGGGGATTAAACTTAGGGGCACTCAATCACTGAGCCACCTCCCAACCCTATTTTGTGTTTTATTTAGAGACAGGGTCTCAATGAGTTGCTCAACACCTCGCTGTTGCTGAGGCTGGTTTTGAACTTTTGATCTTCCTGCCTCAGCTTTCCGAGCCACTGGTCCCCATAATTTTAAGTGCTATCTATACTGTGAAGACTTTGAGATTTTATTTTTTGTATTTTGTAAAAGCTTCAGTAAGTATTTTCTTTTCCTTTGTGCCGTATCAAAACAACAACAAGTAACTTTTATATTGAAATAACCATGGACCTATGGGGCTGGGACTGGGGCTCAGTGGTACAGCGCCTGCCTTACACATGTGAGGCATTGGGTTTGATCCTCAGCACCACATAAAAATAAATAAATAATTAATAAAGATATTGTGTCCATCTACAAGTAAAAAAAAATATTTTAAAAGAAATATAAAGTACAAAGTTGCAAAATCATTCCATAATGGTTCCAAAGTAATATTTTAAAAGTACCTATCGGGTTGTGTCTCTGTCTTGCTTCAACTCCTTTAGAATTTTCTCAGGAAAGTAAACACTGCCTTTGGAGCCTGGGAATCCCTGCAAGGTCTCTGCCCTTCTGTTTCTTTCTTCTGCTTTCTTTACATCTGCCGTCTTTTGGCCAATGCATGGTGCTTCATTTATGCTGACTACGTTTATTTTCTAGCAGAAATTTCTTCCAGCCCAGTGTCCTCTTTATGTATTTCTCTGATACTCACCCTTCAACTCATCATCTACCAGTTCCACAATCTAGGTTGGCTCTCTCTTGTGCCCTCTTATTTCTCATTTTCCCTACATAGTACAACAATATTTGCCTAAGTATTTGCTTAATTTCTGTCTTCCTAACTCTTCTTTAAACACTCTTGTTCATTGTTCTAAGTTCACTACCTTGCTAATAGTAGGAGCTTTATAGCGTTTTCAAATCAATGAAAGGTAGTCTGAGCAGAAGAGTTGCAATCCCTGTTTGGAATTCCATCTTGAGAGGGCTGTCATAGAAGCAGTGTGTTAGACTTGGATCCAAATATTGGTTCTGTCAATGACTTGATGCAAATCTTTCATCAGATTCCTTAAACATACTGAGTCCCTGTTTACTCATTCAAAACTGCATAACATCTTATGGGCTGAGTAAAAGCACAGTACGTTCAGTATATTATCACTGGTTATCCTGTAAATCTTTGATTCAGGGCTTTTTAAACTTTGTTTATTAGGACAGCAGACATATGCATGGCCCCCACACATATAAAACTCAAAAAGATAGTGTCTACCTATATCCCAGAATACAGTATAAGCTTTCTTTCCCTCTCCAAATGATAGCATGCTTATGTGTGATCTCAGATTTTTTGTCAGATTTTTAAATATTATTTTCTTTTGCAAAGATTGATTTTAATATTCAAAACATAGCTTTGGGCTTCTTTTCCTCTTGCCTTCTTCTGACTATGAAATACATGATAAAAACAGATTTTCTGGGTGTAAGATTCTTGTCAATTTTTCTAAACCAAACAAGGCTGTTTCACTTGAAGAAGAACTTTGGGAATTGAGGCTTAGGCAGACTCAGTGTTAATCTTTAGCATAGTGAGAACACAATAATATATCCAATTCCTGGAAAATATGCCAATTTTTATAATTAATGTTGAACTGAGGGATCAAACACATTTTGAAAAATGGTTGTGGTCTTACAAACCCAAGAGAAATGGTGGATAAATAATGCCTGAAAATTCTTCCATAGAAGCAACGAAAGAAAATACTGGCAAAAGCTGTCAACATTGACTTTTTCAGAACTCTGGGAATGGACCAGAGGCTTTCAGCAATTCAAAGAGTGTTAATTCAAGAAAATGGCTTTCTTAAATAACCTCAGTAAAAACAGAAGGCTTTATTGCATTTTAACTTGCCCAGTCCCCATCACTCTATCTCTCCATCAGCCTTGAAAACCAACAGCCCATGTCATGGTAAAACCAGCATTCTGGAAAACACTGGAGGTGGCGGAACTAGGTTTGAACTGTTTCAAAACAGTATTCAGAGACTTGTCATTTTGTGACCTGAGTGTTGCCTAGGAAACCCCTTTCGCAAATATGTTTGTATTTGACTTATAAAACTCAAACAGTTCTTTTCCTGGGGGCATTTATCAAAAATGATCAGAGGCGGTTGTTTAACAATGTAGATGCCTGAGGTGGTTAATAATAGCAGAGCCACACACTTAACAGTGGAAAGAATGAAAAGGAAAACTTGGGAAATAAGATGTCCATAGGGAACTTTGTTTCTGTGAGCCTAGAAGGCCTTGGGCATATGTAGACTCATGTACATTCCATGGACAAGTAGGTCCTAGAGATCTGATAAGGACATAAACTCATTACCTCTGGCCAACCCCAAGGCATGTTGCAGGAAGTGAAGGCTAAGGCAGAGTTGTCAAAAGTTCAGTAACAGTTGAAAGAACACCCCAGGATGCACACAGAGTTCTCTGCAAAGGTGGGACAGTTAAAGTTTACAGTCATTTGAGAAAACCTGCACAATTGTTAGCTGATCAATAAATGAGCCAAATAGGGAACAGTGACTATATATGACAAAGAACACAGACTTTTCAGAATTTGTTCAGAAAAGCTATTAACCAAACTGTACTAGTATAGTAATTACAGATAGTAATAGCAATAAACCCAGAGAAGGTGACAGGGAAAGAATCCAATGTCCAGATTTCTAATAGAATATTATTTTATCTTATTTCATTTTATTAATTAATTTATTTTGGGGTACCAGAGACTGAACTCAGGGACACTTAACCACTGAGCCACATCCACAGTCCTTTTTTATATTTTATTTAGAGACAGGGTCTTGATGAGTTATTCAAAGCTGCTGAGGCTGGCTTTGAACTCACAATCCTCCTGCCTCAGCCTCCTGAGCCACTGGGATTACAGGCATGTGCTACCGTACCTAGCAAGATATTATTTTAAATGATCAGTTTAAAAAACTTATGAAACATGTAAACATTAAAATAAGGCCCACAAAGAGGGAAAAAAGAGTCAATGGAATCTGTCAGAGAAAGTTCAAAGTTCTATTTAATAAACAAAAAACTTTAAATCAGTTGTCTTCAAAAATGTCCACATAGAACTAAAGGAAAGTATGAGGATAGTGTCTTCCTAAAGGTTTTATAGGTAAAAAGATAGATTCAAGCTATAAAAATACAGAACCAAATGGAAGTTCTGGATTTGGAATAGTAAAAAAATTCATTTTGGGGCTTAAGACTGTATTTGAAAAGAGACAAATCAATCAATTTAAATATATGCCAATTAAGATTATCTAGTCCAAGAAACAGAAAGAAGAAAGAATGAAGAAAAATAAGCAGAGTCCCAGAGACTTTTGAAACACCACCAAGTATACCAACATATGGATAATATGAGGCCCAGAGGAGTCCAAGGGACAGAAAGATACTTGAATAAAAAATGGCTAAAAATTTCTCAAAGCTCATGGAAACATTAATATGTATATCCAAGAAACTCAGTGTCCTTCAAGTAATATAAACTGAAAGAGATCCATAAAAAGACACATTACAAATTGTTCTTAAAGCCTTGGAGAGGGGAGCTCAGCTAAGAATTTTACATCTATCATAAACATAAATTGTTCTTAAAGCCTTGGAGGGGGGAGCTCAGCTAAGAATTTTACATCTATCATAAAGGATAAATCAGGACATCTCCAAGTTAAAAAAAAATAAAAACTTAAAAAAAAGAAAGAAAAGCTGAATTCATCCCTAATAGAGCTAATAAATGTTATGGAAGCCCTTTAGCTGTAATGAAAGGACTCTAGGTAATACATTGATTCCACATGAAGAAGCAAAGCACACCAATAAAGGTAGTTACATAGTTACATGAGTAACATGTAAGTTATATGAACTTACAGTATACATACATATATAGAGAAGACATTTGTATGCAAATAACAGCATAAATGAAGGGAATGTAAAGAGGATACGTGTGGATACCTTGTTGCATACTACTGAAAATAATATGGCATTAATCCAAACTAGAATGTTTTAAATCAATTTTAATCTTTGGGAAAACCACTAAGAAAATAACACAGAGGAAAAAAAAATAGCAAAGAGAACAAGGGAATTTCTAATGCAAGAAGAGGTCTGTTCAATAAAAAAGAAGTCAGCAATAGAAAAAGAAAGATACAAAAAGAATATATAGAAAACAAACATAAAATTTGTGTTATATTTTTCATTGCTTTGACAAAACACATGAGAAAAATAGTCAAAGGAGGGGATATTTTTCTTGGCTCATGGCTTCAGAGGTTTCAATCCATGATCAACTGGTTCTTTGCTATGGGCCTGTGGTAAGGCCCATCATGGCACCGACGGTTGGTGGAACACCTTATGGTAGCCAAGGAGATAGAGAGGAAGAAGGGGGCTCAGGACAAGATACGGTCCCAATGGGCATACCCTGCAAGGACCCATTCTCTTCTACAAGGTTCCACCTTCTACAGTTTCCATCCCCTACCAATAGCCCATTCAGTTATGAATCCATCAGTGGTTTAACCCATTGATGTAATTGGAGACCTTATGATCCCATCACTTTCCAAAAGTGCCCGCCTCTGAACATTACTGCATTGGTGAACAAGGCTTCAACATATGGGCCTTTTGGAAGGTATCCCAGATCCAAACCATACCAAAACTGGTAGTGTAAGTTCCACCTACCAAAAGTTACATTAAATGACCATTGAAAATGACCAACTAAAAGGAAAAGATTGGAAAGATGGCTTTATCTATAAATTCCAAATGTGTGGTGTTTACAAGAGGTACACTTTAGGTTCAAAGACACACATAAATTGAAAGTAAATGATTAGAAAGAAAAAAATATATACCCTATGTAAAAAATGAGCCAAAGAAAGCTGGAGTCATTAATATCAGACAGAATAAACTATGGGGAAAATGTTGCTAGTGATGATAAAGGGCATTTTGTAGATAAAAGAATCTATCAAAATATTTAACAACTATCAACATGTATGCATCCACAAAGAGAGATCTGAAACACATGAAGCAGAAAGTGGTGGAATCAGAGTAACAGACTATTCACAACAGTAGTTAGAAACTCTAACATTCCACTTTTCATAACGGATAGAGCAATAAGACACAAGGTCGGCAAGGAAGGAGAGGATGTGAACACTCTAATATAAATATTTATACTATGATATCCAAATTGATATTTATAGGACTTATGCCCCAAAGTAATATACATTTTTTTGAGTGTATATGGAACATTCTCCAGTCTAGACGATGTTAGGCTGTGAAACAAACCTCAATAAATTTAAGTGGATTGAAATAACAAAAAGATGCCCAGCTTGAGTTCTACCGTATTAAAAGAAGAATCATAACCGACTAATTCTATGGGGCCAGTATCACACTGATATTAAAACCAAAGACTTTATAAGAAAATCTATCTTTATAAAATGTGAATGCAAAACTTTTCTACAAATATTAGCCAGAACCACCTAAAAAGGTTTCTATAGCATGACTGAGTGGGTCTATTGCAGGAATTCAAGGTTGGTAAAGCATAAAAAAAGAAAAAAAAATGCATGTAAAACACCATATTAATAGAATTGAAGGGAATGAAGCTTATGATCCTCTCAGTAGATATAGAAAAGGCAGGTGAACCAATCCAACATTCTTTCATAATTAAAACACTCAACAACCAGCAATAGAAATAGATTTAACCCTCATAAAGTGCATATGGGAAAACTCCAGGTTGAACTTGAGAATTAATGGTAAAAGTGAATGTTTTCCCCATGAGGTGAGGAACAGTATAGGAGTTTCTACGCTTCCCACTTCACAACATTGCATTAGGAGCTCTAATAAGCCAAGGAGAAGAAATAAAGACTACCATATTGGAAGGGAAGCAGTAAGCCTATCTTTCTTTGTATGTTTTTCCATATAAAAAACCACAAGGAATTCACTAAAAAACCAAGTTCATCAAGGTTCTAAGATTCAAGATGAATTTCCAAAAAATGATTATATTTTTACAGACAAGCAATGAGAATTCTGAAGATGAAACTAAGAAAATATTTAAACGTATTTAAATACACAGCACATCAGAAAGAATAAAGCACTCAAGATGAAATTTAACAAAAGTGCAGGAATTTCACATTAAAGTATTTCCCCAATTTAAACGTACATTAAATTAAATTTTCAGCAGAATTGCAAATGCCTTTATATAGAAGTTGGCAGTCTAATTCTAAAATAATATGGAAATATGAGGGCACCAAATAGAAGAGGAAGGAAGAACAAAATTGGATGACTCCCTGTCCCTGATTTTAAAATTCACTTCAGAGCTACTGTAATCAAGGCAGGTGGTCCTTGCTAGGATAAACATGTAAATGAATGAAAAAGAATAGTGAGTTCAGAAACAAACCCACACTTCCATGGCTAATTGACTTTCAGAAGACGACTTACCAAGACAGTTTAATGAAGGATGAATAGTTTTTCATTCAAAAGTACTGGGACAACTGGAAATAACTTTGGGAAAGAATGAAGTTTGACCTCTACCTCTTGCCATACACAAACCCTCAATATAAGAGTGAAAACTGTAAACTGTTAGAAGAAAATAGGACTGTAAACCTTTAGGACTTTGGCTCAGGAAGTGTTTCTTCTTTAGCTATAACACCAAAAGTGAAAGCAACAAAAGCAAAAATAGGTAAGTTTAACTTCATTATAATTGAAAAGGTTGGCTCTTCAAAGGACACTGTCAATAATTTGAAGAGTTGGCACACAGGATCAGAGAAGAAATCTGTAGAGTATCTGATAAAATCTTGCATTCAGAAATATAAAAATTCCTACAATGTAGTTAGGATTGAGACTCTGTGTCAAATTTATATATATATATATATGACAAACACCATGTTAAAAAATGGGCAAAAGCATTTGACCAGACAGTTCTTCAAAGAAGGTACTAGTGGCCACTAACCATCCAAAGAGGTTAATAATGTAATTAGTCATTAGGAAAAGGTAAATAAATAGTGAAAATCAAAACTGCATTGAGATGCCCTGCTAGCTTACTAGGATAGCTTCAATAAAAAAGACAATAATTGGTGTTTGTGAAGTAGTGGAAAAATCAGAACTCTCGTACATTACCAGTGGTAATGCGAAATGTTGCAGCTGATTTGGAAAACATTCTGTAGTTCCTTAACAAAGTTATGTAGAGAATTACCATGTGACTCAGAAATTCCAATTCTATGTAAAGTCCCAGTGGAGGTGAAAAAATACATTGATGCAAATACTAGTGCATGAATATTTTGAAAAGCATTGCTTATAATAGCCAAAAGTGGAAATAATCCAAATGTATAACTGATGAATGAAGGAAGAAATAAAGAATAACATAGAATTGAATACAGCCATGAAAATGAAAGTACCTATGAACGCTACAAAGTGGATAAACCTTAAAAACATGTAAATGAGCGAAGCTAGATATTAAAGACCATGTATTGTTGGATTGTTTATGTGAAATGTCTGGAATAGGCAAACACATAGTAACAGAAAATAGAATAGGGTTTGCTAGCATCTAACAGGCAGCCTGACTGCTAACACAGGGAAGGTTTCCTTTTGGGGTCATGAAAATATTCTGTAATTAAATATTGATGCTATTCAAATAACCCTGTGAATATATAAATCTCACTAAGTTGTAGATATTAAAAGAGTAAGTCAGGTGCCATGGAGCATTCCTGTGATCACAGAGACTTAGGAGACTGAGGTGGGAGATAACAAGTCAGCCTCAGAAAGTTAGGAGTGAGAAGACTCTGTGTCATTTCTTCTCTTTTATATATATATATATATATATATATATATATATATATATATATATATATATATATATAAATGTGTGAGCGTATATATGTATATATATTTATGACTTTATTTTATTTATTTTTTATGGGGTGCTGAGGATTGAACCCAGTGCCTCACCTGTGCTAGGCAAGCGCTCTACTACTGATCTACAGTCCCAGCCTCCAATATTTTTTTAAAGGACTGTGTATGTAAAGCACCCCTGGGTTCAATCCCCAGTACCAAAAATAAAAGAATTAAAAATAGAGCAAAAACATATTAGAATGGTGAACTGTATAATATGGGTATTATATTTCAGATTTTTAAAAAGAGAATAAGCAAAATGCCATTACTAGGAAAGTCTTGTAACTTCTATGTCAGATGTGGTGATAGCTCTACCTTACGACCTCTCCTTGAATCACCCCTGAACTATTCAATGTGTGCCAGATGTGAGGTTGAGGCAGTGTGAAACTGAACCGCAGGAACATTTCCAGAATACTGTTCTGATTCCTTAGCACAGTTGACAAAGCAAGTTGATCCTTAACGTTGGTCAATAACCAATACTCATTAAATGAGGTCAGCACCATCAAGGAAATGTGCATATGTGCAAACTTTACTTGGCACACTCTACGTAACAAACTTGTAGTAAGAATCTACTCAGATGCCAGCGCCCCTGTGTGTGAAACCTGTAATAGGTTCTGATTAATGTCCACTTGGTCTTTGAGATCCACTCACCTGGGGGCCACTCTCACGGGGCCGCCATCTGAAGTTACTGACATAATATGCAGGTGACACAGGGGTCCTGAGGCTCAGGTGATCCCACCTTCTGCCACTGTGGACAGATTCAATTTTCATTCAACAACAATTCTAAGGATGAAAGAATCAAGGGTTGGGTTCGGGAGAAGGAGTAGAGGTATTTGTCTTTTCTTCTCTCAGTGGTGGTTGATGTGTGAGTTGTGTTAAAAACTTTGCAAAGGTTGTAGCTTGTTCTAACTTCTCCCAAGTCTCCTTTATTTCTGCTGATGCTATGAATCACTGGTAGAAATATATTGGACTGTACCTCTGCGCCATTCAACAGGAATTGATATAGCCAGAAAAATGATCATATGTAGGAAATTATTTTTTTGTCAACACTGTAGTGTTGCTTTTCAAATTGTGTGTGTGTGTGTGTGCGTGTGTGTGAAAGAGAGAGATTAACTGACTATTGGTGAACATCTTGCCAAAACTCAGAATTTGGCCAGGGTCTTTAGCTAATATCTCACTCTGAAAGTATTATAGAAGCTTAAATAATTTCGATTTTATGTTTTGCTTGGAAGACATTACCTTGGGTGGATGATTCCCTTGAAGGCCATTCTGCGATTTTATTTATGTACCAACTCTGAGTCACCATTTCCCTGCCATTTTGAGTTCTTTATTTTTTTTATTTTCCTTCTTGGAATCAGAAACTCAAAAGTTTTTTTGATAGCTGGCAATTGCCTTCCTTGATCAGCTAAATTTTTTTAGTGTGTTCTGAATAATCTTTGAAGGCTTATACAATTGAAAAAAATCCTACGTAAGTTTCAGCATCTCCAAAATGACATAAAAAATTTAGCCAGTTTAACCAACAATTACATTTCCTCAAGGAAAAAAAATTGATATATATATATATA
>NW_026000168.1:11159905-11168062 GCF_001458135.2 Marmota marmota marmota
TATATATATATATATATATATATATATAATATACAATTTTACATAGAATTATCCCATTCTGTTTGCATAGTACATAATAATACATACAAGAGTATTACAGGGGCTGGGGCTGGGGCTTAGCGGTAGAGCAATCACCTCGCACGTCCAAACCCCTGGGTTTGATCCTCAGCACCACATAAAAATAAATAAGTGAAATGAAGGTACAATTAAAAAGTAAATATTTTTAAAATATTTTAAAAAGATTATTACAGACTTATTGTTCCATTTCATAGCTGCATAAATCAGTGAAGATATCCCCTATAATGGAGAAGCTGTATCTGTGTAATGTGCACACACACACACACACAAACATATATATGTATGCATTTATATAAATTCTCCCAAGTGAAACATTAAGAGGAGAAGTTGAACAAGTGAGAGGGAAGGGTAAATTAAAATGGGAAAGCATTCTTCCTCGTGTGTCTAAAGCATGGATAGACCTTGAAAGCACTGTGGTCATGAATGATGTCACTCACCAGGGACTGGATGTCATGTGACTCCAGCTACATGACTTACCACAAATAGGCAAATCTATAGAAACAGAAATTGTTGGTATCCAAGGGCTGGCTATGAGATGCGGGGTGCTTTTCTATCTTAATGAAAATGTTCTAAAACTTGTGGTAAAATTTGTACAAATCTGTGAATATATTAAAGCCATCGAAATGCACACGTTTATTAAATTGGTGAATTTTGTGCATGTGAATTATCCTCAATAAAGCTATTTGAAAGTACCTATTTTTCTGTGTTAGGATCTTCACATTTCTGTCTAGTAATGAGACTTTTCATTTTATTTAACAGGCACAGTACTTCACAGAGTTATTCCATGTTAGGAGTATTTTCTTGTGGTGATGTAATCTTGCAGATCTAAGAGTGAAATTAAAAGCTGGAAAAGGGTACATTCATACATTGCTGGTGGGACTGCAAATTGGTGCAACCATTCTGGAAAGCAATATGGAGATTTTTCATAAAACTTGGGAAAGGAACCACCATTTGACCTGGTTATCCCACTTCTCCGTATATACCCAAGGGCCTTAAAATGAGTATACTACAGTGACACAGCTACATCAATGTTTATAGCAGCTTATTTCATTTAGCCAAGCTCTGGAACCAACCAAGGTACCCTTGAACAGATGAATGGGTAAATAAAATGTGGTACATATACACAATGGAATATTACTCAGCCATAAGGAAGAATGAAATTATTGCATTTGCTGGTAAGTGGATGGAACTGGAGACTGTCATGCTAAATGAAATAAGCCAATCCCCCAAAACCAAAGGCTGATATGGGGATGCTAACATACAACAGGGGGGTGGAAGGAGAATTGAAGTTCAGTGGTTTGGCAAAGGGGAATGAAGGGAAGGCAGGGGGATGGGCATAGGAAAGACAATAGAATGAATGGGACATCACTTTCCTATATGAATACATGAATACATGACCAGTGAAACTCCACATCATGTACAACCACAAGAATGGAAAGTTATACTCCATGTATGTTTGATATGTCAAAATATGTTCTATTGTCATGTATATATAAAAAGAATAAATAAAAATTTTTTTAAAAACTGGGATCATTAGACACAAAGTTTCATGTGGGAAGACCCCTGGTAGTAATTGGATATTCATGTGAACAACACACACCCAACATGCACACATACCAACCACATTTGGTAGAGAAGCAGTCAAAAACTCAATAAATCTCTTTCAAACTGTTCTTGAATTATTTAAAGCGAGACCAAAAGTCTCTCTGAAGAGAATTTCATTTCTCCTGGGTGATGTCTGAAATGGCAAGAGTTTACAGATGCATGGAAATGTAGCCGTGTTCCCACAGTAACACAGTGATCCTTGGATAGTTTAGGGACTGTGGTAATATTGTCTCTGCTTCAAACAAATAGTTCACATCAGAGTGAAAATTACTTGAAATTACTCTTGGGTGTATTTATTGTCTAACTTTATTTGGATGATTCATTGGCTAGATTTCCTTCTTCTCTCATTCAGAAAGACTCTACCTTCTTCATCGGGTATGAATCTTATTGTGTTCCAGTGAAATTCACAGATACAGTGTGAATCCCACTAGAGGGATTGGCTTGGCTAATATCTGACCCTTTCAAAGCACTTTGACTGACATTTTTTAAAATGTCAGGGTTCTTCCCCTGGAAAAGTGAGAACAACAGTAGAAATGCAGAATGCAGGTTAGCCTGTCTATAGATTTTTGCCATTTGAAAAAAAAATACTATAAATACATTTGCCCCTATAAATCAATGTGTTAGCTCATTATGGGAATTGGTGCTAAAAGGCTCCCACGAATCCAAGATCTAGGATTTTCAGATTCCTTATATGAATGAAGGATTTGCATAGAACCTGTGCACATCCTCATGTGTATTTGAAATCACCACTTAATTATCTATAATGCCTAATGCAGTGTACATTCTATGTAAATACTGGATACACTATATTGTATAGGAAATAATGACAAGAAAAAAACTGATACATGTCCAGTATGCACAGTTTTTTTTTCTTTTTCAAATATTTTAAATCAGTAGAACTCAGTAGTTGATGATATATATATATATATATATATTTTTTTTTTTTCATACCAGGGACTGGGGCACTCAACTGTGGAGCCACATCCCCATCCCTGTTTTATTTTATTTTTTTAATTTTGAGACAGGGTCTCCATAAGTTACTTAATGCCTCGCTGAATTGCTGAGGCTGACCTCAAACTTGCAATCCTCCTACTTGAGCCTCCCAGTTGCTGGGATTACAGGCATGATCCACCATTCCACCATGCCCGGCTTGACTCTATCTTTCTTTGTGATAAAACACGGTAGATAAAAACACTGAGAATTAGGTCACATGGCTTCTGAGTGGGAAAGCTAAGACTCAGACCTTTCTTACCCTTGAACTGTTTTATTCTAATCTTACAACCTTGGACACTGAGCTCTGGACAGAGGCCGTGTTGATACAGTGCATGTGGTACTAGGCACTGAATTTGTCTTTCTGTAACATCTCAGAGCCTGACTTTTCCCTTTTGCAAAAATCAGATATTTGCATTAGCTCACATTTCCTGTCTCTCCTTTATCTCACGAAGGAAGTATTATTCAGCATGCCTTTACAAAAGAGTTAAATTTCAGAATGACTAGTACTTTTTATCACTCCTATTTTAAATTGCCTTAAAGATGTAAGAAATACTTTCAAGTAATAAGGCAATTTAGACAGTTTAAATCTACATTTAACAGCGTCTAGCTTTTATCTACTGAGGATGCACCTTTTGAAGGAAACTGTTCACTACAAAAGTTCCTGAAGGGAGATTTTCATCCAAGCTTATCTGACCCAGACGAGAAAGTGACATTTCAAGGGAAAACCGAATTATAATGTTTTGCTTTTGATGAATAGAAGGAACGATTAGAGACAGATTAGTAATATAAGCCACAAAGGTTGTACAAAAAAGAAAATTTGCCAGGTTGGTGCTTGTTGGTTGTATAATATATTTGTTCCTGGTATACAATTTTGTCAGATCTGTGGGCTGGTCCTCCCTAACAGTAGATCAGCTGTCACAGTAACTTAAATGAACTTGGTTGAAAACCACCTCCGATTCTCAGTTGATGTATGTGCAGAGTTTCAAAATTCAGAGAAAAAAGGGAACATTTCTCCTACAGAATTTCATTTCATAACTTGATGTAAAGAATTTTTTTTTTCATCCTCAAACCTCAGTAATTTTTAGGAGAACTTGAAAAACTCCTCATAGAGAAAACAGTGGCATCAAACTGGTTAAAAATTTAGAACTCTTTTTCCCATGTAGCGTGATTTCTATTTTAATAGCACAATGGCTGCTTCCTGTGATTGCAAAGTTCAGACCAGCGATAAATTGTTTAATTACGTGCAATGATTTTCTGAGTGCTAATCTTCATTTTTGTGTGTGTGTGTGATTTTTTTTTTTTTTTAAATTCACATCCATTTCTTTTTCTTGCACAGATCTTATTGAATAGATGGGGAGGAATTCAGTGCAGTGTTTATCACTGTACATAAAACAAGGTAACTTTTTCTCAAAGGGTCTGCTTAGGAGAGGTGAGCCAACCTACCCTCCCTAAAGCCAAAGAAAGCAAAAAGAAGCAGCCACTGGAGGGTTAGTGCCATCAATCACTCTCTCTAGTTTTATGTCTAATATTTCCATGGGGGAACTTAATTGTACTGGGTGCAGCATGTGTAGGCAAAACCATGTATTAGTTTCTTTCTTCATGGGTTTATAAACCTGCTTAAAAAAGAAGGGCTGCTTTGTGTGTGTGTGTGTGTGTGTGTGTGTGTATGTGTGCGTGTGTGTTTTGCTGGTGATAGAACCCAGGGCTTCCCACAAGCTGGGCAAGAGCTCTGCCACTGAGCTACACCCCCAGGCTGCTTGCTTTGTGCATTTTAAGCTGTCATGCAAAACCTAATCAGAAAAATGTTCCCTTTTAGCAATTTATTCCAAGGAGCCTGCTAAAAAGGAGACTGTCTAACTTGTTTCCTAAAAGTGGGCCCAGGCCTGGAGGGCTTGTATCTCTGCTGCCCAAATCCTCACCCCTTAATGTCACCCCGTCACTCCCCCCGCCAGCTTCTCAGTCCTGGTACTGTGTGATAACTCGCCCAGAAATTCTTCTTATGGAATGCGCCTTGACATGGGAACAACTTGGCAATATTTGTACAGCATCTGGAAGAAAGGCCTTTTTTTGAGAGGTACAAAGAGGCAGAGTGTGTGTGGATCACTGATTAGACAAGGCGAAGAGAGGGTGGGGGCAAGGGATGGAGCAGAGCCCCACATCTGTCAAAGGAAGCCATTTGACCTGTGTTAACACTCCACTGGGAAGCAGAAAAGAGTGGGCAGATTGAGATTTCACAGTACAATGTGGTAAAAGAATCCTATTTAAATAGCACTTACAACCATGGTGGTTGACTTCTTATGACGTTGGCAGAATATAAAATGCCCTTGTATTGCCGTGCCATGGCAACTTTGATATTTCTGATGTTTGCTGAATTCTTAACAGAAACGTAAAAACACAGTGTTAGGAATGGGTCCATTAACAATGTCCCATTTTGAATCAGTGGGTTCCACAGAAAACATTATAACACATTTAAAGAAAGCAGTCTTTAAAGAAGAGTTTAGTATAAATACAAAATAATATATGTAATTCCATTATTAATAGAAATAGTGCTAGTCACAGAAATTACTGGTTACAAATAGAGTAAAATTATATTCAACAATATACTTCTTTATGTTATTATTAGACTTACTATATTATTAACTCATTATACTTAGGCTTATTATATAGCATGTTATTATTAATGTACTGAAGTATAATTAAATTATATTAAATGTTTAATATTTTACAAAAGTCTGACATTTATGGTTTGAATTTTTAGTCAAAATTCTCATGCCTGTTATTACCTCTGGTTTTTTTTTTTTGTCACCTGCATTTTCCAGAGGTGTAAGCTGAGATCTGAAGAAACAAGTCATCTTCTTCTCCTGTACCATAATTTTGCTTTTTATCCTATGCATAGAAAGGGTACAATTAATTCTGTAGAATATGGAACTGAGTCATCAACACTTAAACCACTTTATACTTGAACTAATGAACAAATGTAGAAACAGAAATCTCTGAAGGAATTCAGGAAGCAAGAGGGCATCACCAATGTGGAAAAAATCTCTTTCACCCACATGAGTCTTATGACTTGGGGAAAGTTAAATGATGATTCTGTCTGGGTACAGTGGTGAACACCTGTAATCCTCTGGTTTTGAAAAAGAAATGCCAGGGTCTGGGGTTGTGGCTCAGTTGTAGAGCACTTGCCTAGCACATGTGAGGCACTGGGTTCGATCCTCAACACCACATAAAAATAAATAAATAAAGTTAAAAAAAACCCCACTATATTAAAAATTTAAAAATAAAGTTCCATTTATATCTGAATATTTTAAAATCAGCAGGGCAAATGAAAATAAATAAACCCCAACCTTTATGTCCTATACAGAAAGAGCCTTAGAATTTTTCAATCTAAAACCTGATTCTGACTCAGGAAAAACCTATTTTCTGTCAGAAAATGACTGGATCTTTCTTTCTCATTCTAAGCTTTAACTGCTGCTGTTCTCTGGAAGATGGCTTCCTCTGTGAAAGGTGCATAGAAAGAGTAAATGTATCCCACCTTGGATGTGTGAACTCAGAAGCTCAGTAACTGAGATACATCAGTCCTTTTTGTAAAAAAAAAAAAAAAAAAAAAATTGAAGACAGGATCTCACTAAATTGCTTAGGGCCTTGCTAAGTTGATGAGGCTAGCCGTAAAATTGTGATCCTCCTGCCTCAGCCTGCTGAGTTGCTGAGATTATAGGTTTGCACCACCATGCCCGGCTTTATAACTGAGATACTTCAAAGAGCACCTTCCCAAACCACAGTCATTAGGAAGAGCTCATGAGTTGTCATTTTTAAACCAAAGAATGTGTTCAGGAAATCTAATGCTTTGTGGAAACAGGCTAACCTTTTAATTTTTAAGTTAGAAGATGCCACGCGCACCATTGGAATGAAAAATATTTTTCCTCTTCCCATCAGTGTTGTGCCCTTCCAAATCATTTGGTGAAAGTGGAAGGACATAGATACTGATTAGCAATGCAAAGTCAAATGCATTGATGCCTTCAGGAATACCTTGGTTTCTGGAGAATATACGAATATGAAAATTAGGCTTTCCAGACAGCAATTACAGGATTAGAGAAAAAAGAAGGTGTCTGTAGATTGCAAACCAAAAACAGCCTATGCATAGAGGCATTCCTATACATAGTACATAGGCTTTGGGCTAACTCCTAGGTTGATTAGCTTCTGAACACCCATTGATTTCTAATGACAGCTATTCTGTGAGCCCTCAGCACCTCCTGGTGATATGTGGTACATCAGCATTAATGGTGGACCTGGCCATTCACTCTTTCCTTTATCCACACCCTGTCCATTAAACTCTCCTGGGCCTTCTCACAGTGGTAGGGGTATAATTCTCTATCATTGAGTTTGGTTTTCTGAGAAGTTGGCCGACAAAGGGGAGCCGAATTGAGGGTATGTGATGTCTGACTCTAATTCTCATGAAGAATGGCATCTCTTTGCCATCTTACTCTTCACCACTGCCAAAAGAAAGACGAGTGGATGGGGAGACATGTGCTGCAGAGACCCCAGCCAATCCTCAGAGGCATGGTCCATCATAGCTAGTGTCAGCATTGCTTAGAATTGATTAGGTGAAGCCCAGGTATGCCGAAGAAATGAGTGATTATTGTTGGAGTCCCGAGATCTGGGATGGTTTGTTACATGACACAAACCAGTTGGCAGAGCAGCCTTCCTTAAGTTCACGGGTCTTCATTCAGTGCTCCTTCTGCCCAGGATGCTACCACTATGATCTTCCTCACTCCTCTCCCTTATGAGTAAAACCTGCTATTCAGCCTATCTCAGCTGAATATTCGGCCTATCTCACTTCTTCCTGAAAACTTCTCTTTAATGCTCCAAGAACAGATAAGGTGCTCCTTCTTTTTCTCATTCTTTTATAACTTTCAAGACCTATTTCTATCAGAGCTATTCATGATAGTCGATGAGGCAGGCCAGTCAGCTCTATGATCTAGATCTTAAATGATTTAAATCATAGTTCAAATATTCCATAGATGTATAATCTTGGACACATTCTTGAAATGACAGTTTTCTTTTTCTTTTTTTTTTTTATAATAACACCTATCGCTATGATAGCTCATGAAGTTAGAAGGAGATGATGTATATAAAAGGTTTAGAGCTGTGGCCTATGTATATATTAAAGCATTCACTTATTGATGGGAGTAATTCTTGTTATTCTATATGGCAATATCCTGTTTCCACCAAAGTTCTGGCTTTAGCTACCTTATTTCAGTCTATAAAGACAAGCATCCCTGAATTAAATATCTGGACACTCCCTGATATACTTCAGATACGTAGGATGAGTTAAATGTTGATTCATCCCTTTTACATCTCATCACCCCATTTTTTTAAACTGCTTTGGAAATGGTAAGTTGTTTCACTATCATTCTTCTCTAAAGGAAAAAAAAAATGTGGCTTCTTCTTTTTTTTTTTTTTTTTTTTTTTTTTTTTTTTTTT
>NW_026000168.1:11174190-11217273 GCF_001458135.2 Marmota marmota marmota
GGAGGATGGGAAAGGCAGCGGAGCACAACAGACACTAGGATGGCAATTTGTAAATCAATGGATGTGTAACTGATGTGATTCTGCAATCTGTGTATGGGGTGAAGGTGGGAGTTCATAACCCACTTGAATCAAAGTGTCGAATATGATATGTCAAGAAATTTGTAATGTTTTGAACAACCCACAGTAAAAAATTAAAAAAAAAAAAAAGTCACAGTGATTCATTTTTCTTTCTCTTACCTCTCAGCTGTCATCTTAGTATTTGGGCTGTGTGAACCATTGTCTCTGCCACATTTTCTCTGATTTATCTCTTTGGTAACTTTTGTCATAAGAAGTGATAAGAGGAGGTAACCAGTCCAGGTACGATGACGCATGCCTGTAATCTCAGCCACGCGGGAGGCGGAGGCAGAAGGATTGTGAGTTCAAAGCCAGCCTCAGCAATGGCAAGGTGCCAAGCAACTCAGTGAGACCCTGTCTCTAAATAAAATACAAGATAGGGTTGGGGATGTGGCTCAGTGGTTGAGTGCTCCTGAGTTCAATCCCCAGTAGACACCCCCCTGCAAAAAAAGAGGAGGTGACCAGAAAGCTTCCCATTAAACTCATAGGGAGGATGATCTACCTGCACAATTTCTAAATCAGGCCTTCAGCCCTGGTACCTGGATTCATCTCCACCACTCTATTTTGAAGGGTAGAATTTTAGTTCATGATGTGCAACCAGCCAGGCTGCTGGCCTTTAATGAGGCCTCTAATCAATGCCTGCTGAAGAGTAAGAGCAGAGCGTTTGCCTCAGGGCACTGGGTTGCAGTCTGAATCCCTAAAGATTCTCCTCAGCTGTAAGTGCTTCTGGGTATTAGGCCTTGGTAGATACCTGTGGAAACAAAGGACAGGTTAAGAAGAGGGCCCTGGTAGAGGATTTCAAGTTGGTTGTCCAACTTGAGTTCTAGTGTATTCATTGTCTTCTAGACCCTTTGAATACTCCAGGCATCTTTGCTCTGATGCAGCATTCTGCAGAGGCAGATTTGGTACTTTCCTAAGAACAACATAGGCAGTCTTAATTTTACATAGTGGCATATGCAAGAGTTTCCCTTAGTATAGTTTAAATGATAATAGTCCTCCAATGGGGCAGGGGTGGTGCATGCCCGAAATCCCGATGACCTGGGAGGCTGAGACAGGAGGATCTGAAGTTCAAATCTAGCCTTAGCACCTTAATGAGGTCCTAAGCAACTTAGCAAGACCCTGTCTCAAAATAAGTGGTAAAAATAATAATACAGGCTGGGGATATTGCTCAGTGGTTAAGCACCCTTACTGAGCCCCCCCCCAAAAAAAAACAGTTAATAGTCTTCCAGTAGCACAATAAAAATTTTAGTTAACAGGGTTGCTACAGTTTGGATTTGGAGTGTCTCCCAATGGCTCATCAGGTGCTACTTGGAGGCGATAGATCTTTTAAGAGATGGGGCCTAGTGGAAGGTCTTTTGGTCATTGGTGATGTGGCTCAGGGGGATCCTGGAACCCAGTCCAGTCTTGTTCCTCTTTTTAACTCAGCAAGAGGTGAGAGATTCTGACAGCTCCCTCCTTCTGTAAGTGCTGCCTTGACCCATCAATCATGAACTGGATCCTCCAAAACTGTAAGCCAAAATAGGTTATTTATCTATGGCGTTTTGTTTTAGTGACAGAAAGCTAACACAATGCTGTAGTGACTTGAATTATTGCATAAAGAATATATTTTGCCATTATCTCTTCTGTCTGCAAATCCTCATATTAGTAATAGATGTGCATCATGATGACTGAGCCATCATGTCAGTTATTTCAACATCTATTGTCGATCGATCACTGAACATCTATTATTTATTTCAGGCTCAGATAGTAAAGTGTGTAGGTATGTTGTTTTCTTTTCTTAGTGATGAATGCATTTTGCAAACAAACAAAAAAGGATACTGGAAAGAAGGAATTGGCTCCAAAGATGACAGTACAGACAAGATATGAAAACTAACCACGTTTGAAATGAAATTGGACTTGAATGTAGAAGGAGATGAGGAAGAAGTATCTGCAAGAGGAATGACACTAGGGTCATTTAAGAGATTCAGTGTGTACAGTCAGAGGAGGCAGTCGAGATAAAATCATTGGTATAAATGAGAAAAGGTCAGAACGAAAAAGATGATGTTCTAGAAGAAGTGATGATGAAAAACTAAAGAACAAACAAAAAATTCTATTTATATTAAAAGAACTCTCAAGAGATATTGCATGATGGTGAAAACACAAAGAATAAATCATGGGAAGCTGCTTCAAACATAGATGGGAAAGCTACAGGTTCATGGTGCATTCCTTTAGTCCCAGCTACTCGGGAGGCTGGAGGATCAGTTGAGGGTAGAAGTTCAAGACCATCCTGGGAAAAAAGAAAACAAGACTTATAAGGAGAATAACAACCTGCATACTCTTTTTCTCCATTACCTGAGTTAAACAGCAAGAAGACAGCAAGGACTGTTCAAGCAGTTCTTTTTCATTAAACTTTTAAGATTATTGTAGATTCACATACAGTTGTGCAAAACAACACATAAAAATGGCCTGTATCACTTACTCAGTCTTCCCTCGAGGTAGCATCTTTCAAAACTGGTTCCATAATAGCACAGCTGGTTAATACAGTCCAGATACAGAACATTTCCCTCTCTATGAAGTTCTCACATATTGCTGTAGTATTTCTCTCTACTTCCCTACTTCTCCCTGACCCCTGACATGTGCTTTTATAATTTGTCTTTTTTATAAATTGGTCATCTCCAGAAATGTTATAGAAATGCAACTAAATAGTAGGTAGCCTTGGAATTCACTTTCTTTGCAGTTCTTGGGAAACTCATGCAAGAGGCAGCCTGTCTCAATCACTTGTTCTTTCTTATTAGCAAATGGTAGTCCATGGATGGAGTTGTACGATGGTCTGTTTGACCATTTATTCACTGAAGAACATCAGGGTTATTTCTAGTTTGTAGTTGTTATGAATAAAAATGGAAAAATATTCATTCAGTTTGATTTTTTTTTGTCAGTGTACATCTTCATTTCTTTGGGATAACCACGCATGAGTTCAGTTGCTACATCATAACATAGTTGTATGTTCCCTTTGTCGAGAGACTGACAAACTGCTTTACAAAGTATTTGTACCATTTTACATCCCCATCAGCAATGTGTGATGGTACAGTTGTTTTCTTCCCTTTTCTATGTTGACTTTTCCAATCCGTGAATACAGGATGATATGATTACACAATGATATGATTCATCTTTAGCCTATTATTTGGGTAGATTATATTTATTGATTTTTTTATTATTCACCCATTCTCATGTGCCTGAAATAAGCTCTACATAATTATGATATAGAATTATGTATATAGAATTTTTATATATTGCTAAATTTCATTTGCTAGCTTTTTGTTAATGATGTTTGATTCTCTCCTTATGAGGGCTGTATGTCTGTAGGGTTTCTGTTTTGTTTTCTACCATCTTTATCTAGTATTGGTTTCAGGGTAATCATAGCTGAGTAAAACAAGTTGAGAGGTGTTTCTCTTCCTTATTTTCTGGAAGAGATTGTGTATAACTTTTATGTGTATAATTTTTGTTAAAAAATTCTCCACATATGAATATCTATTCTCCACATAGAATTCTCTGGTAGACACAACTCCATTTAGATGGGGGAATTTATTGGGGGAATTTAAAATTAAATATTTATTGTCTTAATACAATTTAAATTACCTATTTCATTTTAATGGAATAAAATGAATTAAATGAGTGAGTCGTGTGAGTTATGGTACTCTGTTTTTTCAAGAATTCATCCTTTCCACCCAAGTTGCTAACTTTATATGTGTAGAATTGTTCAGGGTATTGGCTATTTAATGTGTTAGGACTTAATTCTGTCTTTTTATTTGTTGTTTGGTGTTTGTGCTCTGTTTCTTTGTGCATCTCATTTTTTTTCTGTCTTCCTTTGTGTTACTTGGACCTTTTAATTAAAATTCTATTGTATCAGTACTGCTTTTTCTTTTGGTACTAGCATTATTGAACCCAGAGGCACATTACCCCTGAGCTACATCCTCAGCATCCCTAGTCCTTTTCTTATTTTATTTTGAGACAAAGTCTCACTAAGTTGCTGAGGCTGGCTTTGAACTTTTGATCCTCCTGCCTCAGCCTCTCAAGTCACTAGGATTACAGGCGTGCACCACTATCCTTGGGTATATTGTGATTTTTTTAAATGTTTCTCTTTGTGATGGATTTTTTTTCCTGCTCTAAATATATACATAGGCATAGCTCCTGAGTATGCTGGTGTAGTCCTTTAACCTATCGAAGTGAAGTCATTATGTCCCTCTACCTTCCCTGTACAAACTGTAGTTATCATATATACTTCCTTCATATATATTATAAGCTCATGGGATAATGTTATATATATTTTTTGCTTTCAATATAAGACACAATTTAAAAGATGAAAAAAGATGGACTATCTATTTTACTTATCCACATATTTGCTTATTGTGTACTTTCTTCCTCAAGTTCCAAGGTCTCTTATTTCATTATTTTCTCTCTGTTTATAGAACTTCCTATAGTATTCTCCCATGGACTCCCACCCCTCCCCAGAATTAGGGATTAAATCCAGGGTCTCCACGTGCTAGGCAAACCCTGTCACTCAGACACATTTCCAGCCCTTCCTATAGTATTTTAAAGTCAGTCTTCTGGTACTAATTATCTTGGTTGTTGTTCATCTGAGGACATCTTGATTTCCTCTTTGTTCTTAAAATTTTTCAGAGTGGAGAAATCTGGGTTCATTGTTTGCTTCATTTGGTATTTAAATAATGTTGTGCTGCTTTCTTCTGACCTCCATGGTTTATGATGAGAAATCCTTTTCTGCCTTATAGCTTTCAATATGTATTTTCATTTTCTTTTAAGACATTTGACTATGATATGTTTGGATGTGGATTTCTTGGCTTAATAATCACTCAGTTTTTTGGATCTGGTGTATGTGTTGGGCTGCATTTGGGGAGTCATACAATTATTTCTTTAAATACTTTTGATACTTGCATTCTTTCTCCAGTGATCTATTATATCTTTTGTTGATTTCCCACTGGTCACTGAAGTACTGTTTTTCTGTTTTGTTTTTGTTTTTCATTTTAGTTAATTTTCTTCTCTGTTGGTCATATTGGGTGACTGTGATTGATCTCATAACTTCATGTTTACTGAAGTTGTGCTCTGTTTTTTTGCACATCTCACTTTTTTTTCTGTCTTCCTTTGTGTTACTTGGATCTTTTAATTAAAATTCTATTGTATCAGTACTGCTTTTTCTTTTGGTTCTGGCATTATTGAACCCAGAGGCACTTTACCCCTGAGCTACATCAGCTCTGTCCTTCTGTTCTATCATTGTCCATTATCAATTACCTTTTTTCCTAGTTTTTTATTTACATATGACAGCAGAATGCATTACAATTCATATTACACATATAGAGCACAATTATTCCTATCTCTGGTTGTATATAAAGTATGTTGACATCAATTTGTGTCTTCATACATTTGCTTTGGACAATGATGTCCATCACATTCCACCATCATTTCTAACCCCATGCCCCCTCCCTTCCCTTCCTACCCCTCTGCCCTATGTCTATTCCTCCCTTGTTCCCCCTCCCACTATGAATCAGCCTCCTTATATCAGAGAGAACATTCGGCATTTGTTTTCTGGGGATTGGCTAACTTCACTTATCTTCATTATCTTCTTCAACATCCATTTACCTGAAAATGCCATGATTTTATTCTCTCTTATTGCTGAGTAATATTCCAGATGCAGCCAATATGGAAAGCAGTTTGGATATTCCTTGGGAATCTGGGAATGGAGCCACCATTTGACCCAGCCATCCCTCTCCTCGGTCTATACCCAAAGGACTTAAAAACAGCATACTACAGGGACACAGCCACATCAATGTTTATAGCAGCACAATTCACAATAGCTAAACTGTGGAGCCAACCTAGATGCCCTTCAGTAGATGAATGAATTAAAAAATGTGGCATATATACTCAATTACCTTTTAATATATTGGTTGCTTGTTTTTCAGGTCTAAAATTTCCATTTGGTTCATATCGATCTATCTACCTACCTATGTATCTTCTTGCTTTCCTGAGATTTATCATTTATTTGGTGAAGGTTTCTATGTCTTAATTTGTTTCAAATATGTTTGTAGTTCCTCATAGAAACATGTTTATCTTGCCACTTGAGAATTGTTGTCAAGACAGTTCTAAGGTCGCTATGATCTTAGTACTAATATCTTTTTTGTTTTCCTCATTTTTTATTCAAGTCCCTATTATTTTGTTTATTTTTCTTTTTTTCTACATTTTTTTATTTATTACTTCTTTTGAGTTATACATGACAGCAGAATCCATTTTGATATAATTATACAAGCATGGATTATATTTTATTATAATTAGGATTCCATTATTATGGATGTATATGATGATAAGATTCACTATGATATTTTCATATATGTACATGGGAAAATTATGTCAGATTCATTCTACTGTCTTTCCTTTTCCTATCCATCTTTCTTCCCTCTATTCCCTATTGTCTAACTACTAAATGGACACAGCCACATCAATGTTTATAGCAGCTCAATTCACAATAGCTAAGCTATGGAACCAACCTAGGTACCCTTCAACAGTTGAGTGAATAAAGAAAATGTGGTGTATATACACATGGAATATTACTCAGCCATAAAAAAGAATGACTTTATGATATTTGTTTTGTTTTTTTTTTATTTTAGCTAATTCATTTAATAAAGAAGAATGACTTAACTGAGTGGAACTGGAGACTGTCATTCTAAGTGAAATAATCCAGTTCCAAAAAGCCAAAGGTTGAATGTTCTCTCTGATATGTGAAAGCTAACCCACATCTTTTAGTGTCCTTTTTACACTGACTTTGAAATCTTCCTGAACCTTGATATGATGCATACTTGGATATTTTGGATAAGTTTGGATATTTGGAATATTTCCATACGAGACTCTGGGTCTTGCTTAAAAATTTAGCTTTAGTTTGATTTTATTTGTCTCTGCTCTGACAGGCCAATGCCAGGTAAAGTCCTGCTTCCCATAGCTGAGAGGAGAGTCTGCCACCATTGAAATCTGAGGGGAAATGGACCCTCATGTTTTCCTGGGAGCAAGTGAAAGTTCTGCCTGTCCATCAGCCCTCCTCTGACATCATCCTAGCAGTGAGGGAAAGGCAAACCTTGTTACTAGTGGGTGGGAAGACAGTCCCAGCTTCCTTTTTGACCTTCTTTGGATCAACTCTGGTCAGAGGTTGGTATTTGGCTTTCTCTTGGGTGAGGATGCTCACTTCCTGGCCCTTTGAGAGAGCAGACTTTTCTTGCAATTTTTTTAAAAATTTTTTAAATTTATTTTTTGGTCTGTGATCACTGGTGTTTCAGGTTCTGGCTTTTCCACCTCCCAGACTGGAGGTAAAATGAAAACCTGGGAAATCATCACCAAGTTTTTCTCTGAGTAGAAAGTCCTGAGCTGGTCTGCCTTCTCTCACCTTTGAAGGTCTCTTTGTGGTTTATTTTTTATTTCATTGAGGGGGATTTTAGTTATAAATCATGGGAAGGTGGGGATAGTTATGTCTGTTCCTTCTTCTCAGAAGTCCTGTATAGATGCCTCCCTCCTCCACCAAATAAGTAGAACACTTTAATTCTTAATTTTTCTAATGTTTTAAATTATAGTAATTATAGTAATTTACTAATATTATATTCTATAATATTATACATATTTTATAAATTATAGTAATTATAGTAATATACTAAATTGCTATTTTATACTTCTTCATAAATATATAAGTGGTTTTTTATAAGTTTTTAAAATATTTCTTATAAGTATGAGAGGATTTTTTTGTGTTCACAGTAAATGTTTACAAGTTACAAAGCAATTGTAATTTCCCCCTTTATTATTAAGACTGCTTTGCACAGTTTCAGCTTATAATCATCTTTTTTGTTCTTTCATTACCACATATAAAGTAAGGATGGTCTACAGTTTAATACTTTGAGACGTACTATGTGTTCCTTCCTTACCATCTTTTCTCTTTTCACGAATATTTATTGTGTACCAGGAATTCAATAAATCACTGGGAATGCACAAAAGACTAAAATGTTTCTTTACCTTCCTAGAGCTTACCATCAGAGGAAAGGCATATGCTCTTTATGGAAAAAAACATTCTGGGTCAATTTATTTTTCTCCATTGTTTCTGCAATAGGTAGAAACATAAACCATGCTATAAGCTAGAAGTGTTACAGGGTATGCTTAGCAAAAACAAACAAACAAACAAACAAACAAACAAACAAACAAAAAAAAAATATATATATATATATATACACACACACACACATACACATACACAAATGAATTCAGCACAGCTTCAGAAACACATCAAAGTACAAAATAGATCCATCCTAAAATTATTGATAATGTTATTATTATTAATAATAATATTAATAATATTATTATTATGCCATTGATTGACAGCTGAATACATTCCCTGCTCACATTATCTTTTTTAGTCCTCCAAACCACCCTACAAGGCAGGTTCATTATTAACCCCTTTCAAACAAGAGAATTTCTTTTTTGTCTAAAAGATAAATCACACTCCAGAGATGGGGGGATCCTTGTACCTTAAAAGTGCTCACCTGTGTGCCTCCTGGGGTCTGTAGGAAAGTTACGAGGTTTGTTTTTTCCTCCCGTTTTGTGAGTCGGTATGTATTCAGGATTATTTGCCCAGTGCTTATGCTTCTTCGTATAAGTTTGCAACTCATGACTGAGGCTGGTTCAGCTTGCGTCTGTCCTGCAGCTCCTGGCCGTGCACCCACATCACTGTCTCCACCACAGGTCTGAAAACTTCCAGTTCTCCTTCACCTCCCACATCTCCTCCACCTCTTACAGGACAGGGAGCCTCTTCAGCTGCAGTCAGCCTTTCACCTCCTCTGTAAGATGGCTCTTATTGTAAGCCTTGCTCTTGGTTATGAGATGAATGTTTTTATTCCCTTTGTAAAGTAATTTGAAACTTTCCAAAGGAACGCGTACATCCTAATTCAGCCCTGATCTGCACCTCCAGACTCCTCTCTTTAATCGCAGTCCCTTTCTTTCTAACTGCATCGTACCACATAATTACACCAAGTACTCCCCTGTCTCTGAGCCTTTGTTTCCAGTATTTACTTTCTAGAATCATGTGTCTCATTTTGTCTTTTACTGTGTGGCTCAAATGTCCCCTTTTTAATGAAGCATGAGGTGTTTTCTGGGTAGCTGTAATAATTTTTTCTATCATCATGTTGGTCTTGATGTGTCTGGAGGGAGAATTTGAGTTCAGGGACCCTGTGTTCCTGTTCTTGCATGCAGTAGTTGCTCAATTAATGTTTGCAGAATTAAGTTGAAGAGCATTTTTCAGGGACAGCTAAAATGCATCCCTCAGATTATATTTCTGTGACTCCATTATGGAGTTTTCTTCACCCCAGGCCTGTATGTATTTTAATCACTGATTGGAAAACACAGATGATTGATTTAACATTAAGTAGCATTTTTTCTTTCTTTCTTTCTTTTTTTTTTTAGAAAAGACACATAATTTTTCCCTAATAAAAAAAAATGAATTTGGTGATTGTGACTTCATCTTGGACAGATATTTCTCATGAAGCATACATCTTTTATTAAAGTAGCAAATGGGACAGAAGGATACTGTGAAGTTGTAAGGGTAGCTTCAAGCATTAAATCCTACTGTAATATTTACATTGTCTTTAAGCCCTCCAAATTGAAAAATGCAAATATTTAAATGTCTAACTAGCTGAAGATTCAGGAAATTTTCAGCACCTGTTGAGTTCTTATTGCTGGCAGATGCTGAATTTTATAGTGTAATTAAGCCCAAGCAAGGCATCACATATTTATTGAGAATTTTGATGTTCCGAGAAAAAGCCTGATATTTGAAGTGTCTAGTTGCACAAGATAAATAATGCTAAAAGGCATGGGCATACTGCTAGGGAAATAGAAGTTTGGAAACATCCAAGAAATCATAATGCCATTCTACTCCTGTAACCTAATGATATTCAGACATAACTAGCTGCAGAAAATTCCTCACCGTTAACCCCCCAGCTCATACTGCAGTGGACATCTTTCAGCATTGTCTTCATAAACAAGAACATGTTCTTGGAAGGGAGAATTTCTGTGAAGATTCAAAAACATCACTCAACAATATTTCAGTTTTTTAATGTTCTCAGTTAATCCTCTAGTTGAGTGGTCTATAATTTGTGAATTGGTCAAGACATGTTTTTTCTGAGATAAGAGTTAATCTTATTTGACTTGTTTTGATAATCATAGTTATTTAAAAGTAAAAGAAACACAAAATCTTGAGTTAGAAGGACTGACTTAATTCCAAATTGCCATCTGGATAATGTTGCTTCACTCTTTTGATAATTCCTTTTCCTTAATTTCTACCGTGTTGCCAATAATTTTCTCTCTTGATACTCTATACAGGTGCAAGAATAATCAAATGAGACAGTGGTTTTAATTATTGATTTTGTGAGATGTGTGGAAATATTTCCAGGAGGGTTTATTTTTTGCAAAGTTTGAATTAGTACATTAAATTGAGGTATCATTCTCTTTAGACAGATAATTACCCAAATCCCTTGGTCTTTTAAAAACTACTGCTGAATGCAGCATTCTGCATACAATAGATGCAGTGCCAATGCCTTCAGAGTTAGAGGGTTAGTTGCATGGCCCATCCATACTGAAGTTATACCATTCTTTGCAGAAGTTGTATTCAGAAACCTTCTGCTTCTCATTCTTTTCCATTGAAACAAGCCTGGCTCTGTAATAATGGAGCTTATCCTTTACTAGCATTCTCTAGTTATTTGATCATTTTGTATTATAAGCATGTAAGTTCTGCTAGGGAGGGACTTTGTCAGTTTTATTCACTACGAAACCTTTACTGCCTTCTCAGTACTGGTTACAATAGCAGTTCCTAAAGAAATGTTGAATTAAGTAATAGGTGCTTGGATGGATGGATGGATGGATGGGTAGATGGTGGGTAGATGAATTGAAGATATTTCCACCAGTGCTAAGAACTCACTGAGGGCAGATCTGATCTTTATTAATGTGTGTACCCAAGTCACTCAGGAATGAATGAGTAATGTTGTTACTATAAGCTAACAATAGCAGTGTAAGCCTTCTGATTAGGCAAACTAATACCTTAAGTTAACTATTAGGCAGGAGATATTTTGCAGCAGATCTTGTGGCACCTGGCAGCTTTTGTCTTGTTAATAGTTTCTATTTCAATAGAAACCCAGGTGACTTTTTAGCTGGGAGGGTAGACTACTCAGAGAAGTTAGTTATTACCACTGTCTTTAAAAAAATATGGGGAGATATCATGAAGTAAAATCATATTTCTTCTGTGTGGCCTTATTTGAAGAAAATATAAGGTGGAAATTGTTTAATTTAAACCTAAACCTTATAATAATTATAACTCAGTTATTTCTAAGTCAGTGAATTACCCATCACTCATAGTATTCCAATAGAAACTGCATGACCATCTGGTGATTTTCAGTTGTATATTGTAGGGTTTTGGCAAAGAATGAGATGGGTTATTGTCCAAAAATATATTCCTACTTAGAAACAGCTCACTATAATTCAAGCATCACAAAAACAAATCAGAAAACAAAAAGCTCCATTTTTTGCCTATATATAAGTCTGGACAAATATAACAGCATTGTAAAACTTTGTTTTCACTGGATTCCCCAAATCCTAGTCCTAGTATACTGATACCATTATATTGATATTTAAATTTGATAATTCCAGAAACAAAAAACACTGATCATTTTACATTGTACATTATATAAACAGCTAAAGAGCTGAGCAGCACCCAAGAAGAGTTGCCCAGAAAATATCATTTCTTGATCGAATTTAGATGAAAATCATTTCCATCTTGCTTTTGTTCTCCTTTCACAGCGTGGGGCTTTGTATCTCTGATATATAAACTCTTCAGCAAGAGCAATAACATTTCTTAGACGAATCTGACCAAGTTGATGTAATAAAAAGCTCTTTAAATCTGCTGCAAAGAGAGCTCCATAAAGGGCAGATATTTCTTTCTCCCTCCTCCCCCTTTCTCAGTATTGTATATGGCAGCTAGATAAGGTTCTGGAACATAGTAGGTGCCTAATAAATATTAATTGCTTGGGGAATTTTGATTTATTAAGTGGGTCAGAGCTGTAAAACATTACCAGAAGTTTTTATAGACTTTTGCTTTAGCTGTTGTCTTCCTGCCCTACACCAAATCATGCCCTTTATGGGAGCACTGAGTGTATTAAACTGATACCAGAGGCCATCTTACCATGCCTAAAAACCCAAACCAGCTCCAAATGAGTAAGCAGGCAGAACAGGGATCCAGAGTGATATAATTGCTTCTTGGATCGTATGGCCCATGAACAGAGTCCAGGCACCTGCTGCCGTCCATAGGAACTGATTTGACAACCAGCCGGCTTAGTAGGCAACAGAGGAAAGACATTCTCATCAGATAGCCATTCCAATCAAGCCTACCATTGGAGTCAAGATGGCAGCATGCTTTGATTAGGGCTGAATCCTCTTCTCATTGGGTAGCTCTAGGAATCGTATCAGCCGTGGCTGATGGTTTTTTTCCTCTAGTTTCAGTATTCTCCAGGGGGGACACAATAAATTCATTCATATTATACACACTTACGACCAATACAATTCAAACATTTAGTTGCATACATTATTGACAGAAGTGCCAACCTTTAAATGGGGAAACTCAATCTCTTTTAGGATTTAATAAAAAGAATTACTCTACTTTAGGATGTAATACATACAATTACTCTATATTAAATTCGTTTTATTCGAGTGATATTCAAACAAATTCTGCTAATGCACTGTTCAGTTCAACTGATTGAAACAATGTGTTTACAACTTCAAAGCTTACTGACGATCCTTGGAAAACATCATTCTGAGGAAATGATAAATGGTTTTCTTCTCAGGAGCAAAACTGTGTGCTTGTGGATTGTCTTGAATGGCCCTGATGGGAGCAGAATCCTGGCTCTTCCTTTAGCTTTGCCTCTGACTGTTTGACCTTACATGAACCACTTAACATCACAGGGTTTCCTCCCTCTTTGTGTAAAAGGAGGAGATTGGAACACAAAGCCCGCAAGATCCCTTTTGCACGAAAGCTATGATTCTAGATTTTATTACTCACAATGATATCCCTTTAGCTCTACAGCTATGATTCTGACTTATATCACTCACAAGAGATGAAATAGCCCTCCAACAGGGGTTCAAAATAGACCAAGCGTGAGCCTTCATGGGAAGTGCTCAGGAGAATATTAATAACCTAGTGGCAATATTCCTTTATGGCATGGAGGTTCAAATGGCTCTTGAGCCACACTCCAGTCTAATAATGTTTCATTCTATTATTATTTTTATCAGTGACATAAGTGGAGGACATTAGCATAGGTTTCGCTGCTGTCAGGGTTGCACAGGGATTTGTAGAGCTGAGCAAAGGAAAAATGACTGACTGGTACATTTAATTTATTACTTCTATTGACTTCTGCAGTACCAGTGCAGTTGTACTCAGAAGGGCCATACTAGCTAATAAAATAGGACTTTAGAATTGATGTAGCAAATAAAATGTCGAATAAGAATGCCATTGTTATTAAAATGTAGTGACACTATTGATTTAAAATAAATATATTAGCCAGTTGGCTGTGCATTTAGGACTGGACCCAGCTGTTGAAGGCACCATTTGGGTTACGGGTTTACATGACAAATGAAAGGCTTCGTACCGAGAGTAGTAATGCAGTTTTATGTGGCAGAATTGCCATGGAAACAGAAATAAATCCTGAAGCTAAATAGGGCTGTGAATATCCTGTCTTCTGAGTTCAGCTTGTAGTGTTCCATAGAAGAAATTCACAGGAAGCTTACCCTGGTTTTCCTTTTAAATGAAAAATTATAGACTTGATATTTCTCAACTCATATCATTATTCAACGTTTTCTGTTCACTGTAATTGCCGTCAAGATGGCAGGGTTAGAACAGATCCACTCCTGCTTCTCACACCCCTGCTTGATTTTTCTCTTACACACATACACGCCTCACACCTCTACTTTGCAATTCCAAGTGTTACATAATTGTCCATTTTTTAGTGCTGCATTTTAGGTATGATCCTGAGTGGTCATGGGAAACACAGGTGGCCTCTGAAAGGCCTTGGTGATGTGTCACCCAGTTCTGCAGGCACCTCTCGTTGTTTTTCTGCTGTTTTAGTCAGTTTTTTTGATGCTGTGACTAAAGGATCTGACCAGAACAACTATAGAGAAGGAAAAGATTATTCAGGGGCTCACGGTTCAGAGGTCTTAGGCCATAGAAGGCTGGTTCCATTTCTTAGGCTCAAGGTGAGGCTGAACATCATGGCAGGAGAGTATGGCAGAGGGAAGCAGCTCACATCATGGTGACATGGAAGCAGAGAGAGAGACTCCCATCACCAGATACAATATATACCCCAAAGCCACACCTCAATTCCCATTTCCTCAAGCCACACCCCACCACTTCAGGGATTAATTCATTGATTAGGCTAAGGCTATAATCCAATGATTTCTCCTCCAAATCTTGCATTGTCTTACACGTGAGCTTTGGGGGACACCACATCTAAACCATAACATCCCACCAGAGAGCAGGATGTGTGCTTGCCATTCAGTCCTTCTTGATACATACCTGTGTTTGTGTGTGTGTGTGTCCTGTGTATGCGTGTGTGCATGCACACGCACGTGTATGTGTGTGCATGTGTATCATTTGCATAAAATGCCCCCAAATAAACAAATTACTAAATTCTTGGTATTCTACCCTTGGACCTTTCATTCAATTAAGAAAGCTGATGGATGGCTTGCTTTTCCCTCTTCCTATGGTCCTGAATGCTTTGGAACTGTCATGTATTCTGTAAGTGCCTACCAGCCTTGAATGACAGCTTAAGACATTGTTTTAAAGGCATCCACTGGAATCTGTTTGCTCTTAGGACTAATTTTTACCTTTCCAAAGTAGCTTAACTTATGAAAAGATAGCCTGGAAAAAATTATTTGGCTTTTAGTTCTTTTAAATCTAACTTACCTGAGTGTTAGATATGATGAAGTTGCATGTTTGCCTCTGTGAAGATAAGAATCCCTGATCCTTGTTCATCACTGTGGCATGAGTGCCTAAAACTGTGACTGAATTGTAGTAGATAGATAACACAATGCCTATTTCTGTCATCACTGAATGTAGCTGAACAGGCAGGTTCAGAATTAGAATTGCTCTTCTCATAACTCAAGAATCCATAGGAAACAAAAGGAAGTGCTGAGATTGTCTCCAGACAAAGCCTATTTGGGGTAGGTCTGCTTCTGAATTGGTCAGTGCCTGTTGAATGTGGTTCCAGCTGCAGAGCCTGAGTATCTGTGGGTCTTAACTCAGTTTCTGGTAGAAACTCTGTGGTGGAAGAGATCTTCCCCCTTGTCTACAGTTGTGTAGCAGAGATGGGCTCAAAGATTACATCTTCCCAGTGAAGTACACTAGGAAATGGATTTTCTTTTTCTTTTTAATATAATTTTTTTATTTTTTAATTTGTTCTAATTAGTTACACATGGCAGTAGATGCCTTTTGATACATTGTACACAAATGGAGCACAACTTCTCTTTCCTGTGGCTGAATATGTTGTAGAGTCACACATGTCATGTAATCATACATGTATATAGGGTAATAATGTCTTTCTCATTCCACTGTCCTTCCCATCCTCATACCCACTCCTCCTCATCCTCCCCTCTGCATAATTCAAAGTCCCTTCCATTACGGATCAGCATCCACTTATCAGAGAAAACATTCAGCCTTTGGATTTTTGGGTTTGGCTTACTTCACTTAGTATGATATTCTCCAGCTCCATCCATTTACCTGCAAATGCCATAATTTAATTCTTCTTTAAGGCTGATTAATATTCCATTGTGTATATATACCACATTTTCTTTATTAGTTCATTTGTTGAAGGGCATCTAGGTTGCTTCTGTAGTTTAGCTGTTGTGAATTGAGCTGCTATAAACATTGATGTGGCTGTGTCACTGTAGTATGCTGATTTTCAATCCTTTGGGTATAAACTGAGGAGTGGAGTAGCTGGGTCAAATGATGGTTCCATTCTAAGTTTTCTGAGGAATTTCTGTACTACTTAGGAAACTGATTTTCTGACTGTTTATGGCCCTGTATCTTTTATCTCAATTATGTCTGTATTTTATGTGTCAGGATTAGAAAGGACCAGAAATCCAGCAACTTGCACATATTATATAATTTGCTTTGGATGACTAGACATAACCTTGAATACAGAAAACCTATTCCTACTTCATGAACTAAAAGTTATAGTGGTTTTAAAAATATGAAAATCAGGTCTGCTGTCCTCCCTCTACATTCTAATTCATTGCTTAAAATTGCACTAAAGTTTATTTATGATTTTATTCAGTAGTTATGTCAAAATAACTCTTGAACTTTAGTTGATGAGTTGGATTATTTTTTTAAGTACCTTAGATGGTATTTTAAAAATCTGGTTCAAAATATAATTTCTGAATTAGCCTTTTGAAATTAACTAATGAACATATGCTTTGCCTATTTTGTGCTAATGAAATAGAGAATTGCCTTGGAGTTCAATTAGGAAAGGAAATGAATGGACAGTTTATCATACTGTGGTTTTCAACCCTACCATGTAAAAATATGTGCATTCAAATATTCTGCATTCATGGGTGAAAGTTTAAGATGCACCTAGAAGAGTTAACAGTTAATGAGAGTGAGACAAGATGACAGGTGGTAAAATCCATGGGATTCATTGATTAAGCTCTTAAACATCTCTCTTAAGCAGGACACTTGCTATTGCTGTCATTAGAAACTCTTACTAAAATATGCCCTATAACCCTCCCCAAAGATATTTACTTTTCAAATATATTGCAATGGCAACGAAGGTAAATTATTTCCATGTTTATGATAAGCAGAAGGTATTTGAGCGTTGATTGTCTTCCTGAGACAACAATGTTTTACATATATATATATTTACATACACACACACACACACATACACATTATTTATATATATAAAATTTTTTTTTGGAAGAAACTTTTGGCAGAAGTTGGTAATCACCTATTTTTCAACCAGAGTCACAGATTCTTGTCTAAACTCACTAGGAAAAGTTTCCACGGAGGAGCTGAACATGATGCATGCCTGTCTTTAGGGACTGGGATCTGAGCCCACGTGTTTGCGGATCTTAAGTTTGTACCTAGTAGAAGGTCCCTTCCATTTGTAGCCACAAATAAACCAGCATAACTGGCAGTGCTTGCCCAGGGCATGTCAAGGGAAATCAGCGGTACAGTGGGAGCTGCTTCTGATTCGCAGGAAGGGAAGGGAAAGATGTCTCAGAAAAGAAATGCAGAAAATGACAGGGGAAGGGCAGGAAGATGGTGTAATGAAGAGAACCGAAGACTAGGGCTCAGGTGTGCCGTTGGTTGATTAGGGGCACACATTCATTATAAGCATCGGATTCTCGTTTTTTGCAAAGATAATAACAGTACCTTCTTTACAGCATTGTGGGGTGCTGATGGCAGAGAATTGTGTGTATGTAGGTAGGTGTGCATACACACACATGTGCATACACACACCCCACACACCCGCTGCCACACAGCAGATGGGCCATAATTGTCTTCTCCTTTCCTTCTTGAATAACAGTTTATTGATTTTTCAGAAAATAATACTTGCCCATCTCCCAAAACCTCTGTGATTTTTCTTAGATAAATATGTTACTCATAAGGAATGTTGTATTTATTTTTTTTTAATCACTGCTTTCTAATGTCTGTGTCTAGAGCACTAGTGTTTAGCTGTGGGGGACACAGCTTATAGTAAAATCTTTCACCTCAAGGAGCTCCTAACCCACTTGAGCAATCACAGCAGAGGTCTACTGAGATTTAAAGCAACCCCAAGAACAAAGTGCCAATGCTGCCCTTCCATGAGCTTCTCAGCATCTCTGTGTAAGACATCAGGCCCTTGGTGACTGGCCTCAGCTCCTCCTGCTCTACACCTCTACTGACTCATAATCTGACCCAAAGGAATGGCTCACCAATCCCCTCAGACACTGGTATTTATTAAAGTTGTTCAGATCCTCTGACCTCAAAATCTTTCTTTCCATTGCATCATCTACCTCTGATTCAGACCATAGAAACCCTCCCCTTCAAAACAGTGTGATTCTACATGCCTTCTTAAGACAGGAATTTTCACTCACATCCTGCCGTATTTAGAAACACGCCTTTTCCTTCGAACACATTCCATGACTTACTAGGCACAGAGGGTTTCCTTTAGTATGAAATATCTGCACATGCCCTTTACCACTTTTGCATTTGGTAGTTCCCACTTTATTTTTGACTTGTAAAGTCTGGACATTGATTCATAACCTCTAAAAGGCCACTAGAAAAACCTGTAGATCAAACGTTACTCTGGGTATCGAGCCGACTGCACAAGGGAGAAAACCACACGTGCAGAGTTGCTGTCATTGTGTTAAGAGAAGGACTCTGGAGGTTGTAGGATTGTCGGCTCTGCCTTGAGTGACTGGAAGGCAGACCTTGCAGGGTGCAAAACTGCTTGGAATCTGGGCGAAGCTTGAAATAATGGCTTCAGATTTGTGGGTACAGTGAGTGAAATCTCTTAAAATAATATTGATGAGAGCAAGCTGTCAGTTTTGAAAAGGGTACTATTTTTATTTAGTTGAAAGTACATTTTGAAACTTCCAGAAGAACATTTTCTAGAGTAAGAAGCTAAGTTGTATTTGCTCATTCTCAGTTATCTTTTATACAGAGACAGTGAAAGTATATGGTCAGTTTTATATCTCAAAACTAATAGCATTGATTTTTTTTTTCTTTCTTTGTTTTGGTGGGGGATACTGAGGATTTAACTCAGGGGCACTTTATCACTGAGTTACATCCCATCACTTTTTATTTTCTTATTTTGAGAAAACGTCTCACTAAAGTTGCTTAGGACCTCGCTAAATTGCTGAGGCTGACCTCAAACTTATGATCCTCCTGCCTCAGTCTCCAGAGCCACTGGGATTTCAGGCATGAACCACTGTGCCCAGCTGATCTTTGTGTACCTCATACAAGTTTGTGTGCTTCTTCCTCCTCTTCCCACACCCTCTCTTCCCTACCCTTTCTCCTCCTCCTATTTTTCCTTCCCCTCCCAATCCCTCTTCTCCAGCTCCCCTTCTCACTCCTCTTCCTCCTCCCTCTCCCTCTCCTTCTCCTTCTTTTTCCTTTAAAGATGCTCCCTCCAAAAGGTAAGTGTGGGGAAAGTAGCCAACATGATTTTTGAACTATAGGAGATCCAATGAGAGCATCAAAGGGTCAAATACAAGCAGGGCTTACCCGTAAGAAAACCCAAGGTCACCATGATCTTAGGAAACAGAACTTGCTATCTCATGAGAAGAGGGCAATGAAGAATTGGAACTGGACATCTTGTAAAAGTTGAATTGTTGAAGGGGAAGAATAGATGAAAGTATAAAGCCGAGGGAACTCCAGTGATGTTGGTGGTAACCCGTACCAGTTACCCCTTCTACTGGTCTTCACGTGGCTTCTGATTTGACTGTAAGTAAGAAGGCTTCCTTCTGGTCCTGGCCAGCTTGTGTAATATGAGTCATGCAAGTTAACCTCGACTTCTCGGGAATAAAGTTAGAACCTGCCTGAAAGAGTGGCTTCCCATAATGCGAAAGAATGTAAATAAGAGCCATGACATACATTGTTTTCTAGCTTGTATATATTTTTGGGTATAATCTGGCAATAGTAATAGTAATTCACACTATGAGTGTGTTTGACTGTTCTTCTGGTGAGACAGTTCTCAGGTTATTTAAATATTTCATTAAAGTAATTTTTTTTTTTTTTTTTTTGGTACTGGGGATTGAACTCAGGGGCACTTAACCATTGAGCCACATCCCCTGCCCTACTTTGTATTTTACTTAGAGACAAGATCTCACTGAGTTACTTAGCACCCCGCCCTTACTGAGGCTGGCTTTGAATTTGCAATCCTCCTGCCTCAGCCTTCTTAACTACTGGGATTATAGTCATGTGCTACCACACCCAGCAAAATTAATTGTTTTGTAACAAAACATATGTAATAATCACATGGAAGCTCTTAAAACACTGGATGGCCACTTTTCTTTAACCTGAGCAAGATAGTGGAGGCTTTTGAATGAATGGCCTCATCCATCTGAAAGTATATATTTGAGTATTTATTTTAAAAACATATATACTAGTTAGAAAAGTTGTAGGGGTGCTTTATTATATTCTTAATCTAAGTCTTTTGCATATCACTTAATTAAAAACTGTGTATCCACTTTTGGGGGGTACTGGGGATTGAACCCAGGGGTGCTTAACCACTGAACTACATCCCAGCCCTTTTTTATATTTTATTTAGAGACAGGGTCTTGGTGAATTGCTTAGGGCCTCACTAATTTGCTGAGGTTGGCTTTGAACTTGTGATCCTCCTGCCTCAGCCTCCTGAGATTCTGGGATTATAGGTGTGCACCACCATACCCAGTTTGTATATCCACTCTTACAAAATTATACAGTTAATGGACATTAGATTCCTTAAATATTATGCAAGATTAGGTACATGATCTACCTCTTAGGAATGCTCTTGTCAGTCCAAGAAGGATTATATTCTGCATAATTTAAGCACTTATTTTAAGTCTTATTACTTCTTGTGTAACCTATAATTACTATATGAAATGTGTTAGGTATTTTTAGTAGACCTATTTGAAAGGTCTACGTAATCCCCAGATTTGGTACTCTTTTAGGCATCTAGTTCAGTTAATTGAAGAATATTCTGCAAATATACTTGAGTTGTTAATAAAAGTAAGAGAAAAAAGAAATATTACTGTCAAGGAATATTTTGAGAATCAGAATTTGCTTGGTTTTGGAGTATCAAAAACAAACATAGCAGTAATTGGGATAGTGAACCAAAAAGAGACTGTCATTTTCATGTAGATACCCAAATTCAAATTTTGTGTTTTTTAAGAAATTCTCAATTTTGCTACTAATTTCACAATAAAAGCTACAGTTTTAAAAATACTTTTATCCTCATACACTACCATTTTCTCATGAAGATTTCAATGAAAAATAAAATTCCTGATGCAAATTGGCTAAAGCTCATTGAGCTTTGTGGATGGAGTAGGGAGGCTCCTTCACTCCCCCTGAGGAAACATATCATCGTAGAAAGTATTATTCCAGCAGGTGTAGAGAAAGAAACTTCCACAGAGTCTGCTTTAGGTATGAGCCTCACAATCTTTAATATTGTAAAAATAATCATTTTCAACCTCTGTTGCCAGTGGAATTATTCCCAGGCAAGCTTTAAAAATATTAATATCTAGATCTTAAACACCCAGAATCTCATTTATGTGGCTTCGTGGACAGACGAAATCCTGGGACATTTTAAGCTCCCTGGGCGATTTCAGTATGCAGACACAAGCCAAGAACCCCAATAAGAAGGGTTGGTTTTGAAGAGGCCATCCCATATACTGAAGCTGTAGTTTCCATTTGTATGAAAACCTCTTTGGAACCAGAATGTTGACCTCATGATAATGACCCAAAGCATAACAAAATATTTAATATTTATTGAGCCTTTGCAGTTTTGTGCGAGGGTGGAAGGTTTTCCCTGCTCAATCTCAATTCATTCTCTCAGGGTCTCTAAGAATGCTGATTATCAGCATTTACTCACTTACTAAAAAAAAGAAAAAAAATGAGTCTCAGAGAGGTTCAATGACTTACAAGCTCACCCAGCTAATAATAATGGTGGTGCTTGGTTTTGTGCCCAGGTATACTTATTCCATTTTAAATTCAGATCAGAAAATATGATCTGGTCTGAAACCATGCACAAACAAAACATTATTGGGTAGTGCTTAACAAAGAGCAGAAACTGCTGACAGGTGAGAACAGATCCCTGGCCTTTCTGAAAAGAAATTGACTTGTTTCTCATGAGAAGCCCTGTGCTTGAGCAGAGTCCCCTTACCCATCAGCCAGTGCCCAGAAGGCTCACAGAGAGTGTGTGTCTACTTGAGAGCTGATTTAGAAGGTGACCATGATAAATAATCAGCACTGACTGCACGGCAGCAGATATTAATCAATGCCTTCCTCAGCACCTCCTAAGAGACAGCATTACCAGTTTTCAGAGTACTAGGTTTCAGAAAGGGAGGGGCCATCAATATCACAGAAAAGACAATAACAGCCAATGTGTCTTCGTCTCTGCATAACAGCTAAGTAGGTACATGTTGAATCTTTTCTGATGATCTGGAAAACGATGTCATTCCCTTTCAGTGGGACAGCTGCCAGAGAAGCTGGACCAGATAACACTTTGGTCCACAGCCTCGTCCATTTTTATCACTCAAGGTTTTCTCCATCTGTTCCCTACACTTCTCCCACTCCCATTGATTTTCCTCGAGGGTTCTACTTTGACCATTGCATCTTAAACCTTGTTTGTTCTCTGTATCTGAGGCTTATTCCAAAGGAGCATGGTATAAACGGGTGACAGTGTTTTCTTTCCATCTGTAAATCTGGACCCAAGGTTGTTCTTCTGTTTGAAGAATTTTGTCATCACCTCTGACCACGATTCTGAGGTCGAAACAAAATTATGCTTTTATGTTTTAATGGCCCATGATTTAGGACAGAAGAAAATAAAGGGATATTTTCTCTTCTGTCTGTGGTCTTTGTATAATAGTAGAACAACAAGATCAGTAGTTCTCAGAAGGACCTGAAGAATAGGTGTCACAAATCTTCAAAGAAAATCCCCTGTTATGAGTATAAAGCCTGGGATTTCCGGGTAAGATGCAAGTTATGATCCCCTGATTGTAGGTCACATAGGCCAGGGATGCTCAAGTCAGAGAGGTGTAACTGATTTACAGGAGAATAATATTGGTTGGCCTGGCTCTTAGTAATAGAGAGAATGGAAGACTGTACAGCCAGCCAGTCACATAGTATTATTCCTGATCATCTTGACATGAACCATCAGAGCTTGCCAGAAAAGACAGCAATGCCTCCATCTACATATGAAGGGAACTTTCCATTAGATCTATGCATTTGGGATTTGGCATGGGGGATTCCAGAGATTGAATTCAGGGGCACTCAACCACTGAGCCACCTCCCCTTCCCTATTTTGTATTTTATTTCGAGACAGGGTCTCACTGAGTTGCTTAGCACCTTGCCATTGCTGAGGCTGGCTATGAACTCACCATCCTCCAGTCTCAGCCTTCCACCATGCTGAGCTCTAGTTTGCTTTTAATACATTCTAGGTATTAGAGCTAGGTTGCTTTTAATACACTGTAAATACTTTGTAAATAATAATTATATTACATATTGTTTAGGGAATAATAGCAAAAAATATTTTGTGTACATTCAGTACAGGAGTAATTTTCCTACCCAAACATTTTCCACCTATGTTTGGTTGAATTCATGGATGTGGAATTCTCTGGGACACAGGGCCAGGTATATTTGAGCAAATTTATAGGCTCTGGCAAAAAGCTGCTCACCTTTCTTCTGTTTTCTCTTTGAGGTTATGTTCAGGTAGGGGGGAAAACCGGCTCAGGGGTTTCAATCCAACCCCACCTTCCATTGATTTGGTGTTTGTGGACCTCTCACTGGATGTGCGGGACCCTCTGCCTCTTGACGAGGGAAGCCTACATGTTAGCATAGTTTACTTCCACGACTCCTTTCTGCTTCACAGGTTGGAATTTAAACCTTAATGCCTGTAGTGGAAATTTGAAAAATGGAAGCACTTCAACACCAAAAACTCTACTCCTGGGGCTGGGGATGTGGCTCAAGTGGTAGTGCGCTCGCCTGGCATGCATGCCGCCCGGGGTTTGATCCTCAGCACTACATACAAACAAAGATGTTGTATCCACCGAAAACTAAAAAATAAATATTAAAATTCTCTCTCTCTCTCTTTAAAAAAAAAAAGTGAAATGTGTCTATTGTGTGGTTCATTTCACTTAAAAAAAAAAAAAAAAAAAAACTCCTCCTGTCACTCTAGTCTTCAAAAAAGTACTTGGAAAAAAACAACAAAATCCTGTTAGAACATTTGGAGAGAGGACCCCTTCATTTTATGTAAACTCATTGATAGTGCCACTGAACTGTAGGTTTAGAGTCTGCTTTGTTTCCTAGAAATTCAAGAAAGAAGCAATGTTCTTCAAATATATGGAATAAAATCTGAATACTTATGAACATGGCTTGAAGCTATTTTTTTCTTAAACAACATAGGCACTTGTTTATTCAGGGACCTTATTGCTTAGTAACTTATTAATTTATTGTCCCCTGTGCCCAGCTCCTTGAGGATACAAAATGCTCTCTGAAGGAACTGGTGGTTTTAAATTACAGTATTAGGCAAATGAAATATACATTTTTCTTCACCTTCTTTTGACATTAGCCACATAAAAATGGTGTCATAATATTACTTCATATGTTTCTAAAAGTGTCGTCAATGTTTATTTGTGGAATTTCCACTCATAAGGTATACGAAATGATGAGATTTTCTTCAATAGATTTTCATATATATGTCTTCTCAGGAGCCTTTGTAGCCTATATGGTCCAAGGTTAAATCTAAACACTTTACAAATTGAATAATTCTAACCAGGCATGGTGGCACACACTTATGATTCTAGAGATTCAGGAGGCTGGGGCAGGAGGATTGCAAATTCAAGACCAGTCTCAAGAACTGAGTGAAGCCCTAAGCAACTTCGCAAGATCCTGTCTCAAAATAAAAAATAAAAAGGGAGCAGGGGCTAGGGATGTTGCTCAGAGGTTAAGCATCCCTAGGTTCAATCTCTGGTCCAAAATGGGATAATTGTAACTTGAAAGAAAGAGATTGTGTTTCTTTGACTTTTTGTAAACATGGGCAAGATTCAGTATTCCTCTAAGTGAGGTGTCTAAGGTTCCTGCTTTAAAAACTCTAAGCTTGGTTATGAGAAATTCAAATTTCTGATCCTAATTCCACATGCACTATCAGAATATCTGAGTGTTGAGATTAGGAAAGGATATTATAAGCCAGGTGTGGTGGTGCTGCTCAGGAGGCCAAGGCAGGAGGATTGCTTGTGTTCAGGATTTCAAGGCCAGTCTGGGCAACATAGTTAGATCCTCTCATAGACAAAGAACCAGAAAGGAAATTCCATTTTAAACAGGTCCCCAATCAGGGATACTGTTAGAGAACAGAGCTGAGAAATAAAGACTGTGGGTAGATTGTAAACAGGGATGCAAGAAGACTTTAGAGAAGAAGCTACGGAGGACCTGCCAGCTATGTGCTGCCTCAGCAGACCTAGCTTTATCCCTCATGCTTCGCCATTGTCTCCTCCTCCGTGAAGTGGGCAGTGGTCCAGAGTTATTGAAGCCCCCTTTGCCTCTTATGTGATGCCTGAGTGACTCTCAGGCACCTTCTAGCATGGTCTATTTACTCACCAAGGTTCTCACTCTTCCCGTGTGAACTAATTGATACCCTTCCTCCTGTTCTGAAGGTGAGAGAACAGAGAAGGAGAAAAGGGACTCACTAAAATTTCTGGCTTCTAAAAGGTAACAGTGATCCATCCCTAAATTCATTTCATCCCAGACTCCCTTTTCAACGGACTCTCTTATTAAGCTAGTTTTTTGTACCGTGGGCACTATGAGCATGAAGATTCTGTGGTAACAGAGATGATGGCTGTTGGCATTCCCCTCTCAGTTATCAGATCATTAAGAGTCAACCTGTCCAAAACAGAGTGTCCAGAGCAGAAGAGCAGATATCTTGGCCTCTTTGAGTAGTGCTTTTCAAACTCTAGCATGCATTCAAATACGCTGACAAGGTACAGACTGAGATGCAGGAGGTTGGGCGGTGGGTTAGGGGTGTGCTGGTGAATATGCATTTCCAACAGACTCTAAAATCAAGGAAGAATTCAAACCATTGCTTTATGACTCTAAATTCCACTTTGTAGAATTCAGCCACACTCAGTTTAAAATTTACAAGGCTTTCTATTTGGGAGCATTACATACCCAAAGTTATATTTTATTGCAGAATTGGTAAGTATTTTATTTACAGATCTTTCACACTGGAGAATTTTATTTTCAAGTACTGTTGGTGGGATATACATCGGGGGTTATATATTGGTAGTCCTGAGAACCTGGTCTAGTAGCCCAGGAATCTCTAGTGCAGCAGGTATTTCTAGAAGTTATCTTTATAAGAATTTGGTACTAGCTGGGTGTGATGGTGCACAACTATAATCCCAATGGCTCATGAGGCTGAGGCTGGAGGATCACAAGTTCAAAGCCACCCTTATCAAAAAGTGAGACATTAAGCAACTCGGTGAGTCTCTGTCTCTAAATAATATAAAATAGGGCTGGGGATGTGGCTCAGTGGTGAATGCTCCTGAGTTTAATTCCTGGTACCAAAAAAAAAAAATTGTTGGAAAAGTTACATCTGTAGAATGATAAAGTCTTATCACTTGTGCTCACTATTGATTGTAAAAATAGAAGTAAACATTTTGAACTTAGGTTACACATGATAAAAAACAAAATTCAAAATGATGTATGTAAAAGGGGGGGATTTAGTGTCCCCCATGACTTAAAATTTCCTGATTTCTTTACTTTAGGTATGGCTGGTTCCAGGAGCTCAGAGGATAGCATCATAAATTGGTTCTCTCCTTAAGTTCTACATTTTTTTTTTCATCACCAAGCAGGTTCTCCCTCTGATTGAAACGGACACATGCTGGCAAGTCAGACTTAGATCCTCCCTGTTGTCAAATTGAAGAGAAAAATTTCTCATTCTCATTATTTCTAGGGAAATCCCCAGGTGTTATCCTCCCAATGGGATGGGAATATGAAAATTGGCCAGGTGCCAGGGAAATGTCCATTTTTGTGTCCAGAGAGCAAGAAGGGACAACCTGCACTTTCCTTGCTGAGAAAGGGAGAGGGAGGGATGATTTACACTGGCAGGGCACACAGCCCAGCTGACCACAGCAGATGTGACAGGTGCTGGCTCAGAGCAAGCACTCACTCAGTGTCAACTGCTGTCATTATTATATCATCAACATCATCTTAGTAAAATCTCAATAACTACTGCTACAACAAGGACTGCATTGAGATATCTGCTCATGTCTTTCTTACAGAAATCAGCTATTTTTAAAAGGCATGGAATGGGAAAGGTTGACTGTTGATTTATAAATGGTGGCTGCACCTGGCCTGGCCCTAAGATCTGTAACCAGTGTGATAGGTGATTTATTAGATTTGAAGTCAAGTTTGCCCTTTCCCACCTGGCCTCTGCTTAGATGGGGCTGAAAGTTTACAAGGGTACTCTGTGATGTCTAAGTTCTCTGTCTTCTTCCAAGATGTTAGGATATTTGTAAAATGTGTTTTCTGTTTATTAAATAAGTTCATCATGATATTATTTGTAGGGTTTGGATGCGAGGTGTGCCCCAAAATCTCACGTGTGAGACAATGCAAGAAGGGTCAGAGGAGAAATGATTGGATTGTGAGAGTCTTAACCCAATCAGTGAATTAATCCCCTTATAGAGATTAAGGGAAGTGGTGGGATTTAGCTGGAGGAGGTTGGAATTTGGGGCATGGTTGCAGGTGTATATTTTTTATCTGGAGAGTGGAGAGTCTCTCTCTTTGCTTTCTGATCACCATGTGAGCTGCTTCCCCCTGCCACACTCTCCACCATGATGTCCTACCTCACCCTGAGCCCTGAGGAATGGAGCCTGCTGTCTGTGGATTGAGACCTCTGAAATTGTGGGCCCCTAAATAAACCTTTCTTCCTCTACAGTTGTTCTGATTGGGTCATTTTATTCACAGCAGTGAAAAAGCTGACTAAAATAATTACTAATAAATGAGAAGTATTGTGTGCATGCCAGATTGCTAGAGAAACAAGAACAAATTAAAATACTTGGATAGTACCTTTCCTTCTGAATCTTGTTCTTCTTTAAGTCATCATTATTGTATTATAAATTTGATAATTATTACTACCTTTCAGATGAGGAAACCTCAGTGGTAAGGGACTTCCTTCCTTCCTTCCTTCCTTCCGGACTTCCTTCCTTCCTTCCTTCCTTCCTTCCTTCCTTCTTCCTTCCTTCCTTCCTTCCCTCCCTCCCTCCCTCCCTCCTTCCTTCCTTCCTTCCTTCCTTCCTTCCTTCCTTCCTTCCTTCCTCAAACGTGTGTTCAGCTTGTCCAAAGTGGCAAGCTATAAACTACGACTCCAACTGGCACTTTCCTCATGTACTTATTCCTCCTGTGTCATAGAAATCCGTAGGTAAGACTGTGGGAATCCTGACACCCAGACCAGATCCTTGTTCCTCTTTTTCCAGATCACATCACCACAAAGAACAAAACTGCAGACTATTACATGTTAATGAAAATCCCTTTATTCCCCGAAGAGACTAGCTTGGTTTATAACAGCCTCTTGACACTCTCCCACGGGAACAATTCCCAAGGTAATCTCTTTAAGGAATTAGTTTCAATTGAACCCTGTGTTTGCTGCTTTTATCAGGGAACTAATAGAGAAAATTAGTCGATGAAGGTGTTTCTGTTGAACAATCGATTCTCTGACTGCCAGGTGGAGAACACATCAGCTGGTGCACCGTCTTGAAATTGGGGAAAAAAACAGGGCAACTAAAAGAGCTGTCCTGTCAGCAGCTGTCCCAAAGAGCACCGGTCATTGAAAATGCATTCATCAAAATAGAACACGCTACCAAAGGATGGTTGGGACTTTCTTATATATCCAGTATAGAAAATAATTCAGAAAATGTCATTGCTGCCTTTCACTTTGTGCTACACTCAGAATATCAGTAATAGCTAAAGCCATGTGCCTGATACTGTGACAGTGTTTTAGATGCCTTAGTTGATTTATCCCCATAGCAACCCTATGTGCTGGATGTTGCTTTCATCCTAGGAGTTGATACCACTTTGCAGATGAGGAATCTGAGGCACAGAAAGGATCTTTAATTTACCTGAAGTTTCCTGAGTAGGCACCTTCTGGAGTTGGGGATTGAACCCAGGCAGTTTGCATCCAGACCCTGAGCTCCCCAAACCATCTCTCAGCCTGCCCTCATATTTCCCCAAAGAAATGGGTTGTTTCCATCGTGGTATTGGTTTGTTATGCAAACTTGGTAGGCTACAGTATTTTTAGTCATCTTGTAAAGTATTAAAATGTCTGTCATTGAGCAAAGGGGGTAAAAAAATAGCCTTTTAGAATCTTTAAATAAGCACAGGATTTTTAAAAGAATTATATCTGGTTGTGCTAATAAGTTTATTTTAAACACTGGTATCTTTTCTGGAGTAGTGAAGAGAATCCTGAGAAACCTAATACAATACTGACCAGTTGACTAGGAATTAACTTATTCTTCTCCTGACTAAATACAAATATGTGAATTTTGTACAGCTGTTGATTTTGATATGAATAAATTATCATTTGAGTATCCTCTGGATTACAAAAATTAGAAGAAACTTAATGAGCAAGGAGTGTTTTCACATTGAGTGGAGGAGAAAGATGGCATTAGCTGAAGATTTCCTGGACCTGTCTATCAAATAATGGTGTTTGTAGCTGGCAGCCTGCACTTTGTCTGGCCTCCTGCTTTGGAAAAGATCTGACAAGAACAACCAGGGGAGGAAAAGTTTATTTGGGGTCGTTAGTTTCAGAGGTCTCAGTTTATAAATGGCCGACTCCATTGCTCTGGGACCAAGGTGAGGTGGTAGGGATGGGAGGAGAACAGACTGTCATGGTATCTCTTTCTTCATTCTTTTCTCCCCACTTCTGATATCCTGATGTTCTCCAGAATTCTGTAAAGCTATTTTGTATAAACTTATACAGTTTTAGATATTCCTATGCAGAACAGGTCAATTCATGGTTCATGAAGCAGGAAGTGTTCCTTTGGGGGTTACATTTTGTTGTGGTGGGAAATGCTCCCTTTCTGCTTCCTGATTGCCATATCCTGAGCTGATTTCCTCCTCCACTCTCTTCTGCCATGATGTTCTGCCTCACCTTGGTCCCAGAGCAATGGAGTCGGCCATTTATAAACTGAGACCTCTGAAACTACCGACCCCAAATAAACTTTTCCTCCCCTGGTTGTTCTAGTCAGATCTTTCTGTCATAGTGCTGAAACAGCTGACTACAACACCCTCCTCCCATATGGAATTCTTGCATTTTCCAGAATGTTCTGTCTCTGTGTGTGTGTGTTTTTTTGGTCTTTCCTGGAATGCTCTTTCCCGCTTTCCTCCTTAAATCCTCCCTTCCTCCATAGGCAACTTGTACATACCCAATTCTTTTGGTGCTTTACTCTTTAACTAACAGTTGGACCCCTTCAAGATTATGAATTAATCTAGAAAAGATAGAGACCATCCCTTGGGGGATGAGGTGGTGCAGGGTCTCAGGCTGGGCTCAAAGAAGGCCTTGCTATGTGTACAGCCAGAGATATGAAAAACCGTGCTCTATGTGTGTAATATGAACTGTAATGCATTCTGTTGTCACATATGACAAATTAAAATTTTAAAGAAATTTTAAAAATACTAATAACAACTCAAAAAAATTAGGAATAATTCAAATATATATCAAAGGTTCCCACAAAACTGATGTCCACTAATTTATCAGACAATGCTAGATCATTAACATCTATTATATTTAATCCAGATTTTTTTTAAAAAAATTACCAATATTAATTTATTTAAAAAGTTAAATTTTTAAAGTTTTATTTTCTGTTATTGTTAAACTCTTGTAGGGAAAAACAATAACATATACCAAGTTCTTGATGAATTATGCTATTTTTACAAACTTACTATCATAATGACTGGTAAATATGTTATTCCACTTATTTAATGCTCACCAATTTCTGAAAAGGCTATAAAATATTTTGTATATCATTTTAAAATAAATTGTTGATGTATAATCAAAAAAGAAGGGGAAAGGGGAGGGGGAAGGGGAAGGGGAAGACAACGGCCTTGATAAAGAGCTTATGAAAACCCCTTTGCCTGCTGTTCCTGTGTCATGCCCATTTTACTTCCATCACCATGGTGGCCCACCTCCCATGATGAATATCTGATTTTTAATAAGATACAGGTTGGATGAATTCTGGTAATTTTTTTTCTGTTATATTTTGGTGGCCTGTGAAGTCTTACCCACCAACTTCAGTGCATTTTATCTCTCAGTCACCACAGCTCATACCAAAGAACCTACCAAGAATTCCAAGTAGGGGAAGGCTTTACTGGCTTTTGTTTTCCAATACTGAGATTTTCTATCATTGCAATATAGGCTAGTCTGGGCTGAATAATACCTCATAATCCAAAGGGATGAGGTCCATAAATGTGCGCTTCTGAAAAATCCCACCAAGTTTACAGAGGCAATGGATTTCCCAAGATATGGAAGTGGCTTGCCCAAGGATGAATACCAACCACTTCATGAAAACTTGAAAACTTGGTTCTCCTAATTGTGAGCTCACTCTTCACATCTGTATTTTATGACTTTGGAACAAATATATATAAACATGTTTATATAATATATAAATTGGAAAAAATTTATATTATATAGAATATATATACATATTTACATGTGATTTATGTTTATATTATATATTATTTATATATAATATATAATATAATGTTTATATATGATATATATTATTATTATATATGATATATATTTATATATAAATAATAATAATATTACATATTATTTATATATGCTATCTATCTCTCTCTCTCTTATAGAGAGAGAGAGAGAGTTATTGTTGTTTTTCGTAAGAAGTATTAAACCCAGGGGTACTCTACCACTTACCTCCATCCCAGCCCTTTTTACATTTTTATTTTGAGACAGGGTCTCACTAAATTGCTTAGGGACTTGCTAAGTTGCTAAGGCTGGCCTTGAAATTGTGGTCTTCCTGCTCAGCCTCCAAGTCTCTGGATTTGCAGGTGTGCACCACCCCACCCAACTAGGACATGAAAGTTTTAATGAATAAAAAAAGTTGCTCTCCTTGGCTTGACGGAGAATTGAAATTTGATGTTTTAAAACTAGGACTCATTCTTTAGGATGGGAAGAAAACCAACTTGAGAACTGCAGGTCTTAGTTTTGACCCTGTACTAGAATTGCTTGGAAAGTTTAAAAATATATAGCAATGCCCAGGGGTACATTACCAAAAAATCCTGATTTATTTGTTAAAATGTGTGGTGCATTTCACAAAATCATGTATAATCTAATGATCACAGAGTAGATTATTTAACCTGTCTGCTTTCTTCATCTGTAAAATAGTAATTATAACAATACGTGCCTTCTTAGATATTTGTGAGAAATAAAATAATTCATGTAAAGTCCTAGAACACTGATTGGAATAAAAAAATACACCCCAAAATATTAGATATTATTATTCACCTTATCATTAACTCTTTTCCCAACTTTTAATTTGTTGAAATAATCCCAAAGAGAAAGGGATGACAGTATAGGTTCAGTACATATTTCATTGGGGGACTTACTTTGAGAGAGTAAATATTGAGATTTTTGAGAGCCAGAACAATAACTTACTTGTCCCTGTATTTCCAGGGCCTAGCCCTGTGAGGACATTATAGGACACTCGGTAATTATGTCTCAGAAAATTGGATGAACCAACAAATTAAGTTGTATCTAATGACATTGAGTAGTTATTCAGAAGTAAAATAGAATAGAAACTGGATAGAACTATCAATTTTTGATGAAATTTAATGAACCTATGAGCCAGGGACAGCTGAAGGCAATCATAGTTATAGCTGCAGTCTAGCTAGCACTTTGCTACAGATGTGCGCAGAGATCATGCATTTTACATTTTGTGATTTGGGGAGAACTTGTCCTTGCTATAGCATTTCAAGAAAAAAAAAGAAAGTTATATTTCATGTATTTATGATATGTCAAAATACATTCTATCATGTCTGACTGAAAAGAACAAAGAAAAAATAGGATACCGATACAAGTGTTCATTAGAACAAATAAGCCAGAGGAAAAAAGCAGGTCTACTTCTTCATGGAAGTGAAGTTCAAAAAGTGACCAGCAAGTGATTAACTCAATAAGGGTTGAGGCAGGGATTCTGAGCTCTTTTTTATTTTTATTTTTTTAACTTTAAACTTATATTAGAAAACTTTTAATAGCAATTCTTACAGGAAGTGATTCTATGTATCTATAAATATGAATTACTACATTTTCAAATGCTCTAACAGAATATTTTAGGAACTGAGACACATACCTATTGAATTTGTGAATTATTTTTTAAATTTTTAATTAATTCTTTTTAGTTATATATGACAACAGAATATACTATGGCATAATTCTAAAAGCATGGAATATACATTTTTCTAATTCAGTCCCCAATACTTAACCTTTCCCTCCCTTCCTCCGATCCCCTGTGCCCCTCCCTCCACTTTACTGATGTTTCTGCTATTTACTTATAGTTATTTTTTCAATTAGTGTCTTGTGGATGTGTACATGATGGTGATATTCACTGTGGTATCTTCATACATGTACATAGGAAAGTTAGGTCATATTCATTCCACTGACTTTTCCTATCTCATCCTTCCTCCCTTCCTTTAATTCCCCCTTTTCCCCTCCTCTGATCTTACTTCTGTTCACATTGATGTTTATAGCACATAGTAGCCAAGCTATGGATCAAACCAAGATGCCCTTCAATAAATGAATAGATAACTGGGTGCAGTGGCATAGGCCTGTAATCCCATCAGCTCAGGAGTCTGAGGCAGGAAAATCACTAATTCAAAGCCATCCTCACCAAAAGCAAGCATTAAGCAACTCAGTGAGACCCTGTTTCTAAATAAAATACAAAATAAGGCTGGGGATGTGACTCAGTGGTCAACTGCCTCTGAGTACAATCCCCAGTGCCCCCTTCCAAACAAATAGATAAAGAAAATGTACTGCACACACACACACACACACACACACACACACACACACACAGGAGTATTATTCAGCCATAAAGAAGAATGACTTTATGGCATTTGCTGGTAAATGGGTAGAACTGAAGACTATCATGCTAAGTGAAATAAGCCAATCCCAAAGAATCAAAGATTGCATGTTTTCTCTGATATGTGGAAGTTAATCCAAAAAAGAAGAGGGAGATTAGAACAAAAGCTAATTTTTTGAAATGTAGAAATGCCTAATCTGCCACACAAAAGGCTTTAAAAAATGCAGGTTCTATTCTTTTGTCATTTTGGCAAAGGAATCAGGTCAGATGGACAGAGGCCCATCTCTACAAGAACAAGCTTTCATATTTGGTGTTTTTAAAGGAAGTAAAGAAAACAGATTTTTTTGACCCACTCATGTGTGTAGCTTATAGGTATGCAATCCAGTATAGAAAGAATCCAGAAAGTAGAAAATCATTGGGACAACAATAAAAGTCTGAATTTGAACACCCCCTCCCAACAAAAAGAAAAGGAAAATAATTTGAATTTAAATTCCAACTCTACAATTTACTTGTTGAGTAATAGTGAGATTGCTAATTTTAAAATGGGAAGCATGATGCTCCAGACACATTATGATATTTAATCATCGTACTACATTAACCTGTCTATTTCAACGCCTTAAGTCCCATAGGTCCCTCAATCTTTAACTCAAATCTGAAATACACAGTTTTTCAGTGGTAGAAGTTTTACTAGTATTTAATGTTTTTTTTCATAACTATATGATGTTTGACAATATAGAGAATATTTCAAGGATCGAACTGCCTAATAAGTAAGAGCTGTTTTAGCTTGTATTAATCTTACGCTTCTCCTATTCAAAGTTTTGATGCATACTTATGATATTAGTATTGAGATTTGCAGCGGCGATTTGTGGATCACAAAATATTTGTCATACTTTTTTATTATGCGGCAAGTGGAGGAGGGGTTGGGGGTCAGGTGAGGTGAAGTCTGATTCTCTTGCTAGACGTTATAATTTTTCAATAGTAATTTTCAAGTTGAATGTAAGTTCCAATCACAGTAAGTTCTTGGTAACTAGATCACGGAACCCTAGGTGTATAAATGACTGTCTATTAACCAGGGTTGGCTAATTTTTCCAGGAGAGTCCTTTGGTAGGTTTGACTTTGGTAGGTTTGGTAGGTTTGACAACCCTGCCATTGTAGAGTGAGGATAGCTGTTACCAGTGGGTGTGGCTGGGTTTTAATTCAATTTTATTTGCAAAAATAAGGGCTGGCAGGATTTGACTCTGGCACTTTTTATGAATGTACCTGTCCCCAACACCTAATTTAGTGACTTTTTCAAACATAGAATCCTAAGCAAAGGGGAGCTGAGTTTGGATTTGGAGGGCTTGGCAAGACCTCATGTCCCAGGCCATCTGTCTGCTGGGTGTATGTCCCAGAGCAACAGACACAGCTTTTCTGAGCCCCATTTTATTTATTTTTTTTGACTGTAGTAGTTAAATGCACTGTTACTCTCTCTTTTTTATTGATTTTTTAAAAATAAATGACAGAGGAATGTATTACAATTCTTATTACACATATATAACGCAGTATTTCATATCTCTGGTTGTATATAAAGTATGTTGATACCAATTCGTGTCTTCATATATGTACTTTGGATAATGATGTCCATCACATTCCACCATCCTTGCTAATCCCCTACCCTCTCCCTTCCCCTCCCACCCCACTGCCTTATCTAGAGTTTGTCTATTCCTCCCATGCTCCCCCTTCCTACCCCACTATGAATCAGCCTCCTTACATCAGAGAAAACATTCAGCATTTGTTTTTTGGGGATTGGCTAACCTCACTTAGCATGATATTCTCCAAAGCCATCCATTTACCTGTAAATGCCATGATTTTGCTCTCTTTTATTGCTGAGTAAAATTCGATTGTGTATACATGCCACATTTTTTTTAATCCATTCATTCACTGAAGGGCATCTGAGCCCCATTTTTAATGTGGAAAACTGAAATAATCTTTTCCAACTCACAGTTGTTGCAAAGATTCAATGGATAAGGTCAATGATGGAGGACAATTTCCAACTGCAAGGCTCTGCATAAGTCTAGATTTGATAGGCAAGGCAGCCACGTGGTGGTTTTTGGAGGATGACACAGGATTATCATCTTTTATGTGCAGGGAGAAAGGAGAGGAAGGAGTCACTCCATTCTGCTCTTACTTGCCTCAGTAAATAACTTGATCCAGGAGAGCAGCAGGCCTTGGATAATCAGCAAAGCAAGTCCTCTAGGCAGGTAATCTAATGACTTCACATAATTGACAGGTGCCAACCATAAAAACCAGAATTCTTCTCTTAAAAGAGCATGTAGAAATTATAAAAATCAATGAGAAAACAATGTTGTGAACTCGGCATTGTAAATATTATCTGGCAGAAAAGCAATGAGTGAGTAATACTTAAAAATCTTGTTTTATGCACGGTTACATTCAACAAGCAGGACGGTTGGTTAAATTTTAGGGGGTGGGCACGATTAAGCCTTTGTTTTCTTTCAGTGCTTATTAATTCAGTTGTTACAGCTTTCTTAATATTTGAAATATATATTCTTTATTTTTTATTCTATTTTTACAAAAAAACTTAGTTTGAAGGCATATATATGTCAAGGTAGAAAAATCAAAATCAATTTCAGATGACCCAAGGGCTGGAGAATAAGTCCATGAGTTTTAAATTAAATCTCACTGAGCCAACAGCTGGACTTTTTTTCTGTGGCTGAAGCTGGTTTTGCTGGTTCTTTACGAGGAGATACTTTTGATTAACTGTGAGGTATGATGGCTGATGTTAGGCTAAAGAGGGGGAAGCCAAGCATATGAATGATGAGGGCCTTCTGGGTGCAGATCTTGAAATGTGAGCCTGAGAAAGAAAGAAAAGGAAGCCAGCCAACAGAATAAGTCATAAGGATCAAAGTATAATTCATTTCCTGTAATTCAGTATGGAACACTTGAAGAGCCAGACTTTCCAAATATGTTGTTTGATGTTGTTTGTACAGCAAATCTAATTTACCTCTGAATGTTTAATTCCCAAAGATGGCACAAACTTGACTAAAAGTTTGCTTCTTTAAAATAATGTCATAATTAACCTGAAATTTGTTTAAACCATTCACAAATAGTTTGTTCACAAATCTTGTTCTATATCGTCCAAGTGTTCATTTTATTTAAGAAAATCATTGAATAATGGGAGGAGAATTGTATTAGTTTTCTTTCTGTCACTGTGATAAAACACCTGAGATTAAAACCTTATAAGGAGTAAAGGTTTGTTTTGACTCATGATTTCAGATCTTTCAGCTCATGTGACCGTGGGCTACATTGCATTTCAACCTGTGAGGAGGGAACAAATTGTGGCAAGATGCCTGCTCACCTCCAGGCAGCTTGGAATGAGGGAGAGAAAGAGAGAGAGGGGTGGGGGAAGAGGGAGAGAGGGAGAGGAGAGAATGAGAAGGAGAAGGAGAAGAAGGTAGGGTTGGAGAGGAGAAGGGAGGAGTGTAGAATGGGGAGAGGAGGAGCAGAGAAGGAGAGAGGTCACAGTATTACCTTCAGTGGCCCCAAATGATCTAACTTCAGGTTTTACTTTTAAAAGTTTCTACTACAGGGGCTGGGGATGTGGCTCAAATGGTAGCGCGCTCGCCTAGCATGCATGAGGCACTGGATTTGATTCTCAGCATCACGTAAAAATAAAATAAAGATATTGTGTCCACCTAAAACTAAAATATAAAAAAAAATTTTAAAAAAAGTTTCTACTACCTTCTCATAGTGCCAGAGGCTGGCAACCAAACCTTACATGGCCACTGAGGGACATTCAAGATCCAAATGATTGAAGGAAGAGAAGAGGGAAAGGAGAAACACTGAGGAATTACATTGGCTGGCTTATATTCTTATACTGTGTGCTTGATCAAATAGGTGACAACCAGTTCCACCATTATAATGCACCAATAAAAATGTGGAAAAAATCCAAATGATTGCAGGAATATAGCCTTAGTTAAGATAAGAAAGCATTATCATTATGAATATACTAAGAAATAGCAGGATGCTTAAAAGGCAAGAATATGATATTTAGTTTTGTGTTACTAGAAAGATTTTTAATTTCCCAGTCTTCAGATTCCTGTTTTATATAACTAATATAAAACCACAGCCCTTTGGGACACGATAAATTCATACAATGTATTAGATGTCATTTTAATTTTTACTTGCTCTGACATTACAAACTCAAATAGACCTACTTTCATTTATCATTTTTATCTTTAAGAATTCCAAAACAACCAACTCATGATGGTATATCTTTTCAGACAACTACAAGGAAAAGGAAAGAGAGTTCTCCAATATTTGTGCTGTGTTTTTACTGTATCTATGGTGCCGAGGCCCCAGGTATAATGTGTACAGACCAGTGAGCATGGGATGGCCCCCATATGAGGATGAATCAAAACAGAACTAATTTAAGGCTTGTTTAATGCTGCTACACTTCCATTAGAAAGCATTGTTGAGAGCCACAGCAGAGTTGGGATGGCGCCTGGCACTGCCAGAAGGAGTGGTTGAGAGGTGACACCAGCGAGCCATTAAGATGATGATAATTAAGTTAAGCTGTGTATAATTGCTGTGACTGGATGATGCTGGATTGAACGGGTTGTGTATTCAGTTGTATACAGACCTTTGCTGTCCAGCAATAGGGTGGCTCCTGCTGCCTTGGGCCCCGCTACTTTGGAGTTCCCATTGTGTTCTCATGGGGTTCCCGTTGAGTTCCCCAGGAGCCCGGTGGAGGGTGAGAGAGTTCCCGGGAAGCGTGCGTGGAGTGCGGGTGAGAGTTCGGGCAATAAAGGAGTTCCTGTTTGAACCTACAAGTGCCTCGTGGCAGTTCGGTTATTTTGTGCCCAGCCAGACTGCGGCAAAGCATATTTATTGTTTTTATTTACTTCCCATCAGAAATAGTAAATTTATTAATTTTTCTTATTTCCATCACAGAAGAGTCAGGCCTTTATATCCTTTTGACTGTAGATGAAGAAAAAAAAAAAAATCAGCTTTCTCAGGGAACGTTTAAATCCGTGGAAACAGTATGGGATAGTTTTTTCAATATGATTGGAGAGAATAAGACAGCTCTCTGAGGTGAGTCCTTGAAGAACAGGCTTTCAGAGGAAGTTATCATCATGAGAGTAAGAGGATGCTATGGCTTGCATATGAGGTGTCCCCAAAAGCTCATAGGTGACATAATCCAAGAACATTCAAAGGAGACATAGCTCAGTTGTTAGAGTGCTTGCCTAGCATGTAGGAGGCCCTGAGTTCAATACCCAGCAACACACACACATACACACACATATACACACACACAAGAACATTTATATTCAAAATGATTAGATAATGACAGGTATGATCTAATAACTTAATCCACTGATATGGATTAACTAGGTGTAACTCTAGATAGGTAGGCATGGCTATAAGAGGTAAGTCACTAGGGTCTTGCCCTTTGAGGTTTATATTTTATTCTTGGTGAGCCAAGGGCTCTCGCTACGTCCTGATTGCCATGTCTTGAGCTTTCTTTCCTCTGCTATGATGCACTGCCTTACCTTTAGCCCAGAGTGATGGAGTTGGCTACCCATGGACTGAGACTTCTGAAGCCATGAGCCCCAAATAAACACCACCTCCTCCAATGGTTCATCAGGTCTTGGATCACAGTGGCAAAGAGCTCACTGAAACAAGGGACCTGTGCCCCAGCCCATTGTCATAAAAGAAAAGATGCAGGCATGTGGTGTACTCATTATGTTGCAGGAAGGACACTGAGGAAAAAATTAAAGTAGAGAGATGCATTAAGAACATGACATGACTTTGCATAGCGTAGTACAAATCCAGACTCTCCGAGGAGTTGGCATTTGAGCAGAAGGCTGGGCTGAGTGGGCTGGTAGGTAACAAGGGGAAAAATGTTTTTGGATAGGGACCCTCTGTGTGTTCCTCAAGTATAGTGAGGGGGCTTGGAAGGCTGCCAGGCAACGAGTCAAAGGTGAAGAGGAGCCAGGCACTGTGGTGCACACCTGTAATCCCAGCAGCTGCAGAGGCTGAGACAGGAGGATTGCGACTTCAAGGTCATCCTCAACAATGGTGAAGTGCTAAGCAAACTCAGTGAGACCCTGTCTCTAATAAAATACAAAATAGAGCCATTTTTTTTTTATATTTTATTTAGGGACATGATCTCACTAAGTTACTGAGGACCTCAATAGGTTGCTGAAGCTGGCTTTGAACTTGTGATGCTCTTGCCTCAGCCTCCTGAGCTGCTGGGATTACAGGTGTGCACCACACGCCCAACATGACTGAGTTCTGAAGGTGGAGCTGTCCAATTTGACATGCACTATGGGATAGGAGAAGGGAGCAAAGAGGACTCCACGTGAGGGCAGCAATTATGTGGGTAAAGGCAGATGCTTTTATTTGATGAGGGGTGAGAGTTGGAGAAGCAAGGAAGGAATCAGGAATACCAGTACCTATATTGTTTATTTGTACCACAAATATTTTTCATTAAAAAAATATCCTCAGTGAGTTTTGTGGGAAGAGGTAGCTAAAATGACTGCCATTGTACAATACTTATTGTACATGTAATATTTTGAAAATATAGAGCCTTCTCAATTGAACATGATTTTTAAAAAATTTTGTTGATTCATTCCTACTGCTTCCTAACAAGGTGTTTTCAACTTCTCACAATTTCTGTAGTGATTTTTTTTTTAAAGAACAACAAAGCCTCTTTAAATGATTTCATTATTACTTATAAAACACATGTTTATTTTTTGAGAAATTCCCACCCAGATTCAGAAAATAGAATCAGTGCACTGGTTTGAGGTTCTTGTTAGTTTTGGTCTGTTTTTGTAAAAATTAATGGGAATATTCCATCTCTAGCCTCAGATTGATTTTTTGAGTTCAGTCTGATCATCCAAGAACGGTTAGTAGCATTCACAGGGACATGCATCCAACTCTTTCCCCATCCTAATGTGTATATTATTGACTATCAGATCATCATTCCAAAGTAATTTTATTCCCTTGTAAGTTGGTTTTAAAAACCTATTTTTTTAAAGTTGTATCATTCTAAGATTCTCCATTCTAACAGTAAATTAACATAGAGACCAGCCCCAAGGAACCCCTGAGCATTCACAGCTAGGGAGGCTCCAAAAGTGACCTAATCTTGCTTGATTTACAAACATCAGTAAAACTTAACTGGAGCTATTCATTAAGGGAAACTGAAACTTCACGCTCTCCAATGAGAAGCCGCCAACCATCTAACAGTTACTGTCACAATTGAATCCCCAGCAGGATAGGCTAAATCAGGCAACTGCATAAGCCCAACTAAGCAAGCATTTTCTTTGCTTCACTTCCCTGTTTATGCTACAAAAGCCGCCTCTCCTTGCTTTCCCTTAGTAGAGCCCCTGAGCTTCAGATTTAGAGCTCCCTGTTTTATGAATCATTGTTTGATTAAATACATTGTGTTTACCGTGACTCAGTTTACCTTTTAATACTATGAGCAATAAATAGAATTGACATTGTATCAGTCAGAAGAGAAGCCGGGTTACACTGAATTCACTAGCGACTACAAATCTGTGTGGCTTAACACAGTAGCTTTAATACTGTAATCAAAAGCCGGTCTCATTTCTTTGTTCTTTTCCAGGTAAATTTCCTTTTGTGTAGTTACTTGGGGAGCTAGGGTTTTCCATTCTGTGGTTGCTCCATCTCAACAAAAGTCTCCTCAAAACCCTCTTGACAGGGGAATAGAGAGACTGGAAGAGCCTCTTGCAACAGCTATTACTTGCCATGTCCTGTAAATGACAAGTGTCTCTTCTGCTTCTATTCCATTGTCCGGACAAATTCGAATGACATAAACAACAATAAGCTGTTTTGTTCACAATCTTGTATTTGAACAGGGCTTAAAGGAATGGCCCCACTCTTCTCCATATAGTGTCAGCCCAAGGGGCTCACCTTAGCTGGAAAATGCACCCTCAAGACAGCTTTCTTATATGGCTTGCATTTTTAGGTTTATGGGAAACTACAGACCTCAAGGTATGGCAACTGTATTCCAAGAGAGCGTTCCAAAAGACAGGGAATGGCTGCTGCTAGTGTCTTAACTAGTTGGCATGGCACCCCTTCCACTGGTCAAAGCAATTGCTGCAATGGCTAGATTGGAGTGAAGAGGACATAGGCACCTGCTCTTGTGGGGCAGAATGTTAAATAATGTGTGGCCCCAATGACTATAGATTTCAAGAACAGTTCTCTTATCTCTAGAGACAGTGGTCAAGAAAAGATGATGACATGAAGTCCTTGTTATTGTATCAGTCGTTAAATATATAACTTTGACAAAGTATGTAATCAATCAAGATCTCTTCATATATGTAAAGGGGACTTTAACAACTAGGTGCTGGAAATACTGGAAGCTTTCAGTGGGATCAAAGGGAGTGAATCAGGAAGCAACAGATAAATGTTGCTAGACAAAGTGGCACTGATAATGAATTACCACTGATATTGTGGGTGAAGAATTTCATTTAGAGTGAATGTGATAGTAAATATTATTGAAGAAGACATCATGGACTTAAGTTACACCACTGAGAGGAGCTCAGATCTGACTCAAATACTTTTTTTTTTTTAATTTTTTTTTTAAATTTTTTATTGTTGGCTGTTCAAAACATTACATAGTTCTTGATATATCATATTTCACACTTTGATTCAAGTGGGTTATGAGCTCCCATTTTTACCCCATATACAGATTGCAGAATCACATCAGTTACACATCCATTGATTTACATATTGCCATACTCGTGTCTGTTGTGTTCTGCTGCCTTTCCTATCCTCTACTATCCCACCTCCCCTCCCCTCCCCTCCCCTCTTCTCTCTCTGCCCCCTCTACTGACATTCATTTGTCCCCCTTGTATTATTTTTCCCTTTCCCCTCACTTCCTCTTGTGTGTACTTTTGTATAACTCTGAGGGTCTCCTTCCATTTCCATGCAATTTCCCTTCTCTCCCTTTCCCTCCCACCTCTCATCTCTGTTTAATGTTAATCTTCTTCTCATGCTCTTCGACCCTACTCTGTTCTTAGTTACTCTCCTTATATCAAAGAAGACATTTGGCATTTGTCTTTT
>NW_026000168.1:11218522-11224604 GCF_001458135.2 Marmota marmota marmota
GCTGGGTCAAATGGTGGCTCCATTCCCAGCTTTCCAAGAAATCTCCATACTGCTTTCCAAATTGGCTGCACCAATTTGCAGTCCCACCAGCAATGTACAAGTGTACCCTTTTCCCCACATCCTCACCAGCACTTGTTGTTGTTTGACTTCATAATGGCTGCCAATCTAACTGGAGTGACTCAAATACTTAAACATACATAAGATTATCCTGTAGGGCTGGGGCTGTAACTCAGTGGTAGAACACTTGCCTCGCACACATGAGGCACTGGGTTTGGTCCTCAGCACCATATAAAAGTAAAGGTATTTGTCCATCTATAACTAAAAATATTTTTAAAAGATTATACTGTAAAGAATATATGGAACAGGTAAGTTTTGAAGATCCTCACCTGCGAAGGGGACTGTGCTTTATTTGATCTACTTTGGACATGCAAATGTTCAAATAATTTTGAAGAATACTTAGATAAACATTGTAAGACTATGAAAAAGTTGTCTGTCTTCCTGTGATTAGGCTTCCCTTCCTCTCTTCAGCTCTGAGGAATATTTCATTGCCAATTTCTATTTCTGGAAGTTCTACATCCTCTGGGTTTCTCAGAATTCCTGCCCTGTTGTAGTATCTCCACTCTAAATCCAGTGAAAAAATTAATATCCTTCTGAAATGTCTTAAAAAGTCCCTGTGATTTTGATTTGATGGCATTGTGCACCTGTGTTCTCTCTGTTTGAGGAAATGGCTCAGCAGTTAAGTCTAAGAGGCACAAGTGTGTTTTTTGCTTCCTTGGTCATTTTTTAAATAAGAAGATGATAAACTGCGTAGATGATACATTGACAGCTGACATTTATCTTCCCCTTGCATTCTGAACTCGCATTATCAACTGCCCTCTTTGTCATCTTTTCTTGGTGGTTAGTCACATGAGACTCAACACGTTCAAAATCCATCATTTTCGAGCACCCCTTGGTCCTTTACATTGCTGAACCCGCATCCAGAAGGTCCTCAAATGGAACAGCCAGTGTCCAGAAGATGAGTGCTGGGGAGAAAGTAAGGATTTACTCAGTGCCAGAGAGTGGAGAAGTGGGGACCCACGCTCCCAAATCAACTTTTCAGCTCTCAGCGGTCCATGGGCAATAAACATAGGATAAGAACAATGAGGGAAGAGCTAAGCTAATCGAAGTAGGAACAGTCAAGTCTTCTCTGGAAATATGCATAGATCTTCCAGGAGTTCAGATGCTACCTCTTTTCACTCCCTTCACATTCTGGTGTTTTTGTTCATAGTGTCTAGTGGTTGTCTTTATCATTGAAAAGTGAAAAGAAAGGCAAGGCAATCAAGTGTAGGCCAAGTTAAGCCTATGTTTAGCTCCAGAGAAAACATTTCTCAAGTCTTCAACACATCTACCCGCAGAACTGAGCAGAAATCTGACCCAACAGTTGAGGCAACAAAAGAGATGGACATACTGTATATGCCAAGATGTCAATCATTTTCATCCTATTTAATCAGCCACCCTTTGGGATGGATCACTGCAAATCCAAATGATGAGTCTCTGTGTTCAGCAGAATAGCCTTCAAATTCCTACAAAGAAACATAGTGAACTTTTATCACCATTGCCCACATATCAGAAGTGTTACCTATAGCAAAGTTAGTGAGAAAATAATGAATTTCCCAGCTATGTTAACTAAGAACAACTGAAGCTGCAAGTGGTGACTCTAGTTAAGATTATGTTTAGCATTGTGATACATTGCCAGATTATCTCTCAAAGCAGAAAACTTGATAAACTTTTGCATTTCTACTTCCAATGAATAAGAATTCCTGGGGCCCTGCAACCTTCTTATCCTTTGGTGTTTGGGATTCTAGCCACTCTAAAAGGCATGTGTAGTATCCTGTCTTTTAATTTCCAATTCCTAAAAACAAACAATGTCAACTATCTTTGCATGGTTCTTTTTGCACATTTGTAAATTGGGTTGTTTTCTTATTGTTTTAATAGTTCTTTGTGTATTTTGGATAAAATTCTTTACCAGACATGTGGTTTGCAAACACGTTCTCCCAGTCTGTGGTTGTCTTTTTTAAAAAATATTTTAATTTTTTAGTTGTGGTTGGATACAATACCTTTATTTATTTATTGTTATGTGGTGCTGAGGATCAAACCCAGGGCCTCACACATGCTAGGCAAGCGCTCTACTGTTGAGCCACAACCCCAGCCCTGTGGTTGTCTGTTATCTTAACAATGCCTTTCAGAGCAGAAGTCTTAATTTTATGCATTTTTACCCTACATCATGCATCATGTTTTTGGTGTCCTGTGTAAAAAGTCATCACCAATGTCAAGCTCACCTGGATTTTCTCCGTTATTGTCTTTTAGAAGTTTTATAATTTTGCTTTTTGCAGCTAGGCCCATGAACCATGGAATTAATTTTTGTGAAAGGTTTAAGTTCATTATCTTAGGTCCTTTTAAAATTATTTGTATGTGGGGCTGGCAATGTGGCTCAAGCGGTAGCGCGCTCGCCTGGCATGCATGCGGCCCGGGTTCGATCCTCAGCACCACATACAAACAAAGATGTTGTGTCCGCTGAAAACTAAAAAATAAATATTAAAAAAAATTCTCTCCCTCTCTCTTTAAAAAAATATTTTTATGTGAATTTAGAGTCATGGTGACACTATTTGTTGAGAAGACTATCCTTTTTACATTTGAGCTGCCTTTGTGCCTTTGACAAAGAGCAGCTGATTTGATGTGTAGGTTGATTTTGGTCATTCTCTTTTGTTTCTTTTTTTTAATATTTATTTTTTAGTTGTAGTTGGACACAATACCTTTATTTCACTTATTTATTTTTATGTGGTGCTGAAGATTGAACCCAGGGTCTCGTACATGCAAGGCAAGCGCTCTACCGCTGAGCCACAACCCCAGCCCTCTTTTGTTTCTTCATCAATACCACCTCTCTGGATTCCTGTAGCTGAGTAGTGGGTCTTGAAGTTCAATATCATCAGACCTCTAACTTCCTTTCACTCCCTGGGTTGGCTATCCTGGGCCTTCTGCTTTTCCCTTCAAACTTTAAAACCTGTTGATATCCAAAAAATAACTCGCTTGGGTTTTGGCTGGAATTGCTTTACATCTATAAGTTACATTGGAAAGAACTGATGTCATGATAATATTGAGTCTTCCTCATCATGAGTCTTTAATAGCTTTGTATGTAATGAGACCTTAGGTTGATTAGAATCAGTTTTATAGTTTTAACCATATAAATCATGTACATATTTTGAAAAAACATTTAATTGTTTGTGTGTTGATATGGTGTAGTGTTTATTTACAAATTGCAATTGTTTATAGAAAGAAAGTGATTGACTTTGTGTATTAACTTTGAAACCCTTTGCCTTACTATAATTGCTTAATAGTTCCATGTGGTTTTTGTTGATGTTAATTGATTCTTTCCTATTTTCTACATGGATAATTGTGTCGTAGGTGAACAAGCATGATTTTATTTCTTCTTTCCATACTGGCATGCCTTTTATTTCCTTTCCTTTGTTGGGTTAACTAGGACTTCCAGTATGATGTTGAATACACATCATGAGGGGACGTTGTTCCTGGTCTAGAGGGAAAATATTTAGTTTCTCTCCATTAAATATGATGTCGACTGCATATTTTTTAAAAGATACTCTTTATGAGATGGAAGATATTCTCCTCTATTCCTAATTTGCTGACAGTGTTTTATTATGAATGCGAGTAGGAGTTTATCAAAGGCCTTTTCTCCATCTATTGATGTCCTCATGATTCTGCGTCTTTAGCTTGTTGAAGGGATGGAGTATGTGAGTTGATTTTTCAGGGTGGAACCAGTCTTGCCTATGTGGGATAAATCCCACTTAATCATGACATGTAATTCTTTCATTCATTGTTGAACTAGATTTGCAAGTATTTTGGTGAGGGTTTTTACATTTATGAGTGATATTTGTGGCTTTCCTTTTATTTAGTATATTTTTCCATTTTTTTAAATTAGGGTAATGCAGGCCTTGAAAGAGGAAGTTGGAAATGTACACTCTGTTCCTGTCTTCTGGAAGAGTGTGTGTATTGTTGGTGTCACTTCTTAAATGTAGGTAGAATTCAACAGTGAACCTCCCTGAACCTGTGCTTGCCCTTTTGGAAGCGTTTTTTTTTTTTGTTTTGTTTTTTTTTTTCATTTTTTTTTGTGCTGAATTACCTTAATAAATATCAGTTAATTAATTCAGATTAGTTAATTCAGAATAAATATTAGTTAATTATCTATTTCCCCTTCTGTGAGTTTTGATAGATTACTTCTTTCAAGGTATTGATCCATTTTATCTAAGTTATCAAACTGATGGCATATAATTGATCAGAATATCCCCTTATTACTTGTATGTCCATGATTTGCAGAGTAATGGTGCCTGTTTCAGTTTTGAATATTAGTTATTTGCATCTTTTTTTATTTGGTGAGCCTGGCTGGACATTGATCAATTTTATTATATTTTCAAGCAATCAGCTTTTGAATTTGTTGATTTTTTTCTTTATAAAAAGTCATTGATTTCTGCTTAACTTTTTTATTTCATTCATTATGTCTTATTTGGACTTAAATTTTTCTTATTTATTTTCTAATTTCCCAAAGTAGAATTTTAGATTACTGGTATCAGATCTTTCTTCTTTTATAATAGATACATTCAGTGCTCCAAATTTCCCTCTAAGCACTACTTTTTCTGCATCATATATATTTGGGTCAATTGCATTTTTATTTTCTTGCAGTTTAAATGTTTTTGAACCTATTTTGAGACTTTTTTTTTTTTTTGTACTGGGGATTTAACCTAAGGGCGCTTTACCACTGAGACACATCCTCAGCCCTTTTTGTGTTCTATTTTGAGTCAAGGTCTCAGTAAGGTCATAGGGTCTCCTTAAGTTGCTGAGGCTGGTTTGAACTTGCAGTCCTCCTGCTTCAGCCTCCCGAGCCACTGGAATTACAGGTGGGCACCACTGCGCCCAGCAGTGATGACATTTTCATGGACCCAGTTGTTATTTAGAAGTGTAATGTTGAAGAACTGAACAGTTGGGTTTATTCAGCCATGTTTCTGTCATTGGTTTCTATTTTAACTTCGTCACGGTCAGAATGCTTACTTTACATTATTTCTAGTCTTTTAAATAGGTTAAGGTATATTGTATGTTCCAGCTGTGATCTGTTTCATAAGTGTTCCAGATCAGCTTGTAAGGAACGCGTGTCTTATTGTTGTTGGATAAATTAGTCTATAAATATTACTGTCAGATTGATTGAAGATGATGTTTTAATAAGTATATACTGACCAATTTTTCTGCCTGCTTGATCTGTCAATTCCTAATAGAAAGGTATTGAAGTCTTAGATCTTAAATAATAGTGAATTTGTCTCATTATTTTTAGACTTTGGTCAGTTTGGGGCTCACGTATTTTCATAGTCTGCTGTTAGATACATACACATTAGGATTGTCGTATCCTTTTGGAGAAATATCCCCTTTATCATTAAGCAATATCCTCATTATCACTGATAATTTACCTTCCTGTGAAATTGACTTAGTCTAAAATTTATATAGCTACCTTAGCTTTCTTTTGATTAGTGTTAACATGATGTATCATTCTCTGAGTTTTTACTTTCAATCTCTCTGTGCAATGATATTTAAAGTAAGTTTCATATAGATAACATATTGTTAGGTATTATTTTTAATGTACTCTGGCAATCTCTGTGTTCTGATGATATATTCAGATTTTTCACATTTAAATTAGCTTTTGATATAGTTGAAACAACATCTATCATATAAATAACTGGTTTCTTTATGATACTCTTGTTCTCTTTTACTTTTTTAAATATTTTATTATTTTTCTGAATTCTCTCTTTTTAAAAATGTTTATGTGCTTTTAAATTATGATAATATATGCATGCCATATATGTCTACAGTTCACTGGCATTAAGTATATCAAGTGCTTGTACAATCATCAAAAGCATCCATCTTCAGAACTTCTAAACTCTTTATTTTTAAAACCATGGTAAAATATACAAAACATAAAATTTGCCTTTGAACCATTGTGTGTGTGTGTGTGTGTGTGTGTGTGTATCTCACACTTTCTTTATCC
>NW_026000168.1:11224901-11244522 GCF_001458135.2 Marmota marmota marmota
GGGATTTAACTCAGGGGCACTGGACCACTGAGCCACATCCCCAGACCTATTTTGTATTTTATTTAGAGACAGGGTCTTGCTGAGTTGCTTAGCACCTCACTTTTGCTGAGGCAGGCTTTGAACTCACAATCCTCCTGCCTCAGACTCCCTGCTGGGATTACAGGCATGCACTACCTTGCTGGGCCCTTTGAACCACTTTTTTTTTTCCCTAGACATTGATGGACCTTTATTTTATTCATTTATTCATATGTGGCGCTGAGAATCAAACCCAGTGCCTTACACATGTTAGGCAAGTATTCTACCTACCACTGAGTCACAAGCCCAGTCCTGCTTTAAACCATTTTTAAGTTTACAGTTCAGTGGTGTTAAGTTCATTGCCATTACTCACATTATTGGGTAACCATCACCACTATCCATCTCCAGAATGTTTTCATCTCCTCACACTATAAGTCTCTATGCATTAAACAAAAATTCCTCCTTTGCTCCTTTCTTAACTCTGACCACCACCTTTCTATTTCATAACTCTATTATTTGACCAGTCAAGGAATCTCAGATAATATATTATATCGTATTTGTCCTTTTCTGACTGGCTTGTTTCACTTGCCTAGTGTCTTCAAGATTCCCACATGTTCCAGTGTGCAATGAACATGAAAATGTCCTTCTATTTCATTGTAAGCATATTTGTTGTGGTCTCTGGTCACAACTGTCTTTTGGATATTGTGAGTAATGTTGCTATGAATATGGGTGTGAAAATATATGTGTAATATGCTTTTTTTTTGTACACAGGCACACTTAATCACTGAGCCACATCCCCAGCCCTTTTTTTTGTATTTGACTTATAGAGAGGGTCTCCCTTAGTTGCTTAAGGCTTTGCTAAGTTGCTGAGGTTTTGCTGAGGCTGGCTTTGAACTTGCAATCCTCCTGCCTCAGCCTCCTGAGCTGCTGGGATTACAGGTATATGGCACCATACTCAGCTTTATGATATGTTTTTTTCTTGCTTTTTTTTTTTTTTTCAGTTTTGGGGATTGAACCCAGGGCCTCACTCATATTAGATGAGTTCTCTGCCCCTGAATTATACTCCCATCCCTGTCATATACTCTTGTCATAAAATATTAAAGATCCTTAAAAGTAAAATTTGATGTCATACAAAGTGCATAATTTGAAGTGGGATACCTCAGCTAATTAGCTATGACACCTTTCAAAACAGTATTTAGATCCAGTTACATTGAAATTCCGTTTTCCCATTCACTTCTGCTTTGAGGTGTTATTTAAAAGTGCAAAAGTTTCCTGTGTTTGAATGGACAGGAGAGATGTTAACAACAGACTCAGGCATTTTATGAAGCCTTAGCTATTTAGAAATGTTCAGCCATTCATCATAACTAGTACTGTGCAATATGCTAGATACATTTTTAAATGAGAGAGAGTAACATTGTTAAGATATAACATAATGTTAATAAAAACTACCCAGGACTATCATCCCTGTTGATGTCACTCTGGGTCCATCAACCAAGGCCTCTGTTGTTGATCTCCCTGAATATACTCTTGGCCTTTTATCATCCATCAATGTTTTAAGGAGATAAGTAAATAAAATAATGTTCCTTATTCTCACATGGTCAGAATCTACTGGGAAATATGACACAAGAGGTGATCATGTCATGATCCAAATGTCACCCCTTTTCCTACTTATTATATGATCGGGGGAATGGGTTCTATACCTTCTTTGGATTTAATCACGAATTTTATGTGATTTTATTTTTACCTATAATATGCTAAAAAAAAGAAAGAAAGAAAGAAAGAAAAGAAAAACATACTGATTGCCTTAGAGTTTCAGTTGCTATGGACTAAATTGTGTACCCTCAAAATACATATGTGGAAGCCCTCATCCTCAATGTGATTGGATTTGGAGATGGGGCCTTGGGAGGTAACTAGGTTTCGAGGAGCTCATGAGGGTGGGGCCCTTGGGATGGGATGAGTCTCTTATGATGTACTGTAAGACTCTTTGCATGGCTGATAATTTCTGTTGAAAGTCGGTGCTAGAGTTTGGACCTGGAATATCCCCGAAAGCCTCATGGGTTGACAGTTTGTTCCCCAGCCTGTTCTGCTATTGGGGGGGGTGGGGGATCAACTGTAGAAGGTGGGCCTAGAAGAAGGAAGTTAGGTCCTTAGACATTGAGTGGATACTGGAACCCTGGCTCCATGTATTCATTCTCTCTCTCTCTNCTCTCTCTCTCTCTCTCTCTCTCTCTCTCTCTCTCTCTCTCTCTCTCTCTCTCTCTCTCTCCTTTCCAGCCACCAAAAGGTAATTAAGCTTTCTCTGTCACACATTCCTGTTGGGATGTACTGTGCCACCACAGGTCCCAAAGCAACAGGGCCAAGCTATTATGGATTGACATCTCTGAGACCATGAGCCAGAATAACCCTCTCCCACCTGTAAGTTGTCCTCACAGGCATTTTTTTTCTAATGATAGAAAGTTTATTCCCGCTGTCACGACAGACGCAAAGGCCTTCAGTGTGAGGATAACTTCTCGCCAGTGGTGAGGCCATCCTTATGCCTCTTTGCAAACATAGATGTTATTCTAGTCTTTCCCCTCTCTGCCCCTGCTTGTCTCCCTATCGTCTTTATGTTTCCCAGGAGACGCCTTCTGCACTAGAAGCTGAGTCTTGTAGTTCTTTTCAGCTGCAACCTCACTGTTCCAGGAGCCCTGTTGATGTGGTGTGGCAGGAAGGGGTGGGGAGAGGAGACTTTCTGCAGTCCTGTCATGAGGCATTGGTCTTTCCATGGGCTGAGCCCCTTCCTAAGCGATCACACCATACCCACCTGCTTGGGCATTATAACAAGGCCAAAAGAAGCTGGAGTTAAGTCTTTCCCTTTCCCCATATTGAAGGCTAGAAGTCACTAGAATTGGCTATTTCCTTTCTGTCTTGTAATTCAGACTCCAGTAAAATTCATGTTGGGATGTACTGTGCCACCAGTACATTTGGTTGTTTTTGTTTTTTGGATTGTTGTTTTTCATTCAGGAAAGACCTTCATGAATGAGAATATACTATTCTCAGTACATTTTAAGTGATTAGTTTTCCCACACCCCTACCAGAAAGAGGAAGGGATTTTTTTCTCTGTTCCTCACCCTGAAAACCAGGTGAGACTTTTGGATACCAAATTCACAATGAGCCGGGTACGGTGGCACACGCCTGTAATCCCGGAAGCTCGGGGACCTGAGACAGAGGATGGCAAGTTCACAGGCAGCCTCAGCAACTTAGCATATAATTTCTTCCAAGTTGCATATATGTGCAACATGGCCTCCCTTTAAAAGATGAATAGAGTTTTACTCCCTTACTCAGCCATCAATAATTGGATACATTTTATTTTTAGATTTAATGCATTAAAATCCCCTTCCTATTTGAAGATAAGTATCCATGTTTTTCTACATGTGGGTAAATTTGCTTTTCCTTTGGGTATTTTTTATCCTTCATTGTGATGAAGTCTTCAATATAGATGACTCTGAAATCTATTTAGTAGAAAAAGGATTAACATCAGACAGGATTAAGCTACACAGCTGAATGACCCAGTCTCTTTCCCTAATTAGCATAATATATATATGTATATATATATATGTATATATATATATGCGTATACACACACACACACACACACACACACACACAAATCCCCCAAGTAGGACAGTGAGTTTGTGCCTAATCCTAGGAAATGTCCTTCCTCATTGATTCAAGAAAGAGATTTTTCAGCAAAATTTAGTCATGATTTGCCTCCAAGGGACTCTTCTTGTTTATTGGCTCTTACAGAGTTCACACTGCAGGATCTAATGATATCTAATATCACATAAGAGTCAAATGATTTGCAACATTTTTTTAAAGTTTTTTTGGTGGGAGGTAGGCTGAGATTTGTTTGCAAAATAGGAGGGTCAGGGATGAACTGTGAGCTCATGAAATAGGTTTGTAATTCCATATCCCTATTTTTTTTCTTAGCCTCTGAAACATTATAAATTTGTTAACAGGAAGATATAACTTAATGATCTACTTTTTTTAAAAGAGAGAGAGAATTTTCTAATATTTATTTTTCAGTGGACACAACATCTTTATTTTATTTTTATGTGGTGCTGAGGATTGAACCCAGCGCCCCGCACATGCCAGGCGAGCACGTTACCGCTTGAGCCACATCCCCAGCCCAACAATGTACTTTTAAGACCTCATTTCTTAAGGCACTTTAGATATTATGCAGTAAGTGATCATCCCCCACTTTAAAATACTTTATCATGAAATATCAAAGAATGTTTTGTTGAGTGGTGATCACGTCATGCCAGATTATACTGGCATAATATAAAGTGAGAAAGAAGCTCATTTTAGATTTTTTTCCCTCCTATAACTATTTTACAGCTTTAGGAGCTATTTATCTTTTGGCAATTTTGCTTATTTCCTGTTTGTAAGATTGAAACAAATGAGAGAGAATGGAAAACCCATTTCCTCTTGATGGGCTTTAATAGATTGGGGCAGAGTGTGGGCATCTTGCTCATCTCTGTTTATCACCTCATAGGAAGATTACAGTTGTGGCAAAGGTCAGAAGACACATTTTTTCCCATATTTTTAATTGATGCATTGCAGTTGTATATAGTAGTGGGATTTGGTGTTACATATTTGCACCCGAACATGGTAGAGCAATATAATTTGGCCACTGTCATTCTGTCTTCCTTCCCTCCTCCTCTGGTCCCTTTCCTCTGCTCTACCGATATCCCCTTGATTTTTCTAAGAGTAGCACCTATCTTTCTTTTTTCTCTCTAGCTTCCACATATGAGATAAAAAGTACAACCCCTTGGCCTTCTGAGGTTGGCTTATGTCTCTTCACATAATGGTCTCAAGTTTCATCTCTTTTCCTGCAAATGACATAATTTCACTCTTCCTATGACTGAATAACACTCCATTGTGTGCATGTACCCCATTTTCTTTGTCCTCGTGTCCACTGAAGAACACTTTTCATCCTTTGAACAAAGTGGATGTTGTAACGAAGGCTCCGTGTCTGGTGCTTTTTGCTTTGATGTGAAAACTAAAGCTGGCTTCTTTTTTGTGGGTCACCTCAACTATTCATGTAATTTTATTAGCTGTAATGACACTTTGTTCTTACTCTGTTTCTTTCATCTAAATATCTCTAAAGATATTGAAAACAAAATTTTTAGATTTTTATAAAAAATACTTTGATATAAGCTCATGATTTTATATTTGGTCCAAAATCACTACAACTACAGAGGAGAATGGAGAGATTTCAGTTGAGGGGTCTCTATCATTTGTCTCCATCTCTGAGGGACCTATAGATGGACTTCCAGTATCTTATAATACTTTCCATTCTCATTTATGTTTTCCTTCTCTTCCTTTATTTCTTTCCCCTTTGCTTACAAGTTTGAAACATATATACACAATAAAAGCAAACAAGACTATAAATCATCTGAAATTCAAATTACTACCACTAATTAAATGTGATAATCTCATCTGGCTGAAACAAAAGTGCTAATGTAGAGGTTAATAAGAGAAGTACAGAAATTTGGATCTTCTGATACTTAATTTATTTCTGTTCTTTTTTTAAAAAACAGTACTAATGCTTGCTTTCGTAGCATGTTATATAAAATGTTATTGTAGCCTAAGACTTTCTCAGCTAGATCAGGATATCCAAATTCATCTTTAACCCAAACTCTTCCATTAATTAGTTCTCAACCTCTGCTTTTAATGTACATACTTATGAATGCACATACGGTGTGGTTTTGTTTAACTGAAGAGAGTGGTTAGTATACCCATGCTATAAAAATAAAAATTAAATTATATCAAGTCTGATTACTGAATGAATTGGAGACAAATTTTTACTTGTATATTTATTCATATCTCTTTTTCTATTAGTGATCTGGTGTACTTGGTACAAATTTGACCTCAACTCAAGTGTCTATAGTCATATGAATATAGTACTGACTGCTCCCAAGCAGTTCATTATGCACTTAGTATGGCTATGCTAATGTTGCTATTCAAATTTCCTATCTCTTCTTCCTTGCTCAAATCATGATGGTGCAAAAGACACTGCAGACACAGAGATGGGCAAGGTACCAGCAGCTATATAGACAAGGGACTGGCAGACTTTCTTTCTTTCTTTATTTATTTATTCTATAAGAGAGTAAATATTTTAGTTTTTGAGGGATGCTATGGCTTATGGCTTTGTCACAACCACTGAAATCTGCCATGGTGGCATAAAAGCAGACACAGAGAATACAGTTAAGTACATGCATGACCATGTCTTACCTATGCTTGATTTTATAAAAGCAGGCCAAATATGACCCATGGCTGTAATTTGTGGTCCTTTGATCAAGACATTGTGTTGTTCAATATGATAGCCTTAATCACATGTGCCTATTGACATTAAACTTAAATATTTGTCATTAAAATTTTTGTCCCTCGGTGACATGAAATACATTATAAATGTTCAAGGGCCATATATGGCTGGTAGGTACCATCTTGGAACAATGAAGATATAAAATGTTTCTATATGGAATATTTCTTTTATGGGAAAGGGAAAAGGGGACTGAATTGGAGTAAGTTATAGTCCATGCTTGCATAATTATGTCAAAAGGAAACCTAATATTATATATAACTAAAATGAACTAATGAAAATCATTAAAAATAGAAGATTTCATGCTTATATGGCTGTCTCTAATTATCATTGAACTAATCACACACAATATAAGAACATATGTCTAGGAGAGCTCATAAAATACTGAAACACATTTCCATTCCTCCCCAAGGTAAATCAAGTCTGATTTTAGAAATGTCTTAAATATAAAGTGAGTTAAAAATCTTGGCTCTAAAATTAAAAAAAAATCTTGGCTCTGGTAACAGCATATTGTGATCCTATTGAAGTCTGTATCTTTGTCATCTTAGCTGTTACATGGGACTAATAATACCCACCTAGTTTATAAAACTATGGTTTGAATAGGAATGTAGTTTTTGAAGCAACTCTGGAAAGTATTATAGGAAGAAGTAAGAACACAGAGGAAGAAAATATGTTAGGGAAGGAAAATGAGTGTGATCACTCAGATTATGGGAACACAGCTGGGAATTCAAATCCTGATTTTACCATTTTGCATTATGAACTTTAGATCCTTAATTTATTGAAGCCACCATTTTCATCAAAAGAAAGAAATACTGATGGATATTCCTGAATTGTGAAAAACATCCATAAGATAATTAAAACTGCTTTACACCAGCAAGTCCTCATATGACCACTGGTGCTGTTGCTAAGCAGAGGAAGGAGGAAAAATATCATAACATTAGCCATCAAGATTTCCTGCCAGGTCAGAAATATCCAAGTATAGAAGCACATAAAAAAAAAAATAAAAGTAAAGACAAAAGACAGGCTACAAGCATGAAAGAAAACGCAAGAAGCGAAGAAGATAGACATTTTAGTGAATGCAGATTGGAGGAAAAGAATCTTATTGTAGGCTCATGGAATTTGGCCTGACTTCATGAGGAAAGTGTGAAAATAGATAAAATGTGTTCTTATGCAAAATATGCAAGGGTCCATTGAGTAAGATGAAGTATCTGGACATGCCTTCATTATATAAATGCTGTCCATACATAAGGGATTATCACAGCTTTTCCTCTTCATACATAGGTTGCTATTCATAACCTGCAGGCAGGCTCTCTGGAGACACTCAGAAATGGGTCACTGATTCCTGAATTATAGCAACTTGTCCATCCAAGCTCTTCCATTCCAAGAATGGAGCACACACAGTGGGATAATGACATAAAATGCAATGGAGCCACCTCTAGGTGTCTGCTAGTTACCAGTAACAACTGTCCTGGTTTGCTCAAAACTGAGAGATTTTCTGGGACACATGACTCAGTCCCAGGCAAACTAGGGTACTTGATCTCCCCTTGATGATGAGGAATCTAGAAAGAAAAATGATTGGTTTAGATGGAAGATAGCATGGTATGATTAACATTAATGGTATGATTAAAATTCATGCTGACCATTAATTAACATTAATGCTGGCCTAATTTTTCTCCCCAATGCAATAAGAATTCAGTAGGAGTATTTGGGTTCTGATCACCAGTTAAAAAATTCCAAACTTAGAATGTACCAGTTTGTTTATTCTTCACAAAACTCCACTGTCCCTAGGTGTTAAATTTAGAAGCAACCTTAGAAAATGGCCTTGTAATTTTAAAACATTCTTTGAACAAAATCTCAGGTAAGAATGTTTTATGAAAAATGTTAAAAGTAGAGGAAGGATCCCTGAGCCTGACCTATTCTTGCTTCTCATCCATTGTTCTTACCAGACAGAATGTGTTTGCAGAAGTCATAGGGATTCCCAAGCGCACAGCTAGAAAGCCACCAATCTATTCCAGTCCCATCATGTCACAGAGTGTAAAACTGAGACCTCAAGATGTAACTTCATGCTACCTAAAGGCATGCTTTTAGAACATCCAGTGGTACAAGGGACCTGCATAGCTACAAGATTCATAGAACTCTACTTTGTTTCTGAATTATGATTTTACTGGATAAAATGAAATGCTTATGAGAAGGCTTCTTGTGTATGATTCCATGTGACCTGATCCATGATCAAGTTCCATTTTTGTTTTCCAATAAAAAGAGGGTATTGAGGGCTGGGGTTGTGGCTCAGTGGTAGAGTGCTTGCCTAGCGCATGCACGACCCTTGGTTCGATCCTCAGCACCACATAAAAACAAATAAAATAAAGGTATTGTGTCCAACTACAACTAATATATATATATATACATATATATTTTATATATATATATACATATATNTCAAAGAAGACATTTGGCATTTGTTTTTTAGGGATTGGCTAGCTTCACTTAGCATAATCTGCTCTAATGCCATCCATTTCCCTGTAAATTCTATGATTTTGTCATTTTTTAATGCAGAGTAATACTCCATTGTGTATAAATGCCACATTTTTTTTATCCATTCGTCTATTGAAGGGCATCTAGGTTGGTTCCACAGTCTTGCTATTGTGAATTGTGCTGCTATGAACATCGATGTAGCAGTGTCCCTGTAGCATGCTCTTTTTTAGGTCTTTAGAGAATAGACCGAGAAGGGGAATAGCTGGGTCAAATGGTGGCTCCATTCCCAGCTTTCCAAGAAATCTCCATACTGCTTTCCAAATTGGCTGCACCAATTTGCAGTCCCACCAGCAATGTACAAGTGTACCCTTTTCCCCACATCCTCGCCAGCACATATAAACACTCTTATGTGAAAAACGAGAGTACAATTAATAAATGTAGGGTGTAAAATAGTGCTCGGTAGTTACAAGAAAAAATCTTTAATTTTCTTCCCTTTTCCAGTACTAGCATTCCTTATGGAGCTTAAAAATGTGTGGTAAACACAGAAGGAAAGAAGTGGTTGGTGATCTTGAGCCCCAGGGAGAAGTGGACAGTGGGGTTTTCTGCAATCCTAGTCTTTCCACCACCTCTCATGTTCAACTGTTTCTGAGAATTGTTTCATTCCTCTTTGTCCCCAGTGGGCAAAATATTCCCATAACTTATAAGGCTCAGAAATCTCATTTTTTAATGTATCAAATACCCCCAATGTATTTTGGCACTAGGGATGGAACGCAGGGTTGCCTAATCTCTGATCCACATCCCTAACCCATTTTTTTTTATTTTAAGACAGGGTCTCAGCAAGTTGCTGAGGGCCTCACTATGTTACTGAGGCTATCTTTGAAGTTGTGATCCTCCTGCGTCAGACTCCGGAGCTGCTGGGATTACAGGTGTGAGCCACCACACCCAGACCCAAAAGCATTTTTTAAAATTTTTATTTTAGATGTTGATGGACCTTTATTTTATTCGTTTATTTATATGTGGTACTGAGAATTGAACCTAGTGTGTCACACATGCTAGGCAAGTGCTCTACTGAGCCATAACCCAAGCCCCCAAAAGCATTTGATGACATACCTTTTCCTACTAGTTAGAGACAGAATAATATGTTGAGAATTCCATGGACTATGGAAGCAGAAATTTTAAAAGCTCTTTGGCTTATTTCATTTTTTTTTTACTTTATTGAGATATAATGGGAAAACATCCTGTGTGTTTGAGGTGCACAGTTTGATGATTTAGAATATGTATACATTGTGAAATAATCACCACAATCAAGCTAATTATCATATCCATCATCTCATATCCTCATGTGAGATTTTAAGAAAAGAAGGTGTTCTGTTTTCAGTGCTACTCGAAACAGTAATAACAATATTCCCAAATCTATAGTTATTGAGAGGCTCTGGTGACAATATTCAAAGTTAATTAAAATGTGGAATTTAGAAAATGATAAGCAAGTATACAGTAGGTATAATTATTAAAATTATCTCTTTTCCTTTTGTAATTTATAATTATCATGAGGTAATTTTTTGTTTGTTTGTTTTTGGTACCAGGGAATGAACAGGGGTGCTTAACCACTAAGCAACATCCCATCCCTTTTTAAAATATATTTTATTTAGAGACAGGGTCTCTCTAAGTTGCTCAGGTCTCTCTAAATTGCTGAAACTGGCTTTGAACTTGTGATCCTCTTGCCTCAGCCTCCTGAGCCACTTGGATTACAGGTGTGAGAACTGTGCTTGACTATCATAAAGTATTTATTGAGCTACTGGTTCTAATAGGAGTCACCATCATTTCTGAATTAAGGGGAGGAAGGAAAAACTTATAAACTATTATAATATACTTAATACCCATGGAGTATATATTTTATTGATTAAATGTTACCACTCTAGAAATTTCTATTTTAAAGCAGATTTTGAGGATGACAAAGCCTTAATGCAAAGACAGATGAACTACATGGGGCATTTCCTACTTACCAAGTCATGTTTCCATTCTCTATGCAGGTTGTTTTTCAGTTTCTCTTAAATTACCCCTTGGGTGGTGTTGAGGAACATAAGAACTAATGCACCTTGCTGATGCCTAGAGGAAAATTTAAATCCCACTCCATCCTTCCTAGACTGCAGACACTGGTAAATACAGGTATATGAAAAGATTGGCTCAGCTCTTCACAAAAATAACTAACCAAGTGCTGCTTCAAGTAGGAGTCTGCTGTAATTCACTCAAATGCTATCATATACTTGAATGAGAGGTATGCATGACCACACGGATAAGAATAAGTTTGAGCAATAGCCTCTGCTCAAAGTATCGTCGCCCTGAGTATGTATCTGCTGAATATATAGAAGGTATAAGGAAGATCTGCTGGGGATGGAGGTTAACACTCTAGAAGATGTAATTAGTGTGTCATCAGAGCCTGGCCAGACAGGACTCCCATGACAGAGTTTACATATATGGCCATTAAGTAGAATATTCAGAGTCTTTGAGCAGACGAGAATGTCCCCAATTTTCCTTTATTTCTTTTAATGTGCATTACTATAGTTTGGACCTGGAATGTTCACCAAAGGCCCATGTGTTGAAGACTTGGACTCCAGACACTGGTGCTATTGAGGGGTTGTGGAACCTTTAAGAGGCAGGGCCTAATGAAAGATCTTAGGTCATTGGGGGTGTGTCTCAAAGGAGATCCCAATCTTTCTGCTTTTTGGCTATAAGTTGAGCAGTTTTGCTTTGTCGTGTGCAAGTGCCATGATGTGCTGCCTTTCCACAAGCCCAGAAGCAATTCATGGACTGAAACCTCCAAAACTGTCCCACACTCTTCTAAATCCCCTCAATTAGGGTTTTATTTATTCTGATACCTTCCTTTAAAGCATCGTCACAATGCATCTCCATTTGACAAAAATCTTACCTTTTGAGGACCAGCCCAAATGTTACCTCTTTCTTGAAGCCTGAGGTGGATTCTTTTAAGAAGGTCTCAGGTCTAAATTGATGTCAGTATAAAGTTGTCCATGTCTTATTTCTCTCTTTTCATGCATACATCTTTGTCAGGAAGGATCCTTTCTTATTTATGTCTTTATTTCCTGTAATACTTGGAAATAATGATACCCTAAACATTGCGAGAAGAAAGAAGTCAGAAAAAATCGCAAGATAATAACTTTTCTGGGGAACTATCATAGAGTTGGTGTCTTTGGGTAACCCACTAAGAGAAAATGCACAGAGAGACAGGTGCCTGCAGGAAGAAAGGGAATGGGAGCATTTGCTTACCTGGGGCATATGGTATATGCATTTTTACAGAGTTTCTTTTCTTTCCTTCTTACCATGATCAGTCAGTATTTCTGAAACTTCAAGGGTGATTTATCTTTTGAGGTACTCTAGGGTTACAGAGTTACAGGTTTTGTAGTCTTGCTGACTAAAGTTTATTCATTTTTTATTAATAGGTGTGAAGGGCACTTCCTTCACTTCACTGTTTTTCCCATAATACAAGATCCATGAAGCACTGAATCACAGCAAAAATTGAACCTGGCGAAGTAAACTGTTGACTGGATCTTTTTGGTGACGTTATCTTTTCTTAGCCGCCTTTTATAATTAGTAGAACTCCTCAACATATCATATATGTTTTTAAGATAAAAGTTTTTAAACAATGTATGGAGCTGCTAGATTGGTGAACCCAGGGGGGTGCTATACAAGCGGAGTTCCTGAGAGGTCATGGAAATTCTGTTGTCACTTCCCCCATATTTTGCCCTATGAATTGCTCTCATTTAGCTGTTCCTGAGTTGAATCCTTTATAATAAACTCCTAAAAGTTAGCTAACACAAACTCCTAAGTGACATCATAGAAATGAAAAGGAATTTCATCTTGCCCCAGCATATAACAACTGCTATGGACCCAGACACTGGAATCATTGATAGGAAGGAGCCATTGAAAAACCCTGAAAAGCTACTTGCCTGATCCTTCTCAGAAAGTGCTTCCTTCTGAGAAGCAAATGTACACGTGGCTTCCACTTTGGGGGACCTATTTTTTAGTGAAATAAATTGGAAGGTTTAGAGTTGGTGACCTTATATACCAGATGCTGCAGTGATGGTTCCACTAGGGTAATGCAGTAAAGGGTTTTTCAGCTCCTGGGAGGTACCCATTAGGATTTCAGTGACAGTAGCAATACCCCAGCAAGTTCTTATTACCTAACCTGTGACCATCTTTACTCTGAAAGTGCTTCTCTACTTTTGACTTTTCAGAGTTATGTATGGTTTGAATTAATTCTAGGAAAGCATTAGAGATGATTTGAGAATAAGAAGGTATGTTTTAGGTAATTGACATTCTAAATAAATAAAAAGTTTCTATAAAATTATTTCCAGTGTTAGCTATTATACTTTCCTGATATCAATATCAACAAGGAAAGAAAGTTTAGGAACTCTGTTAAATAGATGCAAAATCTTTTTTAAAGTCTTTTTATTGCTTCTCATTCCTTGTTGAAGAAGTTTGAAACAACAGATCATTGTTTCTGATGTGCCTTTAAATGTTAACAGGCTCATGAATTCTATTAGCTGGTCTTTACGTGGTTATTAAGTACTATTGACTTTTCACCACTTTGTCATTATGAAACAGGGTTTTACTAGAGTATGGAAATTATAGGCCTTATTTTTATATTCAATTATGTCTCTATTAAGCCATATAAAAGTTATTTGCTTGTGTATACCTGCCATAGACACCACCTGGGATTCCAAGTACAATAAAGAAGAAAATGTAATTTAAAAGAAAGCGGAGTGGGAGGAAAAAACAGGAATGTAATTTTAGGTACAAATAAATAGGTTTTTATTAACAAAGAGAAATGAAAAAAAATGCTTCCTGAAATGATATGTGAATAAATAGGCCAATTATATATAATGTTATGGTTTATTATAAATAAATATGAATCTCAATTATAGGGAAAATATGTTTAATACAAAGAATGAAAGAAAGGGCTGCTGACCATCAGTTCAGTTTGAAAGTACACGGCTCAGGTTTTCAAAATTCTAGTCTCAGTTGCATTCAGTTACTTCTGAGGAACATTGCATCTTTCCTTCCTGTCAACTCTTAGTAAAATAACAATATTTGATGAACTGGTAGGTATCAAGTGCAGGTTTGCAAGAAAGTGTTCAGCCCCAAGGGGTGGCTATGGAGGTAGTTTTTATCATCTTGCAGGGTTTTTCCCTTGAACTCCTATCAGTTGCTCACAGGGAAGACTGGAAGATCCTTTGCTTCCTCATAGGGCTGATTCAAGAGAAGGCAATAGCACCTACTGTGATAGAGTCAAAGCATTCCCTTGTGCCTTTCTTCCCATCTCCTGGTAGAAAGAATAATCTTAATCCAAGGGGAAATGACAAAACCCTTGGAATATGGGGGAAAGAATAGTGAAACAACAGAGATATTTGTAATTCCAGGAGAGAAACCAGAATATGTGAAGGAAACACTACAATGATAGGAAGAGCAGGAAAAAACTACACTGATAGTAACAATGAATGGGTCACACCATGATACCAAATACTGAAAATTTTCCAAATACTGAAAATTCATCAGATCATCAGTGAACACTCCCCACCTCTAGGCTGAGAAGCATTAAGTAGCAAACAATAGTGAAATATTACCAGGAGAGTTGGAAGATACTGACTCTCACTGAGCACAGCTTGTAGAGAAAGCCTAAAACTAAAATTCAAACCTTCTGGGAAAACCAGCCCTCAGGCCAAACCCAAGACATCTCTAGAGGAATTTGAAGCCTGTGGTATACTCAGGGTAACCATAGCAACACCAACCCTCAAACCCAGACTGACTCTTTGAACAGTGCTTTGCAAAAACAACCTACACTAAAGGACCAGCAGAAGAAAAGGCATGCCTCTTTCCATGCATAGAAACTATTTTCTTCATTCTCTGTAGTCTGTTGAAACAGACAACAAACAAAGAGCTACTCAGATGCAAAGAAGAAAAAATGTAAAAGCACACTTTAAAAAGACAAACCAATCTACAAAACCTACTCTGATTTGACACAGATTTTGAAACTAAAAGGTAATTTTAAACATTTTTTTATTAATATATTGAACATCCAAGATCAAATGCTATTTTAGAAGAATTATGAAAATGAACAAAAGGTCAAATAGGAATGCTAGGAACACAAAACATAGTAGTAGTAGTGATGATGCACATGTTCAAAGAGCTCATCATGAGTAGATATGACAAAAATGAGGTCATAATCAGTAAACATGTAGAGAAACAAAGAGAGTAAAGAGGAAGATTAACAAGGAATCCAAGACGTATGGGATAACATAACATCAAATAATCTGCTTTGTGTGTAATTAGAATCACAGTCAGGAGAAAGAGTTCAGAGCAGCAGAAATATTAGAGAAATTATACCTAAGAATTTTCCAAAGTTAAAGACCTACACAAACCACAGGTTAAGAAAAATCTCAAAGAACACCAAGCAGAATTAAATACTTAATCCATACCTAGGCAAATTATCTTCGAACAGGTGAAAAATACAATAATAACATCTTGGATTAAGTCACCCATAAATGATAAAAAGTAAAAAAGATGTGAACAAATCACAAGAACTACAGCAGACTTCTTACCAGAAACTACACAGCTCAGACGGTGATGGAGTTATACCTTTAAAAAGATGAATGACATGAAAATGAACAGGGAATCCTCCAACCAGTGAAAATATCTTCCCAAAATACAGAATAAACACTTTATGAGCAAACAAAAATGGAGTGAACTCACTACCAGATGAGCTGCATTGTTAGAAATATGAGAGGAAATTTTGTAAGGAGAAGGGATGTGATACCAGATGAAGCGTGAATTATACAAGGAAATGAAAACTGGTCTAAATGGAATAAATGAAAGTAAAATAATAAAAAAGTTTACCTTAATTTTAACTTTTCTAAAATATAGCTGTCTAAATCAGAAATAGTAGCAACCATGTGGGTTTATAATATATGTACAAGTAAAATTTATAGAATAGAATATGCTGTTGTGAGGCCCTTACAACTGCATGTGCCAGAAAACAATGGTATTTCCAGGATTCTGATTAATGTCAGAGCTCTGTTGCTAACTTCAGGCAACCACCAAAAATAACAATCAATAATGAAGATAGAGTGGAATATCAAATATGTTCATTCAACCTAAGAGAAGTCAGGAAAAAAGAATAGAGAAAAGATGGAACAAATCCTAAAGGGCTTTAAGGTCTATTTCGTTTTAGCCACATGACTAATCTTATTAAAGATGAATGGTCTACTTACAAAATCAGTGATTGTCAATTGGATAAAGAAAGCCAAATCCATCTACATTCCATTTAAGAAAATCTGCTTTAAATGTAAAGACTTCTATATACACAGTGGAGTTTTACCTAGTCAGAAAGAAAAATGAAATTATGGCATTTGCTAGTCAATGGATAGAAGTAGAGAAGATCAGGCTAAGACAAATAAGTCAGTCTTAGAAAATTGAGGGTTGGGTGTTTTCTCTCATATGTAGAGTCTGGAGCAAAATAAGGGAAAGAAATAGGGAGTGGTCATAAAGACATAGGAAAGATCAGTGGAACACAAAAAGGAGACTGAGGGCTGGGGCTGTAGCTCAGTAGCAGAGCACTTGCCTAGTGTGTGTGAAGCACTGGATCCAAACCTTAGCACCACATAAAAGTAAATAACATGAAGACATTCTGTGCATCTACAACTACACAAACAAACAAACAAACAAAAAGGAGATTGAAATGGATGGAGAAAGGATGAGAAATGGGAGGAAATATAGATTGAACAGAACAAAATCATCTTATACGAACATACAAATACACCACAGGGAATTTCACCTTTATGTATAAGTAGAAAGAATTAATCAAAAATAAGTGAAAGAAAAATAAGTAGTGTAGAGGAAGGATAATAGTGAGAGGGAGAAAGGGAGGGAAAACGGTACTGAAATTAAATTCTATACATGTATGATGTGTGAAAATGAGCCCAACTATTATGTATAACTATAATGCTCTAATAAAAATAGATAAAGACACCAATAGGTTAAAAGTAAAAGGATGGAATAAGTATAATAATCAAACACTAATCAAAAGAAAGCCAAAGTAGCAATGATAATTTCAGACAGTGCAGGCTTCAAAACAAAGAATAACAAGAAGTAAAAAGACGTATTACAGAATAATAAGTCATTTTTGCAAAAAAAAAAAACAACACAGTCCTGACTTTTATTAGGTATATGCATGAATGCCAATAATAGAACTTCCTGTTTTATAACACAAAACTAACGGAATTGAAAGAAGAAATAGATAAACTTACTATTGCAGTTGAAGTTCCACCCTCTTGTCTATGTCTATAATAGAATTAGTACATAGAACACAAGATTTAGAAACTGCATAAACAACATTACAAAATAACTTAAGCATAAATAACTGGGTACTTATAAATTAATCCATGCAATAACAAGCATTTTTCTCAGGGTGACATGGAACATTAACTAGCATACATAAGACACAAAGCCACCTTAGCATATTTTAAAGGAAAAATATATAATACAAATTGCATTTTTAGTCCATTTCTGTTTCTTGAAATAGAAGCCATACAGAAATATAACTATAAAATCCCTAAATATTAGGAAATTTAGCAACATACTTCTACATGAATTGTTGATCAAGGAGGAAGTCTAAATCAAATTTGAGTGGCACATGAGTGGCACAGTTGATACAGTCAGTGAACTTAGTCTGACACATTATCATCACCTGAAATCCACCATGCACGTGAGGGTTCATTCCTGGTGTTACAAATCCTATGGATTTGGACGCATGTTTGCTGGTGTGTATCCATGGTTAGAGTACCATGCAGAGAGTTTTCACTGTCCTTGAAGTCCCCTGTGCTGCACCTACTCATTCCTCCCTCTCCCCAACCCTGGCAAGCATTAATCTCTTTTACTATTGCAATAGTTTTTCCTCTTCCAGAAAGTCATGCGTTTGGAATCTTGAGTGTACTGCCTTTCATATCAGCTTTTTTCACTTAGTGATATTTAAATGTCTTTTCATGTCTTAATAGCTCATTTTCTTTTAGCACTGGATAATACTCCATTGTCTGTGTGTACCACATTTTATTTATCCACTCACATGCTAAATGATATCTTGATTGCTTCTGTTTTTTGACAATTAGGAATTAAGCTACTGCATTCATCCTTACAAAGATTCTTGTGTGTTTTCAATTCCTTTGGGTACACACCAAGGACTGCTCGACCATCTTCTGAACAGTCTGATCATTTTAAGTTCCTACAAGCAATGAATGGGGACTGCTGTTATTTCATATCCTTGCCACCATTCAGTGTTGTCACTGACTTGAAATCTGTCCCTTCCAAGGGAAAAGAACTTGTATCCCATTATTGTTCTAATTTGCAATACTCCAGATACATATGATGTTGAATATGTATTTATGAACTTAATTGCTATCTGTATCTCCAGTGAGATCACTGTTCCAATCTGAGTTTTTAATATAGTCCTCATGCATCTTTATACATGATCATATAATATATATAATTATAGCCTTATATATTAAATATGTAGTAATCATCCTATGTAATATTTAATCATATAATATGTTAATTATTAAATATATAATATTAGCATACTTAAAAACATGGGCTTCCATAGGACAGAGTTTGAAAAACACTGAGCTGAAGATTTGTGTTACTTTCATTGCTCACATTTTGTCTAAATGATTCTAAAATGTTAGAAAGGTAGAAGGAAGCAGGTTCTCTCAACAAAGGATTACATTATAGTCAAATTTGATAAAACATTCATCCCCCAAAACAAGAGCAACTCAAGATGATCTACCTGCAAGGTGTGTGAACACCTCACCCTTCAGATATTCTGTTCCAATTTAAGGAACAAACTTAAATCACTAGTAAGAAAAGTGTTCCCAGCTGCTTCATCAATCAGCTTTTGCTGTAGTTGCTCTTCAATTTTTTTTTCTTGCCTTTGTCTGTGAAGCCCCAAAGAATTATCCTCATAAATAGAATAGAAAGTTCTGCTTGTCAGGAGTAGATAAAGAGATTACATGCTTATCTCTATAGTATGTAAGCACCATAGAATTTGGGAATTGAATATATCCATGTTCAAACAGGAAGGTGGCTCTTCATTTCCATCCTTGTTCTTCTGTTCCCAAAAATTAAATTTTGATAGGCTTTCTAAAAGGTTATGGTTGTAAAGATCAGAATATTGCTGATTTTCATTGAGTAGTTTTAATCAAGCATGCCTTTCTTTGATTTTAACAAGAAGAGCACAAATGCCCTTTCAAAAGAAAAATTATTCAATCTTTCACTCTAAGTACAATTATGTAGTTGGAGAGTAATTAATAAACGGCCCTTAGGGGAAATTTTCTGCATTGCATTTATATTCTTTTTTCTAAACTAACCGTACAATAGTTCACAGTGAAAGATTGACATGTATCTCTGGTGAATTGTGACCCCTCAAACATGCTGACTAAAAAAAAAAAAAATCCCTTAGTGATGTCTATGTCTTTAATTATGTACACCTGTGTTTTTTCTTTTAAAAATTTAACTTGTAAGATACTTGTCTTTTAGACACCCATGACACTTTTTTAGGAAAAGTTCTTCGTGGATACTTAACTATGTAATTTTGCATATTTATGTTGTAAGTAGAAATCATAGGAGTCAAATAACTGCACTTTTGAATAGGACTTTGTTAAGAGTAAGGATATTGTACTTGCTCTTTTCTTTTTTTTTTTTTTAGAG
>NW_026000168.1:11245107-11254888 GCF_001458135.2 Marmota marmota marmota
TTTTTTTTTTTTTTAGAGAGAGAGAGAGAGAGAGAGAGAGAGAGAGAGAGAGAGAGAATTTTAATATTTATTTTTTTAGTTTTTCGGCAGACACAATATCTTTGTTTGTATGTGGTGCTGAGGATCGAACCCTGGCTGCACGCATGCCAGGTGAGCACGCTACTGCTTGAGCCACATCCCCAGCCCTGTACTTGCTCTTTTCAAGTTTATAAACTTATTCTGCTTATTTTAGCTGCATAAAAAGTTGTTGCAATACTTAATGAATAAAAAATGGCTATTTTATTTTTCTCAAACTTTGAGGGGGTAAGGGTTCTGGAAATTTGCTAAATCTCCATCAGCTGAATTATCTTATTTCAGAAATGATGTTGAAAGTGAGTGGTTCAAGTCCTGATCTGACTTTACCTAGACTAGCATTACTATAAAATTAAAAAGAACATCTAAAAACATATTTTCTGATTTTTTGTAACTTATTTGGCAATAAGAAATGATCTAATCTGATGAGAAAATATTATCTTTATTTCAAATAATATTTGGTCCAGTCATCTGTTTCACTGCAGGAATATTAATATTCAATAATGAGTTGCTCCTGTAGCAAATTTATGTAATGGAACATTGAATAATTATTTAAGAATGGAATTCGCACCGCTGCCATATGTACTGTATTAATTTTCTAAAATGCCAATATTTAAATTCTGAATATATTTGACCTCAATATTTGTCACAATAATAATTTTATTTGATATCTATTGGGTTACTTGTAAATACCGTTCTAGGTCATTAATATGCATTATACTTATATTTTCTACACATTAAACAATTATTCCTCTCTCAGATAGTGATATAAAGTTGGAAAGCTTTCTTAATAAGCTATTCGCAAAATATATTCAACAACATATTAAGAAGATTGTACATTAGGACCAATTAGGTTTTATTTTAGAATTGTGTAGGTGGTTTACCATATACAGATCATAAGGTAATTCACCACATAAATATAAGCAAGGATAAAAATCACACAGTTATCTCAGTAGATAGAGAGAAAGCCTTTGATAAAATTCAGCACCTATTCATGATGAAAGCCCTGAAGAAATTAGGAATAGAAGGAACTAATCTTAACATCATGAAGACTATATACAATAAACCTAAGCCAACATCAATGAACGGGGGAAAATCAAAAGCATTTTTTTAAAATCTGGAATGAGACAAGGATGTCCACTCTCATAACTCATACTAAATATAAGGCTCAAAATTCTAGTCAGAGTAATTAGGTAACAGAAGATATAAAAAAGGATAAAAATGGGAAAGGAAGAAGACAATTTATCACTATTTGCAGATGATGTGATCCTATATTTAAAAGATTGAAAAAACCAGAATTGTGTTATATCAGATAAACAAATTCAGCAAAGTAGCAGGTTACAAAATCAACATACAAAATTTGATGGCTTTCCTATGCACCAATCATGACTCTGCCGAGAAAGAAATCAGGAAAAAATCTCATTCACAATAACCTTAAAAACAAAAATGACAACAACAATAACTAGGAATAAATGTAACCAAGGAGGTGAAAGACCTTTGTGATGAAAACTATAGAAAACGGAAGAAAGAAATTGAACACACTAGAAAATAGTAAGAACTCCCATGTTCATGGATAGGCAGAATTAATATTGTTAAAATGGCCATACTACCAAAAGCAATGCACAGGTTCAATGCAATCCCCATAAAAATACCAATAACATTCTTCACAGGACTAAAATAAACAGTCCTAAAATTTATTTGGAAAAATAAGAGACCCAGAATAGCCAAAGCAATTTTTTTTAAAGCAGTGTCAGCAGCATCACAATAACTGACTTCAAATTTTACTACAGAGCTGTAGTAACAAAAACTGCTTGGTACTGGCATAAAAACAAATACATAGACCAGTGGTACAGAATATAAGATAGCTAAATCCTTACAGATATAATCCTCTGATTCTTGACAAAGATGAAAAAAAAAATTGCATTGGGAAACAAATGGGAAGCTCCACATGCAGGAGAATTCTTTAACCCTCCACAAAAGTCAACTAAAAGTGGTTCAAAGGTTTAGGAATTAGAATAGAAACTAAGCAGCTTCTAGAAGAAAATATTGCATCAACACTTCAACATACAAGCACAGGCAATGAATTTCTCAATAGGACCCCTAAATCTCAGGAAATAAAGCAAGAACTACTAAATGAGATGGCATCAAATTAAAAAAACCTTCTGCACAGCAAAGGAAACAATTAAGTGTGTGAAGAGAAAACAATTAAGTGTGTGAAGAGAATGGGAAAAAAAATCTATACTAGCTACTCTTCTAACAGAGGATTAATATCCTGAATGTATAAAGAACACAACACACACACACACACACTCACACAAATAACTCAATTGACAGATGTGCAAATGAACTAAATAGATGGTTCTCAAAAGAAAAAGTACAAATGGCCAACAAGTATACTGATTAAATATTTAACATTTTTAGCAATTAAGGAAACGCAAATCAAAACATCCAATTAGGATGGTAGCCATCAAGAACACAAATAATAATAAATCTTGAGAGAGAGGATATGGAAGAAAAGGAATACTTTTATACTGTTGGTAGGGTTGTAATTAGTAGGACTACTGTGGGAATCCATATGGATATTCCTCAAAAGTCTAGGAGTGGAACCACCATATGACCTAGCTGTACCTCTCTTTGGTCTTCATCGTAAAGATTAAAGTCATCATACTGTAGTGATACATGTGTACCCATGTTTTTAGCAGCACAATTTACAATAGTCAAACTTTGGAACCAGCTTAAGTGTTTATCAGATGTGTGGATAAAGAATTGTATATATACACAATGGAGTTTTTTTTCAGCCAGAAAGAAGGATGAAATTATGTCATTTGTAGGAAAATGGATAGAACTACAGACCATCATGTTGAGATTAAACCAAGCTCAGAAAGTTAAGGATCATATATTTTCTCTCATGTGTGGAAGCTAGAGAGGAAAAGGAAAATAAAGATGTGTAGGTGGATCTCATGAAAATGGAAGGGAGATCAGTAGAGGAAAGGGATGCAACAAAAAGGGGTGGTGGGGAAGGAAAGGCAAATTACTGGGTAATGATACCAACCCAATTGTGTTGTTATATTGTGTGCATGTATGAAAGTGTGACAACAAATCCCACCATTATATACAATTAAAGTGCACAAATAAAAATATGGGGAAACATTTATAAGATATCAAATAAGAACAATAAATAGGAAGATCTGTGATTCAAGCCTTTGTGTTTATCTTTGACATTATTTTACTTGATTTATTCCTTGATAGACATCTTCCAAACTCCACTGAACTACCTTCAGAAATGCAAAATTATGACTTTAGCTTTTCTCCCCATTCTCTTCTTTCCACTGAGTATTTGAAAAATTTTTATAAATTCAAAGAATTTTGCCAGAGTCCAGGGCTATACCTAACCTGCCAGCCTGAAACATTGCAATCTGTTTCTTTTGTTACTATTTTTATTTTTCTTTCTTATTTGTGAATTTCTAACCTCCCCTCCCTGTATGCTCTGCTGTGGTTATTGCCTAATTCTATCATCTGCCTTTTTTTTTTTTTTTTTTNTTGGTAAGCTTTACGTCTACTGAGGCTTTTTTTTTTTTTTTTTTGCTTAATATAGGTATGACAGGACACTGTAAGGTAAAATGTTGCATCTAAATAAATTCAATTTAGAAATTCATAAGGCCTTGAAAATTACGTGTGAAACTATGCAAAGGAATTTGGGGGTGAGATCAAAAGAAATTTCATCAGATAGCACTAGGGATGTCTTTCCAAAATACCTTTTAAAAACTATTCTCTTAGCCCAGTATGGTGGCACACACCTGTAGGGAGGCTGAGGCAGGAGGATCATATGTTTGAGGCCAGCATCGGCAACTTAGTGTCTCCCTGTTTCTAAATTAAAACTTTTAAAAGGGCTGGGGATGTGGCTAGTGGTAAGCACTGTAAGGATCCCACGAAATGTCGGAGAAAGAGACCACCAAGTGACCACTCATGCAATTGGCAGAAGGGGGGGATTTATTGAACCAGCATGCTGGGGCTCCGTGCCCACTCAAGAAGGGAAAGCAGCCCAGAGCCCCGAGCAGGGGCTGAGCACTGCTTAAGTACACTTTTTGGGGAGGGCGGAGGGCCATGTATACATCAGAACAAATCATCATGAGGTGCGGGAAAATTGAATAACAACTCCTAAACATGATTGGTTCATTCATTGGCGGGAACAGGTCAGGCTGGAGTGATAGGTCTTTCCTAAGGAGGGGGTTACATTTAAACTGATTGGTCCAGGCCCTGCAATGCCTATGTGCGACCACACAGAGCCCTTATTTAACAACCAATAGTCAGGGGAAATATTTACTGGGCGGTTCTAAGCATTGTCTCAACAGCTACAGAAATTTCAGGTTTTGCAGGTAACATAGAAACCTAACAATACCTAATCCTTTACATTTTAACTCAGACCTTGCAGCTTAGAAACTTTACAACACCCGGTCTTTTACCCTTTAACTTTTACGCTTTAACTTCAATTTCTTTTACCCTTACAGCACCACTGGGTTCAATCTCCAGTACCAAGAAAAAAAAATTCTCTTATAGTTGCATTTCACATTCATTGTTAACTTTCTTTTCTGTTTCTTTGTTTACATCCCTCTGTTTGCAATCCTGTGCCTCCATCATTTTGCCAGCTCCCCAGATTCTTTTATGCCTTACTCTGATTGCATTCTGAACACATCATCTCCTTATCCATATAGTTCCTTGTTATTTCTTCTGTTAAGCAACTCATTTCTTGTTTCAAACAAACATTTTCCTAGAAGTTCTCAATGGGTGTTGGGGGACGTTTGCTCAACTACATTTCCTTCAGAAGTGTGCGTCTGCTCTGTGATATTGTCTGTGAATTCCATTTCTTCAAACAGCCAGGACTGACATATGTTGGTAGGCAATTAAAAGCTTCACACTCTAATTCAACTCCTGTTGATTTTTTTTTTCTTCAAAGATATGCTTCCTTATTATTTGTTCAGGTCTACATTGCTCAGCAAAAGTGTTCTCTTCTTGATTTATGTGTAGTTATTTTAGTTCTACTGTGATTGTAATCTAATTAAGGATACAGAACAGAAATGAGTTATCAATGGGGATAAGAATAAAACCTACTTCTGCAGAGAGATGTGACTGTCCTGATATTTTTCTGGACTCATTGGATGCCTCCTGTAATTTCTGTCATCTCTTTCCCAGAGCAGTTGCTTAACTGCTAGTTAACCGTACAGAGTATTAGCTCTCTATAAAAGCAGATGGGCCCATGAGATTTGCTTGCTAGCCATCTCCTAATCCTTTCCTTTTCTTCTTTCACATTTCTGCTATTGCTCCTATTCCCTAAGCCATTTCAAGTGTAGAAGGCAAATCATGATACAGAGGTTAACCTAACTGAGGTCCTCCCCTCAGCCTTTTCTGGAACAATGTTTCTTGGAAAGGGAAGAGGCAATAAAACATAGGTTAGGATCTGAGTTTCAGCACCAGTTGAAACACTATTACCTCTAAAAGCAGAAGCACCAACACTTTGTTGTCTTGACACTTATGAACTAATATTCAAAGCTAGACTTAGTTGGTAATGTACAAAGAACTTGGACTATGGCAAAGGGCAGAGCACAGATGGAGAGGAATTATTATGGGAGATTTTCCTTCCTAAATCAGATTTTTTTCTGATGTAATTAATAGGTCAAATAAGAATAATTAGAGGGGAAAAGTTTTTTTGGAGCTCAGGGTTTCAGTGTTCTTAGTCCATAGATGACTGGCTCCATTCTTCAGGGCCTGAGGTGGGGCAGAACAACAAGACAGAAGGGAGTGGCAGAGGAAGGCAGCTGGGGACATGGTGATTAGGAAGCACAGAAAGACTCTACTCACAGGGAACAAAAATGTATACCCCCAAGGCATGCCCCCAGGGATCTACTTCCTTCAGCCACACCCTACCTTTATACAGTTAATCCCCATCAGGGGAATCATGCAGTGATTAAGTTCAGACTCTCATAACCCAATAATTTCAGCTCTAAACTCACTGTTTCACATAAGAGCTTTTGGAGGACACTTAGTATCTAAACCATAACAATCAATTACTTATAAAGAATATAAGTAAATGGATCTGCAGTAGACTTTCAGTTATTTCTGGGAATAGTATTTTGTCATAATAATTAAAAGGATTTCCTTTTATTCAGGATCAACTCCTAAGGTATGGATACCAGTGCAAAATGAAAATTCAAATCCTATTGTTCAAAAAAGCAAGTAAAAAGTGCATTAAAGTCACCAGGATCTAAAGCCCTTTCCTTTCTTTTGTGGTCTCTCTTTAAACTTGTCATGGTTATTCTTTATTTAAGATCTTTCTAAGTAAAGAAAAATTTTAAATTTAAATTATGAACATGGCTTATACCATTCTTCTTTATCCTGTGCAATGCCTGTTTTAAATGCAAACCTAGAAACATTTAACTCATAGGTGGAGTCATGAAAATTATACAGTCCTGTTTTCTGGCTCATATATGCATTTCCATTTCATTCTTAACGTAAGAAAGAATAGAAACAGTGCACAAAACCATCTCAACTGTTCCTACTTCACTTGAGAGGTACACGTTCTGCAAATACTCTCCATGGCTTAGGAATGCTTAAAGAAGGAAAGGAAGAAAAAGAATCTGTGTCGCCCTGTATTTCCCTTTCCTCTGGGGCATCATTTTTGCTGATAGAAGTAATCCTTAGCTGTGTGTGTTTCTTAGAATGTTGTTGTCCTCTTTCTTCCTGTGAAAAGCGTGTTCTGGTTTCACCAGAAAGGCTGATCTTCTGAAACTGATAACACCTCTACTTAAAAAGTCATAAGATAACATGCTTACCTTAGTCTCCCTGAAATCCCATGTGTGGTGGTACCAATGAAACTGCACTTTTACGGCACTCTTACCACTACTTGCAAATAGGATAACATGCAGATAATGCATATTGCATTTGTCTCCCTTGCTCAAGTTCTTACTCTGTTATGCTTGAATTCGGGAACCCCAAAGACCACCAGAGACCCAAGATCGATGTAAGCAGCAAAGAGGTGTTTATTGCGAGCTAGCTCGGTCCTCCACACGCACACACAGCAACTGGTGATGCTGAGAGGCCCCGAGCCCAGGGTTTGCAGCAGTTTTATACATTCTTTGGAGAAGGCAGGGACTTCACATACATCATAGCATCCCTTAGCAAATCATCACACACCTCGGGAAAATCAAATAACAACTCTAAAACATGATTAGCACATTCACTGGCAGGAACAAGTTGGGTAGGGGTGATTGCTCAGTACAAAAGGGGTATTCATTTGAACTGATTGGTTTAAGCCAAGAGGGGTGTACGTGCTGAACTACATGGTTTCCCAATATGTTATCAACCACCATAAACTGGGAGGGTCATCTGGCATCCCAGGTATTTCCCTGTCTCATGCTGATTGGTGGCTGCTAGGAGGTTGCTATGGATTTCCACCTAGCCTGACTGAGTCAGGGACACCTGGCACGCAGCAGATCTCTCCTGTTATTTGTAGATAAACAACTTAGCAGGGTGGGAATGTGCTTAGGAGTGCTCTGTGGGTTTTTCCAAGGACTAAGGTCATGTCCCTTCCTTGGACAAGCTTTGCTCTGAGATAGAGGCTGCTTTTTCAACTCCACTCTCCCATTAGACATCATTCATAAAACAGAAGTGTAAAGATACAATTACTAACAATTCCAAGATGGATCCTTAAATCAAGATTGAGGTCCTTCTGTGTGTGATGTGCTCAGTTTGCATACTCATGAAGTCAGCTCTCCCTACATGTTATTCTTGTTTTCTGAAACTATTATAATTTAAGAGTGAGCAGGGGAGAGAGGGAAAAAAAAAATACTTGACTCCAGTCCTAGGTTGAGACCTAAATCACAAATACTGACATGAGTATCATTATTTTTTAATAATCTGAATACATTATAATCTGGATTCTACTGCCAGTGATAATTTCATATTTAACTAAAATGCTATTTGGGGGAAAATCTGCCTATTCTTGAGAGGAATAAATAAACAGCAAGAGATACTTGGAAAATACATGGTACATAAACAGATGTTTGCCTAAGTGGGAAGCTTGAAAAAAATCATCACAGAAGGACACCAGGCAGTTTCTAAGTTGTAAACTTGAATTCACATGGCGTTTAATAATTTCATTTCCCTTTCCTCTCTATTAAATTTATGTTTTCTTAAAAATAATAATTATGCATCATAGATCCTGAATCCCAAAGCTCCTCCTACCCTAGATGGAAATCATGTTTTCCTTACAGAGATTCACCCATCAAATCAGGAGATGTGGCGCAGATGTCAGAGCAAGCCTGGCTCGTGAAATTGCACCTGCTTATTTGGGACGTCTTTGAGCTAGGATTCTAAAGACGGATAGCAAGGCAGGAGTGGATTTGGACCTTTTACACGTCATTAGCTGACATTCTCCTTGCCTGTCGGGCAAGGTAAAGATTTATGCTTCAGGAAGGCTCTGCCTCACTGCTTCTCTTTCCCACCTTGGGATAGTATATTTATATTCTTCTTCCACCTCTGACTGTTGAATTTCACTCAGGGAAGGAGACAGTGACTCTTAGCACTACGTTCGTGTAGCGCTTTGCCTATGTACACTGTTTAAGGGGGTCAGGGGGCAATCTTAAAATCAAATGGCACAGAGCACAACCAGTTCAATGAATCTGAGAGTTTTCTGTTCTTGGTAGTGGTGCGTTTTAGAGAATTTGTCTTGCCCATGACATCAGAGCTACTGAAATGGAGGTGCCTAGATGGATAATGGGTTAGGTCTTAAATTTTCAAACATTCAGGAAACTTCCTCATATTTCACTTCAGGGGAAACTGGTTTTCTTAGCTTACTGAAAATGATAAACCGTTCTAAATAACTTCACTTCCTCAATTTTTAAGTGTAACTCAAGGTAAGGGAATTTTTTTAAAAAAAAATAAATCAAATTTCCATATGAAAAATGCATTAAATGCAGCAAAATTCCTTCTTGTTTTGGCACTGGTTGAATAGTCAAAGGAGTTTGACCCTGATCATTGCTAAACACCTTTTTTTTTTTTTAGCTGTTATGTAATTGATTATTATACTATGGCCAGCTTTTGGTACCTCAAAGGCTTGTCTGAAAAATGTCTATAATCTAGACCTTGATTGGAAAAAGCATTGATGGACTTTCAACATTGAAAGAGAAAGAGGCCCTGGCATGTGCAAGGTGTCATTAACATGCAGTTGGAGGTGAGTTAATATAGATGGATCATTAATGCACTTATTAAGTTCCTGTGAGTGGTGAACACTTTGACACTGTGGAGAATGTAGAGAGTAAGTCTCTGTTTTGAAGGTGGGAGCCCAGTGATGGACATGAAGCAAAAATAAACAGGACAAAGATCAGTGTGTACTATGTTGAACTGTCCTCATGCACTAAGTGTGTCATGTGTATAGACACATTTGGTCCCTACTGAAAGTTAGGCTCAGGGTAAACTTCCATTTTCAATAAATTCTAAAGTACTAAGATGTTTAGAACATTTCTCAAGTTCACACAAATGGGACATTTTGAGTTTGGGTATAACAGATTGACTATTTGACTCCAGAGTCTCCATTCTGCCCTTCATCAAATTTAAAGGTGAACTTTTGTCCTTAATTTTAAATCAGTAATTTGGGATTTAGCCAAATGAAAGAGTACATGGGGATTTGATGTCATTTGCAAAAAAAAAAAAAAAA
>NW_026000168.1:11254912-11302285 GCF_001458135.2 Marmota marmota marmota
CAAAAAAAAAAAAAAAAAGATATATATATATATATATATATATATATATATATTCTTTCAATAAATGACAGTAAATTAGTTTATGTGCTAAAAATCCACAGATATGATGTTAGAACAATATAAGAAATTAGAATTCCAAATATCACAAAATGCTAATTACAAATAATGTTGGTAGCTGGGAGTGGTGGCACACTTCTATAATCCCATGGCTCAGGAAGCTGAGGCAAGAGGATACAAGTTCAAAGTCATCCTCAGCAGTTTAGCAAGACCCTAAGCAACTTAGTGAGACCCTGTCTCAAAAAAAAAAAAAAAAAGAAAGAAAGAAAAAAGGCTGGGGATGTGACTCAGTGGTTAAGTGCCCCTGGATTCGTTTCCTGGTACAAACACAAAGCAAAACAAATAATGTCAGTAGTAATTATACAATACACAATTATACACTATACAATTATATACTATCTAATGTCAGTAGAAATTGTACATTGAAGATTCTATATACTTCTATGAATAAAATTTTGGTCTTTTTATATATGTGGTAATATTTTAAAACAACCCTCTCCCTTATACAGACATTCTTGAAAATACACAGACTTAATATTCCAAAATATTTCTCAAATTTAAGTCATTTCATTCACATAGGTGCAAGCCCTCTGAAGACTGTATGAGATAAAAATTTGGCTTTTTCTTTCTTTTTTTTTTTTTAAATTAGGACTTGGAGTTAGATGGTTAGAAAGGATTGACTTGGTTTGAAAATAGATTTCAGTGAACAGTGTGGTAAAATATCATTTAACTCAAACTAATGTCAAGTAAGATCTGATTTGCCAAATAAGTAAGATAAAAACCTTCAGGGGAATTTTCAGTTGTGTTTTATTGAAAGTAAAAGTGTTTACTCATGTTTTGGCATACTTATTTTAGCATAGAAGTACATCAGGCTGCAAGAGAGAGATTGAAAATAAGAAGATTCACTTGATTCTTTACTGTGCTTCTCTATCAGTGTGAATGGCAGAGCATTCACTTAGCAAATTTATAAATATTTGGGGAGTTGTGAGTGTGTCAGACACTATAGTAGACCCTATATTAGAGAAAGACAGGCAGACATGGTCTCAGTCAGTTGGATTCTAGAATAAGCCCCTGGGTGGGCAGCAGTAATAGCTCCCTCAGGTACAAGCAATGATTGAGACATCAATTTCTGTCTGCAGTGTTCTATAGTTTTCATAAAGAGAAACTTTAACAATAGGAACAGGCAGAGGATGGTAGCACTTGCTTGTAATCCTAGAGACTTGGGAGACTGAGACAGGAGGAATATAAATTGGAGGCCAGCCTGGCAACTAAGTGAGACTTTGTCTCAAAATTAAAAAATAAAAAGCACTGGGGGCCAATCATAGTGGTACATGCCTGTAATCCCAGCAGCTCGGGAGGCTGAGGCAGGAGAGTCGTAAATTCACAGACAGCCTCAGCAATGTCAAGGTGCTAAGCAACTCAGTGAGACCCTATCTCTAAATAAAATACAAAATAGGGCTGGGGATGTGTCTTAGTGACAGAGTACCTCTGAGTTCATTCCTTGGTACAAAAAAAAAAAAAAAAAAAGCACTGGGGAGGTAGATCAGTTATAGAGTACCCTGGCTTCAATCCTTAGTATCAGAAAAAGAAGAAAAGTATGAACAAATATATGAATAAATCTTTTTGTAACTCTGCTCTAGCAATTATAAACAATTTTGTTAAAATAACTCCCCCTCGATGTGGAAAACTTTTCTATGAATCCCTTTCCCTCTTGTAAATAATAATAATAATTTATTAAAAAAACCCATCCAAGTATCAAACAACAGGTAGCTGGATAAACCAACTGTGATACTTTCATACATGGGATACTACTAAGCAATATAAAAGAACAGATATGGTTGTAGCCAACAATATGGATGGACATGAAAAATATAACTAAAAGAAATCTTATGCTATAGTACATTCTTTATGATTCCATTTATGTCATGTTCAATAAGAGAAAACCAGGGTATAGTGGAAAATAGTGAGAACCATGGTTGCTTCTAGAGCAGCATGGAAGGATTTTACTGACCATGGGTGGTAATACTTTCTAGAATGGATCATGTAAATATTTTGGATTGTTTTTGTGACAGAGAAATATGCATTTATCAGTAGGCAATACATAGGTACATGAGCTTTGCACATTTCATTATGTGCAAATTTTATATCAAAAGAAGACTACAAGCCATGTACATGTACGGTGGCGCATGTTTGTAATCTCAGTGGCAGGCTGAGGCAGGAGGATCATGAGTTCAAAGCCAGCCTCAGAAAATTAGTGAGGCCCTAAGCAACTTAGTGAGAACCAGGCTCAAAATTAAAAAATTAAAAGGGCTTGGGGTGTGGCTCAATGGTTAAATGCCCTTCGGTTCAATCCTAGTACTCTCCCCTCCCCAAAAAATTAAAATAAAAAAAAAAAGATTAAAGTACTTAGTTCAATCATATAAATGTGTATTTCTCATATTGAAGTCCATTGAGTTTTAAAATTTACTTTGAAATGCGTCAAAAATAAGATGAATTAATAGATGGCAGAATGGATGCATGAAATAATTAAGTAAATTAAGAAATCAATAGTAGAATCTAGGTAGTAGGTAGACAAGTGTTTGCTTTAAAAACTCTTTCAATTCTGTTGGATGTTTGATAATTTTCATCATTCAGTGAAATGGAATGAGGGCAGGTAAATTGATAAATAGACAAATTAAACATACCTGGCATTCTGACCAGGTGAATGCCCTGTGTGGATAGTGTCAATGACCTTGAATAAGTCACTAGGATGATTTACACTGAGCTAATTATCACCCATTCCAAAGCTGTGGGTGTTGTTCTGCCTATATCCATTATAGTCCAATTAATTGTTAAAAATATTTTTCATAGTTTGCTTGTAGCAGATTAATGCCTTTGGTAGTAATTCCCACCTCTCTCTACACCCAGGAGAGCTGAAAGGTGGTGCGCTTAGTTATCTTCTAAAGCCAGGAGCTCCACAGGTCTTTAGGTCAGGGTCACAATGTAAGTGAACTCATTCCTATAGTGCTACTTTTCTCTGTCTTGCCTTTAAACTCATTGGGATCAGACAGCTGCTAGGCAGGAGAGAAAGAAGCCTTTCTATTTTTTTCCCTGAGTTGTGTGGGTGCCTTCAGAGAGGTACCAGTCAATGATTCTTGATCTTCGCATCTTTTCCTTGCAGCATTTATTGTATGTAGTTCAAGGTCTGAAATGGAAATTCAGCAATCTCTGACTCTCTAATGACCCCTTCCTGGGTTTTGTTAGTTTATAGAAATAAGTTCTGTCATTCAACAAATCACGTCTAGCTGGCTGAACCGGGCAGACCTCAGGATAAATAGGTCTATTTGTTTCCTTGGGATGTCTTTTTGGTAGCACAAATTCTGAAATATATGCCTCAGTTTGTTCTCAGCACCTGAAAGCCAGAACTGCCTTTTGCCAGTTCACAGCAATATTTTAGACTGTTTGTGACATATTTGTTCCACATGTGAAAGCCTTAACTTTACTAAATATAAACTACTTACCAAGAATATACTTTTACTTAGAGAAGACCTTTGGGAAAAACCAAAAGATGAAAGAAAGAAAAATCTAGGTTTTCTATTTTTTTCTTAACCAGAAAGTACTCTCTTCTGTTTGAAGAATTGTCTCCTAATGTAATGAAAATGGAAACATAGTTAAGCTCAAATACTTGTGATGGGCTATGTGTGTATATACACTAGAATCCTACACTCAGCCACATCCTTCCGTGGGCAGGAATGTGGAAACCAGGACAGATGGAAAATCTGATTTGCTGTTTGCTTTGGGCACCAAAAGAATTTCAGGGCAACAAGGTTTCTTTTTTTTTTTTTTTTAATTTTTTTTTTAGTTGTCAATGGACCTTTATTTTATTTATTTATATGTGGTGCTGAGAATTGAACTCAGGGCCTCATACGTGCTAGGCAAATGCTTTACCACAACCCCAGCCCACAAAGTTTAATTTTCATTCACTTATTTTTGGGGGCTGGGTACCGGGGATTAAACTCAGGGACACTCGACCACTGAGCCACATCTCCAGCCCTATTTTTGTATTTTATTTAGAGACACGGTCTCACTGAGTTGCTTAGCACCTCACCTTTGCTGAGGCTGGCTTTGAACTTTCAATCCTCCTGTCTCAGCCTCCTGGGATTACTGGCCTGTGCCACTGTGCCCAACTCACTTATTTTTTTAACTGGGTAAATCTTGGGAACCTTTGTCATTTTATTACAGACCACTAGGGCGATCTCTACTAGGCTTCCTGGGACAAGAATTTGAAGTAGAGGACCCTAGGGATGAAACAAATGCCCCACTGAGTCTAGAAGACAATCAAACTAAGGAAGATCTTTCTCAAGCCTTAAGTCTAATGGAGACTTTGCTGGGTTTGGGACCTACTTGTAACCCATAAACCCTTTTTTGCTTCTCATTTCTCCATTTTGCAGGTGGAATCCTCTGCTTTTCCCATTGTAATTTGGAAGCCTACCACTTAACTTTTTTAACAGGTTCACAGCTGGAGAGGAATTTTTGTCTTGAATTTCATACTTATCTCATTTAGATGATATTTAGATAAAACTCTGGACTTAAGACTTGAGAATTGATAATGGAACTAATTAAGACTTTAGGGCCCATTGGGTTGGAATGTTGCACGTGGGAAAGACATGAATTTGGGGAACTCTGGGGCAGAATATTATGAATTGAGTATCTATGTTCACCCCCAAACTCCATATATTTAAAACCTAATCTCCCAGGTGATGAAATTTGGAGGTGGAGCTTTTGGGGGGTAGGTAATTGGATTTACATAAAGTCATGGGGAGGAGTCACCAGAGCTTTTCCTTTCACTGTGTGATGACACAGTGAGAATATGGCCATCTACAAGCCAGGAAGAGGGCCCTTACCAGTCACGAAATCTCCTGGATCTGATCTTGGATTTCCAGGCTCTATAACTGTGAGAAATAAGTATTTATTCTTTAGGTTTGAATAGTAGTATATGGTATTTTTGTTAGATTCACCCAAAATGACTAAGACAGGTGTGTGCAGTAGAATATGATAACAAAGGCAGGGACACTTAGCAGAAGATTCATCTGGACAATTTATTAAAAATGCAAAATTTCAGGTCTCAAAGCCCCATGGGTTTTTGCTTCAGCAGGGCTAAATATGGGTCCTGAATATGAATTTTTAATGAAGAGCTCAGGTTATTTTGATGCAAGTGATTTTAAGGCTCTATTTTGAGGAATGCTGCCTGAGTTCCAGTTCAAACTTAGTGTGACATAAGAATCCATACAAACCTAGGGCACAGTTATGCTAAGAGCCACAGCCAAGTAATATGATGCTAAGAGCCACAGCCAAGTAATATGATGCATGGCATTTTGGGTTGAAAGGTGACGCCAGCTAGCCATTGAGATGATATGATTATGTTAAGATTTGCATTCTTATGGATATTGGACTCCTGCTGTCCACCTTGGCCTGCTACAGGACTCCTGGAGAGTTCCCATTGGTTGGGGAAGTGCGGTAGGAGGGAATTCCGGAGGAGGAACTTCCTCTTGGGAGCCGGGAGAACGCGGTGTGCGTGGATCGGCAATCTTCCCGGGCGCGCATACAGGGTATTGGCGGCAGTTTCAAAAAAAATAAAGTTTGTTCCTGCTTGAGTGGCTCGTGATTTTGTGCCCAGCCAGACTGCGGCACAGTTAGAGGTAGAGAGAGCTAAGCCCAAATTCCAACTTTCTCAGTTATTTTCTGGAACAATGGACAAATTCTGACCCTTCTAAGCCTCAGCTTCTGCAGCTTTATTAAATAAATAATGCTGATAGTTGTCCCACATGGTTTCTGAAATGACCTTATGGGATTAAACATGTAAAATATAATGCCAGCAAATTTGTACTGTTAGTCTGGGGCACAGTGGTTTAAATGGGGGGACACTTGTCTTCGAATTGGGAAGATCTTACCTTCCAGGGCATGGGGGTTGACTTGGGAATGGGCATGGGAAAGAAAGAGAAAGAAAACTATTGGTTATTGGGTACAAAATCACATCTGAGTCATGGTGTGAACACTCCATAATAGTTCATTTCATCATCACCATGTGGTCACCAGGTGAGGGAAAAAAGATTCAGAGAAGTTAGCTGGTTTGTTCAGGATCTGATATATAGTGAGCAGCAGGGTCTGTTTCTCCCATTTGACTTCCAAAACACTTTCAATAATGGGAAGTATTTTCTCTTTTAAGAATGTTCATGATTTTGCAGAGATTATCCTAAGATTGGAATCCTCATGAAGCTGAGGCAGCAATACAGTATAGGAGAATAGAGAAACCCCCACAAAGACAAAGAAGGGGTTGAAAGAACCATTATAATGGAACTCTGTAGAATATTGTGACATTGTGTTTATAGTGATGGTTTGTCCCATCTTTCTTTTTTTCTGGAATTTCCATTTTGTCTAACCACAGTCACAGAGAGCTTGCACAACGGTAGACTCCATGGATTGATACAGTTCATCAAGGGGGCCCTTGGCAGCTCCCATAAAGCCTGTCTGGGTCTCATTGGAAATCATGAGACTAAATCTAGCAGGACTAAATAGAATAAAGTGCCATATTAAATATGCTTTCTTTAAGTCCATTCTCAACCCATGTTGTTATGAGTGGTAAGGTGAAAGTTAATCATGATTCATTCGGGAGACAAATAGTAAAATTTTCATGTTTCTGAGCTTTTCTTTGGAGCCAATATATTTTGTATACCCACACAAATTGGTGGAAAGTAAAATGTTTGGGTACTTGGCTACTAGGCATTTTTTGTTCAACCTGTGTTTTGTACTGCTAAAGAATATGAAAATACATGGGGCAGTCCCAAACTTTTTTTTTAATGTCAATTTTGCTTGAAGATTTGGAAGATATTATCTTTACGGTCCAACAAGTAGAGAATAAGTATCATGAAGTTGAATATAAAATTGACCTGACTGGTCATATAGTTCAGAAGGCTAACAGAGGGCTCCGTATTAGGTGCTCAGGGCTAGATTAGTTTATTTGAGCACCTAACTTTTGCCCAGCGATGTGACCAGTGCTCCATTTGTCCCATCTCATTTTGCCTTCATAAAACAATGAGGTGGCTTTTATAATAAAGGATTACTATTTGTAGATGAGAAAACTGAAGTTTGTAGACAAAATTATTGTTCCACAGTTGCTTAGTAAACTACATAGCGTGACCTAAGCTCAGACCTGAGATTGGTGAATTTTGTGTCCTTAACTCCTGAGTGAATATTGATCTTTTCAGTTACCTTTAGAGCTGTGAATAGGCTTCACTGGACATATTTAATAGTGACTAAATTAGGAAATTTTGCTCTAGGAAAGTCTGTGTGGAGCTAATCTTTTAATTTCTAGTTTTAAGCTGATTCATTTCTTCATTTAGGCTTAGTAGATTTTAGGGGGAATGTTAAAAATAAAGAGAAAGAGGTACATTTCTTACCCTTGCTTAAAAATAAACAACCTATTCTTTAAGAGGAAAGATAAATCGTGATTGCTCCATAGAGCCATCTTCTTTTGCAGAAATTGGTACTTACAATGGTTTTTTGTTGATAGTCAATGCATTACCTGTGCACAGAGAATTCTCTGGTATTCATGCAGCAGGGGAATTCAGGGTTAAAATGATTCTACTCTTAGCAGTAGAAACTAGTATTTCTGCATTTTTTCCAAGCTAATTCTTTTTGCCTTTTTGGTTTTGCATTTCATCCCAAATCCTCGAAAGTCAAAGACAAGTAGCTAGCTCCCCTCTGAACTGGACTTACACTATAATTTTCCAAATTATACACATGAGATCAAGGTGGTCAAACTCTCAATTGTCTCTGGAAAGTTCTTTTAGTCTCAATTATCTCTGGGCAACAAAATCACCTCGTTGCACTGTGAGTGCTTGATCATTCATTAGGAAATTTCAGGTAAATTATCTCATTCAGTACTCACAACCACGCAGCAGGTCTGTTATGATTATGCATATTTTATAGATTCAGAGAAATTAGCAGCCAGCTGGGATGTGGTGGAAGCAGTCCCAAACCCAAGCCTTCCGATGCCAAGTCTGATCTTCCTCCTAAATCATCTCTGTCTCCTGTTGCTCCTTCCTGCCTCACAGAAGCAGGCAGGGTGTGCTGTGTGATAAATGTTGTGAATGAATATACCACTTCCTAGTGTAACATTTATAAATGGGCCCGATAGGAGGAAGAGTTTTCCGTGATTTTTCTTTTGTGCTTTTGTGATCTGTCAACCCCTCTTTCCCTTTGACATTCATCCTTATCCTGGAGATCTCATAGAGGACTCTGTGGTACAAAAGTCTCTGGATTGGAGCCTTCTGGTAATGTCTGTCCTTTCTCCTGCTCTAGTCTCTCTTATCGAGAGCTCTGCTTTCTGGTTCTGTTGTACTCAGAGTTGTCAGTACTAAAAAGTCGGATAAAAAATTCCCCAGTAAAATCTTTGCAACTAATGATCTAATCACTAACACTTTTCTGGATTTATTTTAGTTTTGGTCAGAAGATGTTCAAAGACTATAATGACCTGTCCAAAAGGCATACATCATTCTGCCTGCCTTCCTTCCTTCCTTCCTTCCTTCCTTCCTTCCTTCCTTCCTTCCTTCTTTCTTTGAATCTGTTATCCAAGGGAATGGATGTGACCATCTCTATTGAGTCTTAACTAAACAAGAAAATTTTGCTAAATGTATATAGCCGAAGCCCTGTAGAAGAAAGAGAGAGATCTGTATTCATGAGTGCAGAATATAAACACCATTCTGTATTAGTTTCCATGGCATGATGATGCAAGAGGGAATGGGAAGGACTAAATGAATTGAAATTCTGAGAGCTCTATTGCATAGCAGTCAGATCTGAGTTTAGCAGTGAAGAAGTGAGATCATCTTCCCTCAGAGAATCAGATGATCTCTGTGAACTTCAAGTCAGTGGATTGCTAACTTACTACTGCACTGCACTCTCTCCGGCTACATAAAACCCTTAAGTGACACAGAGCTCATGCAGCAGGAAAAACCATGGCCATTGAGCACTAAAATGAAAGCCAGGGTTATTCCTTGTTGAGGTAAGAGGACCAATTCAAATCTATTGGAGGCTATATTGTTTAAGATAGCACAAAAAACCTGTAAAGGTTATAATGAACTCCCCACTGAGAGAAGTTCATTATATAGAGAATTGTGACTACCAAGATTAGTAGCATAATGTTACTGGGTTTTTAAAAAAAAACAATTTGTGGATTAGTTCAGACAACTATTCTAGTTCTATTTGTGGAGTAGATTTGGGGCCCACCTCATACTTTATATCTCCATGCCAATTATGTCCATCATGGTAACCAGTGACTGTGACCATGGAGGGCAGCAACTGACTTGGGAAGATGTGGAATAGGTGTTCACATTTTCTAACTTGAAATTTTGCAAGGGAAAAAGTACATTTCTTTTTACACAAATTGATCCTCTGAAAGGGTGGCATGTATCATGCAGTTAAGGTCTGAAAAGAGCCAAAGGAGTTGAGAACACCTAATCAACCAATTATGATCTATAGCAATTACTTTTAAATGTAAATTCCTATATAAGTGGCTATGACTGGAGATATTCATCTCTGCCATTAGCCCTAATAATATGCGGTAATGAGAAGAAATGTGTGTGCCTACTTTGCTTTCTGACAGGCATTATTTGATTGCCTCATTTCTGGTTTTTATCGGTTTAGGGCATTCAGTCCCAAGATGGATGAAAATATGCAGTGCCAAAAGGTTCAGAGTGAGAGTTGGACTTGTAATATGCAGGAAGGAATTTAGGCAGTCATCATTCACGATAAATACAAAACGCCTTTCATGTTGGATTTGTCAGATTTCCAAAGAGCAAGTTTTATGCAAAAACAAAACTATAAACTGTTTACCCCCTACTGATGAAATGGGAAGTGGAAGTGGTTATATTCCCATCAAAGTGTTTGAGAAGAGTGTATCTGATGAAACTGGAGTGTACCAATGTATAACAGAATTGTTAACCATCTCTGAACTGCTGACCCTACCGGAGGGGCATTGGAATAGATGGTATAACCCACCTAATTCGGCATGGTTATAATGGATATGACAATAATGATTTGTTTTGGTGTGGATGTTATGTTACCCCCAAACTCACTTTGAAACACTCATCCCCAAGGAAATGGTATTAGGAGGTAGGGTCTCTTGAGAGGGGGTTAGGTTATGAGGATGAGGTCTTCTTGCATAGTATTAGTACCCTTATGAAAGAAGTCTGGTAAACCTGTCTGGTCCTTGTACATAGCAAGAATTCAGCATGATGCCACTCAGAAGAGATCCCTTACCAGAACCCAAGCATGATTATACCTTGATGTTGGATTTCCCAGACTCCGCAACTGTGAGAAACAAATTTCCATTGCTTACAAACCACTCAGTGTACGGTGTTTTATTTATTGTAGCTGTCAAAACAGACTATCACCATTAATATATGGATTTGTGCAAATTTCTCTAAACTATTAAGGAAACTTTGTTACTTTGCTAGTTCATTTTTAATTTTTTTTTAGTTGTAGAAGGACACAATACTTTTATTGTACTTATTTATTTATTTTTATGTGGTGCTGAGGACCGAACCCAGTGCTTCACCTGTTCTAGGCAAGTGCTCTACTGCTGAGCTACAGCCACAGCCCTGCTAGCACATTTTCCTCTCATTCATTCTTCAAAAAGAGTCCTTCTTTAGTGGACTTGTTCTTTTGAGTTAATGGAAAATTGATGTATATAGGTAGAAAACCAGACCAACTGGATAGTAGGGAAATGGGAAAACTTAGCAAAATAAGTTATTTATTAAGAGTGGGAAGAGAAGATAGGGTATTTAAACCATGAGTGCAGGGGACAGAGAAGGAATGTATCAGTAATCTGAAGATGAAGATGTGTTAGAGCACCTGCAACATGCAAAGTGTAAGGGAGAGAAACTGGGAAATTGTTATGACATAAATCTTATTTTTATACTATTAATTTTTCAAGTTACAAATTCTTTTGAATTTACCTTGTCGTTTCTGAATGGCCTCAATGAATGCAGCATGGCTCTAGGATTGGACCAGGTGCGTGATGTTTTGGGAAAGTTACATGTAATGTATTTTCTTAGGATTGTTAAATTGAAGACAGAACTCTGTAAACTCTAGGGTATAAGACAAACCCTATTGCTTCCTGTTGAGGTAAATGATGTTTTATTGAAATACAGCCATGTTCATGGACTTCCTGTTTTTTTCTTATTGATTTCACGCTGCGTGGACAGAAGGGAGTAGGTTGCAACAGAGACAAAACCTGAAAAGCCAACCATATCTTTGATCTTTTTCTCCTTTAAATTTAACTCTTTAATTAGAAATAATTTTATTTTCACATTCATTTTTAAGGAATGATATAACTCAGCTTTGGTACCATATTTTGACATTGATTTTTTAATATTATCTATTTCAATAAAAGCTTGTGACAGTTGCTTCTTTTGAATAAAGAGACATGTGTATATATCTTTGAGTTCTACATGCACTAAAACATAATGCCATATACAAGGTCTAAGAAAAGAGTAAAATACATATGGGTGAAATAGGGAAAGAGTAAAACTAATGACAGTTTATGTTTCAACTGTTGTGATATCATATTAATATTGACAGGTATTATCAGTGGGGAAAACTGGGTACAGCCTGAATAAGGTAAATATCTCTGAATATAATTTAGAAGACAAGTATGAACTTACACTGGTTTTACATTTTCCTTCTTTATTTACATACATGTACTATACTGTCTTCTTAGGGCTTGCCTCCGGCATTATTTCTTAAAGCATGCAGAACTTAAGGGTAGATATACAAGTCCCCTTATTATTCAGAAGAAACTCTTGTCACTTCCTTTTTTTAAAAAGAGAGAGAGAGGAGAGAGAGAGAGAGAGAGAGAGAGAGAGAGAGAGAGAGTTTTAATATATATATATTTTTTTAATTTTCGGCGGACACAACATCTTTGTATGTGGTGCTGAGAATCAAACCCGGGCCGCACGCGTGCCAGGCTAGCGCGCTACCGCTTGAGCCACATCCCCAGCCCTCTTGTCACTTCCTTTATTGAGATAGATAATATTGCAAAAATTAATAAATGCCAAAATGTGGTTACTAAAGCTGACATAATTTAAATGTTTGCAATTAAATTTGTTAATTGCAAAAAGTATAATTTAACAAAAGTATGATTCATGATGACTATGTAATTTGCATGATAGTGATGTAAGTGTTAGGAATAGTTATTAATGTATTACTGTGGCATGGTCCAATATTGAAACACATATTTAAAGACATATGAGGAGAATCTTATACTCTGTCCTGCTAATGTTCCATTCCTCAGGTGTATCTCCAGTGTTTGGAGATAATTTCAGAATTATACCTTTGATACTCTTCATGAAGGCGAGGCCCAAGCAAGACAGCTCTCTCTTCACATATTAAGTGGTTTATCTTGGGTCAGTTCAGCCTCTACAAAGCTGAGGTTTCAAGATGCAATATAAAGTCTATAAGCAACTAAACCTACCAGGATTCTAAGATTAATAGGGGAAATCAAACCCAGTCATAGGTAGGATGCAAAGGTAGGCCCAGAATTCCCAGGAAAATAGACATGAAACTCTTGAATGTATGAGTTTAGTACATTAGCGAGAAGATGCCCAAGCGTAAGGGGAGATCGGATGCCTTAGGTATGCTCTCCCTGGATGCTGCATATAGATCTGGGAGTAGGTAGATTCTCCATAAGGGCCAATTTAGATATTCTAGAAACCTAAATATGTGACTCCTGGGGGATAGCCTGACACGGACCTGTATATCAGCTTGCTCAGTAAGTTCAAAATCAAACTGAGATGGTGTGACTGACCCATGTAGACTATAAGTAGGGTTAGAAGGATGACTTTAGACTTAGATAGACTTGGTTTCATATTCTAGTTGTGAACTAACTCCAAATGTATTTGATATTTTTATGGAAACAAACATTGCCTCTTATGTAAAATGGAGATATTAATATTGGATCATACCTCATAAGGTTTTGGTACAAATTGAATTTGGTTCTTTATGGGAAGCACTTAGCACCCGCATGACACAAAATAAATTTGTGACATGTAAATAACAATTATTATTATTACTATTTCACTTGGGGTATTAAAACTTAATAAGATGGTTTTCCCTAAGACACAGATAGGTGTTAAACAGTGGATGATTAAAGCTTGGTAGAAATTTGTAATTCATTGATTGATGGGTGAATTCATATAACAAATACCTGTTTAATATTTATTATATTCAGAAGCTTTATCTATATAAAAGAATAAGTTAAGGTCTTTAAAAGTAATTCTTGATTTTTTTTAGTTTCTTTGCTTTATTTTCTGCAATTTTTATTTTCCTATAAATCTCTATCTTTGCACTTCTGTTAGGTTATAAAAAGCTCACGAATTTAAAATAGTTCAATTTTACTTAAAATGAGTAAGACCTTTTAAAGATCTCCTTTCTAGTGGTCTGTAGAAGTATTTATTGAAGGTAATGTACCATTTCTCCATATTGTAATGCTTCAATTGTGATAATATAATCATGACACAGGTGCTAAAATCAGGTTGTGCCTAGTCACATTCTAGGCACATAGCCAAGCCCCAGCTTTGAGTTACAGGCAGTTTCTGTCTAGTGGAGCGCTCTGCTGATGCCTTCGAATCACTCTCATTTTGTTCTGCCAGCCACACGCAGCTTGGAGCTGTAGTCTCAGAGGAGGAGGTGAGAATCCATGTGGAAATGTCTCGCCCTGATGAAGCCTAAAGGGTCCTCTCCTAGAAATGCAGGCCTGCCTTCTGCTACTGTTCCTCAAATAGCAGAGGCACAGTGCTGGGCAATTTCCAAATGTGGCACTGCAGAAAATCAGGATGCCTGGAGTTTTCCAAGGACTTGCGTAACATGTATTTGCATGCGGAATTAATTTTCTCAGAGCAACTATGCAAATAGAGCAAGCGGTCCCCAAGAGGACAGGGAGTTCAAGTTTATCTTCTGAGTAGAAAATACCAAGATGTGAAAGAAACTCCTCAGAATGGGTATTGATTGAGTTCTAATGATAAGACAGTCAACATTTAAAAAAATATATTTTTAGTTGTTAATGGACCTTTATTTTATTTATTTGTATGTGGTGCTGAGAATCAAACCCAGTACCTCATGCATGCTAGGCAAGCACTTTACCACTGAGCCACAACCCCAGCCCAAGACAGTCAACATTTTAATGGGTTGAACAATGGTTTTGACAGGTTGTTGCAGGAATTCAGTGTTTAAAGAAACCCTGAAAACAAGAATCTTAAGTGGGAAGCTAGGAGGAAAAAGAAGCTAGATACAGTGTAGATGGTATGCACAATGATATGTTCATAAATCTGGCAATGATCATATAACTAAACCTGTTTTAAAAATTAGAAGAAACTAATGTTTCTCAACCTCAGCACTGCTGACATTTTGCATCAGATGGTTCTCTGTTGAGAGACTGTTCTGAGCATTGTGGGATGTTTGGTAGTATCCCAGGCCCCTTCCCACTAGGTGCCAGTAGCAACCCCTAGCCCCAAGTCATGACAACCCAAGGATCTTCAGACATTTCCACCTGCTCCTGAGTGACATACAAAAGATATTAAGATATTGTTTAAATATTGTTAAAGACATTATTTAAAACTATTTAAACGAGAGTATTAAAGACATCTAAAAATATTGAAAGAAGGTCTTTTGTTAAAGCCAACAGTATCTGACAACTTAGGATTTACCTAGATACCAGGCCTGGCTTGGCCTCTTTTCAAATATCTAAGATGTTACATATTTATTTTATAAGAGGGATATAATATATCCCTAGTACATGTTTTTGACAAACTAAATGAGGCAATGTATTACATGGAAAGAATTCTATTTTGCTTGGAATATTTATGTGTGTGTGCATGTGTGTGTTAGTTACCTTTGTATATCCATTTCTTCTTTTATTTCCTTTTTTCCTTTTTTTTTTTGGGGGGGGGTACCAGGGATTGAATCCAAGGGCTCTTAACCACTTGAGCCACATCTCAGCCATTTTTTTTTGTATTTTATTTAGAGACAGGGTCTCACTGAATTGCTTAGAGCCTCATTAAGTTTCTCTCAGCCTCCCAAACTGATAGGATTACAGGCATGTGGGATCATGCCTTGGGAAAAACCATTTCTTGATTTTGTATTTTATTTTTAAGAATGCCATTTGACTCCAAATCTGCCACCCTACAATGTTCACCCACTTAAACTATATTAGAGTTGACATTGGAAAGTTTCCTTCTTGTCTTGTTGTTAGGCTTTGATTCACATAGGCATTTCACAGACCAACGTGTACTGCTCACATACTTCGTTATATTTAGAAATTGTTCAAAATATCATGGAGTACATATCATTATGAAAAATAATTTAAAAAAAGACTTAATAATATGTGTGTATCGGATAATGTGTATCCAATATAGGTAGAGTGAGTTTCTTTGTAGATGCTGCTGTATAGTCTGATGTTGTATAGATATTACCACAATTTGATTAGCCTTTCCTCTTAGATGAATATTAATATTTTTTCAAACTTTTTCTGTTAGAAATATTATTGTAGACAATATGTTTCTTTGCATATGTCTCCATATATATTTTTGGAAGAATTTTTCTGCAACAGATAGCAAAATGTAAAGTGGATATTGCCACCATTCACAATGGTGTATTCCTATAATTCCAGACTTGGGGAGGCTGAGATAACCTCACAGATTTTAGGTCAGGCTCAGCATCATAGTGAGACCCTCAGCAACTTAGCAAGACTGTGGCTCAAAATTAAAAAAAATAAAAAGGACGGGGGATATAGCTCAGTGGTAAAGTCTCCCTGGATTCAATTTCTAATAAAAAAAAAATAAAAGAAGATGTTGTCAACATGTTCTCTAAAGGATTAATTTTGTAAAGACCTATGTGAGCAGTATTCTATCATCTTATTCAGCAATTGCTATTATCAGTTTCCTTAAACTTTTTGCCAATCTACTGGGAAGAAAATGTTACCCTCTAAAGTCTGTATTTTCCCTGATTACTACTGAGGTTTAATTAATTAATTTATACTCCTGAGATTTAATTTCTTTGTATATTATGCAAATAGTGTTCTTCATCTTGAAAATGCTTGTTGTTTGCTTATTTGTCTATTAGATTCTTAGTCTTTTTAAAATTAATTTTGAGTTCTTTCACCATAACAGACAATAATCACTCTTCTGAGGCACGGATTATAGATACCTTCTTCCAGGCTGCTACTTGCTTTGGAAGTAGCAATGTTGTCCATTGCTCCACAGAGAAATATTTAATGCATGGAGTTAAAGTTACCAGTCTTTTTGTGTGTGTGTGTGCTGTATTGGCTGCTTTAAAAAAATCTTCTCTAGAGTAATATTATCAGCAATATTTTTCTATATCTCATACCGAGTGTTTTAGAGGATTTTTAAAACATTTCAATGTAAAATCCACTTGGACTTTATTTTTGTTCTTTTTCCCATATTCCATTTTGTTGACTATCTTTCCATAACACTTCATTTCTATTCTTCTGTATTTGGAGGTCAGAACTGTTCAACAATGTCTGTCTGTTAAGATACTGGATCTGCCATGTTTACCTAGATTTTAAAAATTTCTCCAAAATGATGTTGTTTATGGCCCCTGATTTTAATATTTGAGTTCTTTCTTATATTCTTAGTGCCTGTTGCTTCTTGGAATTGCCAGGCTTGGCCATCCCTGTGCATAGTGGAAATGTAAAAGAGAAAATGTCATGCAAATTTAGTATTGAAGCAATTTCTCCTTGTTTTTCTCTTATTAGCAAGAATACCATAGATCCTATTTTTTTTTCTCATGGGCAGATGACTAAATGGAAGAATATACATTTATTACCCTCTCACTAAATTGATTCTTGTAACAATCCTCTGAAAGACCTATCACTATTCTCATTGTTTGGTCCATATTTTAAGCCCAATTCCCCATGAATTAGTTGTTAGCATTTTTCTTTTTGTCAAACTCAAGAAAGCAAACCCATGAATAAGAAAAGTACAAAATGCAGTGGATTCCATTGAAAATGAGTTAGAAAAGAAGATGCCTATTTTACTCTTGGGTAAAATCTTTAATGTTCTAAAATCTTTGACATCCATGATAATGCACAGCACTTAAAATTAAAACTCAAAAGAAACTCATTTTTTCCATAAATTATATGAAAATATTAATTTCAAAGACTGGTTTTAAAACATAATGAGCAACACAAATGGCTCTGATCTTTAGAAGTTGATAAATATAAACAAATTTCCAAGGAATCAAACATTGAGTAATTGGTTACTCAGTAAATTCATTGTATGAGACAGTCTTTGAAGAAATAGTCACTGTGGTATTGGTTTTCTTGTGGAGGTTGACTTTGGATAATTGCTTCTGAGGCACTGATGGTGTGACCCATGGGTCAGGTTTCCTCTGCAGGAGACCAGTACTCTCCTATTCCTCTGGTCTGCCCGGAGCCACGGTACTCCATTCTCTTACACGCCTTTTCCCTGCTCATGCTTGAATTTGTATTTCTTGTCTTTATGCTATTTGAGATAGTATTGACAAGTCTGGATCTTAAAAAATAGCATGGCCATAATGCATCATTTTGATTCCAGAGCCCTAGCAAAAGGCAGTTAGAGATCCTTCTCTAGTTAAGCCCATTTCATAGTAACACCCAGTCAGTCCAGTGCTTAGCAACCTTCTCTCTGATATAAAAGATACATTGCTCTTTTGTTAGATGTTCCTAAAGAACTCTCCGCTTTTTAAATAAAACATACTTTATTGTTGTACAATCTTCAATTCCTAGCCAATTAAAACCAGGTTTTTTTGGTTTGTTTTCTTAGATTGTTACCAAACCACAGGTCTCCTTTACTTTTGATGTTTTACAATAAAATCTATTTCATTTTTACTTCCTTCCTTCTTTTTTTTTTTTTTTTTTTTTTTTGGTACTGGGGCTTGAACACAGTGTGCTTGACCACACATCCTAAACCCTTTTTATTTTTTATTTTGAGATAAGTTCTCACTAAGTTGCTGAGGCTGGCTTTGAATTTGTGATCCTCCTGTCTCAGCATCCCCAGTTGCTGGGATTACAGGTATAGGCCACTGTGCCCAGCCTACTTCATTCTGTCTTAAATCACTTATCTGATTAAGATTGTGTCAGTGCTACTGTCATGTATAACTAAAAAGAAACAATTTTTTTTAAAAAAGATTGTGTCAGTGTACTTAAGCTTATCTGTGATTCACTGGAATACAATATTGACAATTTATAATGTATAAAATATTTTATTCATGTACCCAATAATAGAACATTAGAATTCGAAAAAATCTTTTGAGACTGTTTTGCTCAAATTCTTTTTATTTATTTTATTTTTTTTTAGAGAGAGAGAGAGAGAGAGAGAATTTTTTAATATTTATTTTTTAGTTTTTGGTGGACACAACATCTTTGTTTGTATGTGGTGCTGAGGATCGAACCTGGGCCGCACACATGCCAGGCGAGCGCGCTACCGCTTGAGCCACATCCCCAGGCCCTCAAATTCTTTTTATATAAATATTACCTATAAATTCCTGACAAGTGGTCAGTATCACTTCACTTCATTTAAATTTAGTATCAAAAAAACCCAAAACAAAACAAAAGTTACTTGTTTTAGGGGAATGGCATGGGTTTGGAAATGAGGTAGCCAGCCTAGGTTGAGTGATTCCATTGAGCCTCTTGGCCTAGTTTCTTTATATTTGTAAATGAAAACAATAAAACATACCCAGAGTATTAACGTGACGATTACACCAGATAAGCATACAAATATCGTGCATGTTAATTAGCGATCAATTCATTTTAGATCCTACCTTTATTTCTTGGCCATTTCTGTTTGTGGGATGTGAAAGATCAGCACATGTAGGAGTTGGTGAGCCGGCTCAGATGAAAGGATTCCCCTTAAAAACTGTGTAAGTGTGGGCGTCAGCAATTTCAGATGTTAAAAAAGCACAGCAAAGGAGATTAAGAACAAATGCAAAACTTGCAGGCCCCCTTGTTATCCCCAGTGATGTTCACACAGGAGACTGTCTTTTAAGGCGCACATTAACTTTGTTGATGGATAATCCGTGATGAAAAGCTGAGAATCGCTGTTGAGAAGCCGACTTGCCCTTGATCACTGTCTAGAAAGGCTTATTGACAGTTTTTTCCCCACTTTGTTGTGATGGGAAGAGAGGTGATACAGGCAGTGCCCGATGAGCATTGCCAAGGAAATAAATTGGGCATCAAAGAGACCTCAGGTACGTGATGCCTCCCTGGGCTTTCTATGTGTGATGTATTAAGCAGGTAAACTGAAAAGTCATTTTCAAATTGTAAAAATGATGATACTGCTTTTTAAGCCCTTTTCTAATGAGCTCTATTAGCTGAGGCATTCCCCGCTGTGTAGTTTCTCCGTGCTATGGTAGGAAGCCAGTTAGTACTACAGTGGAGCTGTTGGGAGGAATCTGCCAATGGCAGAGTACTTATTCTAGATTATGTAGTAGTGTGCAGACTTTGGAATCTGGTTCCTCCAAGTATGGTCTATGGACCAGAAGCATGCCACCATGTGGGAGCTTTGGGAAGACATAAACTCATGCACAATCCCATGCCTCATAAAATGTATTCTTTTTTAGTACCCAGGATTGAGCCCAGGGGTGCTTAACCACTGAGCAACTTCCCCAACATTTTTTTTTTTTTTTTTTTTGGTGCTGGGGATTGAACCCAGGAACACTTGACCACTGAGCCATATCCCCAGCCCTATTTTGTATCTCATTTAGAGACAGGATCTCACTGAGTTGCTTAGCGCCTTGCTTTTGCTAAGGCAGGCTTTGAACTCACAATCCTCCTGCCTCAGCCTCCTGAGCTGCTGTGATTACAGCCATGTGCCACTGCACCCAGCTTCCCCAACCCTTTTTTAAAAACTAATTTTATTTTGAGACAGTGTCTTACTGTGTTGCTTTTGCTTAGGGCCTAGCTAAGCTGCTGAGGCTGGCTTTGAACTTGAGATCTTCCTGTCTCAGCCTCCCTAGCTGTTGGGATTACAGGCTTGCATAAAGATGCATTTTAAACAAGATCCTCAGATGAGTCCTATACATATAAAACATTGAGAGTCTTGCACCTGGCCCCAGCTCTGGAGACTCTGATTCAGTGATTCTGTCATGGTGCTCAGGAATCTATATTTTTATAAGGCATCAATTCTTTTTTTTTTGTGTAAGGAATTAACACCTTCCTTTGAATTTAAGATATAGGGCTTCCTTTCAGTCCTATCAACATGTGCTAACACAATGAAAATGTCTATTCTTAATCCACACAGTGTCCTTTTATAACATGAGCATTTCCTCTGGGAAAATCCAGAAGACTGAAACTTAAGGTGTTTATATTCAGTGGTCAGCCCCTCTCTTCTGAGGCTGGACTACCTCAACAGCACCACTGTATGTTTTATATGTGCACTTTAATATCAAACCTTGAAAAACAGTGGAATTTATATACTTGTTTATGTATATGTGTACAAAAAATACATCCCCTTATGTTTTACTTTGTGAATTCTCAAGGTACTAGACAAGAATACACTAGAGAAATAAGAACATGTTTTTTTTTGTTGTTTGTTTGTTTGTTTTTGCAGGGAATAGATTTCTGTTAAATGAATGGACACATTTCTCTGTGTTTTGGGAGCTCTTCCAGTATCTTTGAGTGCCAATAGAAGCAATGCTTGTCTCTGCAAAGTAAATCAAATGTGCTTTATCAAATTAGTCCAAGGAGATTAACCAGCAGTAGAATGAGTGGGAGGTGACCTTCGGCTGAGTTGTAGTTTGCAAGTTAACACTTTCTTTCTGTTATTTTTTACAGGGGTAAATGGCCAATTGATTTTGGAATATTTATGACAATCTTCATTCCCAACTATGCAGAGCCCTATCAAGTCTGAAAGGGGAAAGAAGTAAGATTGGAGTTAAAGGGGAAGGAGAAGAAATGCATCACCCCAGAGAGAAACCTGAAGGAATTACACTGATAAAATTACAGAAAGGTATGTTTGCTTGTTGAGAAAAAAATGTTTTATTTTCTCCTTGGAAGGGACAAATGTGTGAGAAGGGATATACTCCAATCCATATGAAGTAAGTGCTTACAGACGCAATTTAGAAGTACAGAATGTTAAAAGTGGCAGGGTGCTTAGACATGGTATGGTTTATCTATGCTTAGTAGACAAGGTAACCGAGGTCCTCAGAGAAGTGATCTCAAGAGAGAGACAAAAATTGAATCGTCATTTCCTGGATTTCTTTTAGAAACCTGGAAATCATCCTTGTTTCCTTTTTCTCCATCAGCAGTATTTTAGTTCATTGGTAAGCTCTGCAATTTGTATTTCCCAACCTACTTGTGGCTCCCACATTCTATCCTAAAGCCTCTCAAGTTCAGAATGCCACCCTACACTCCTCTTTCTCTGTACTCCAGCCATACCAGCCTCTTTTCAATTCCTTAAACCTGCCTGCCTCTGTCTCACCACAGGTCCTTTGCATATGCTGTTTCCTCCACTTCCTTGTTCACTGGCCATACATTCTCTGCTGATTCTCGCACCCAGTGCATCTTAAACGTCTCTTCTCCATAGAGGCTAGCCCTAAAACATTTTATATTTACTTTCCTTATTGGTCCTATCAACATATACTTAATGTTTTTAACTTATTATAACATCCAAGTGTTTCAGTCTGCTCTGCTACAATAGTTTGCTAAATAGCAAAATAATTATTATGACCATATAATTTGTTGTGCAAACCCAGATATGTCAGAGGTAGAAAATAGTACTATTAATAATTATGCCATGACTATAGACTTAAGCTAAAACAAGCTGGTTCTGTAGCTAGGTAGCTGTAATGATACTTTGGTATGGAAGTAGGTTTTTTTTCGTATTTGATTTGTTTTCTTAGGCAAAGAGAGACAGAATAATCGCAATGGAATTTAAAACTTCATTATAAAGGGAAAAAATTACAAGCTTCTCTGTTGCATAGAAATGCTTCAGTTCTATTTTAGGGCTAAAAGGCTTTAGGGAAAGGGAAAGGCACTAAAAAAAAATGCCTGCATCTGGTTCTCTTACTCCAAACTGCCAGGTTTGGTGGTGCATACCTGTAATCCTAGCAGGCTGAGGAAGGAGTATCAAGAGGTCAAAGATGGTCTCAGCAAAAGTCTCTAAATAAAAATATAAAATAGGGCTGGAGATGTGGCTTAGTGGTCAGGTGTCCCGAGTTTATTCCCTGGTACCCCCCCCCCCGCAAATAAAAAAATACTCCAAAGTACCTTGTTTAGGACACCCAAGTTATCAACAAAGTACAAATTATGATTGCTCTTGTTACACATTTATATAGGGTTTGAGTGATATGCACTATTTTTTTTTATTTTTCTTATAATTCTTGCTATTGTGCTGTCCAGTTTTGTAGGATAAAAGGTTCTTTAGGAAGCAATAAATTGAGCCATAGCAACAATGTGCAAATCATACATAAATACATAATACAGTGCTATAATTTGTATCTGGAATGTCTTGCAAAGGCCCATATGTTAAAGACACGTTCCCTACCCTGGTGCTGTTGAGAAGTAGTGAAAAACTTACGAGGTGAGGCCTAGTGGGTGGCCTGACATTCATGAACTGGAATCACCGTAACTATGAGCCAAATAAACCTTTTCTCTTTATAAGCTGATTATCTTAGGTATTTGTTATATTAACAGAAAGCTTACAAACCCAACATGTAAGATAATTTTACCTATATTTGTTTATCTTTCTGTGAGATTAAGGAATTTTAAAACATTTTTAAGTTCTTAGAATTTGGAGCTCATCTAGTCTAGATTTTTGAGTATTTGGGGGTCACATCTCATAGTAGAAAATGCATTTGTTCATATATATAAACATACATATATATAGTTAGACAGACATGCACATATACAAAATCATATCAATTGGAATTGTTTGACCCCCAAGTTTACCCATTCTATGTATGAGGGCTCTCTAAAGGAGACAAGATGAGCTTTTATTATGTATGTTGAGCTTGATGTTACCAGAGACTATGCTAATGGACATTTCTTGCAGGCAATCAAAGGATTTGAGTTAGGACAATATGCATTACTATCCAATCTAGGAACTGATGAGATCTGAGTGGGGGTGGATCAGAGAAGGGAAAGAGCAGACACATAAGGACTGGTACTAGGGGAATACAACCGTCTAGAGTGGAGGTAGACAGTGAAGCCAGCAAAGAGGCAAGAAGACACAAAGAGGTGGCAGGAAGCCAGGGCAATGTGGCCCATGAGGAAAATATTCTGGAGAGGAGAAATGGGCCATATCCAGTGTCTCTTCATCTAGTACCTATGAGTATAGCAGCTTCAGAAAAGCAGGGTCTTTTTTTTTGTTGTTATTCACTATTTAATCACTGAAATCAAGAGTATAGCATATAGTACAGACTTCTCTTGTCTCTGCCTTCCTGTCTCTGTCTCTTTCTCATAATGCATGTTTTAATCTTTCTTTTTTTTTTAATGGAAGAAAAAAAATTGAGTGCCACTTTGAATTTGACACCAGGCTAGATACTTAGGAAGCAGGAATGAATAAGAAATGTCGCTGCCTTTAAGGTCTTCTCGATCAAGTGGAAAATGAAAATGTCAAGGAGGGTGTGCAAGTTATTAAGCTACAGCCCTGCAGCTCCAAATGCTTTCTCCTGCTCTCGGCTTTATGATGCCTAGGTTGGAAGTTTGAAAACCACGTTTCTGCCTTTCCTGTAAGGTCATGGCTTTTGGGGTGCCTTAGAAGATGTCCAAGAGGGAAAGAAAAAGAAGGGCTCTTTTAATTTCTTGTCTGCTTCTTGCTCACTTCCAACAGCATCTGTGTCTGTTCCCTACCCCCTGCAGCACACTCCTGTCAACCTTGCTTCTCCTCCCTGCCTCACTCTAGCCTTGCTCCTCCACTCCAGTAGTGGGTAAGTTTATTTTCCCAGCAGCATGTCAAATCCAAATCATGTTTCTTACAAATTTGCAGATTCAGCTTTCTCCTGCATCTCTCTGCATGAACTAGAGTCCCATCCTCAGGGTCTGGGCTGCAACCTGATGGGACTCATCTTTTCAGCTCAGAGAAGTCAATACAAGCTGAGTGGTGCCTTTTGCTCAGCAGTCTGGGTTGGAGAGTTGGAGCTCCAGAGACCTCTGCTATAAAATTCTAAGAAATTAAATGTCCAAACTCTTTCTTGTTTGCCCAGGTCTCTGGGTGATAGTTGGTTCCTGCAGTTGTGACTGCCAAAATATTTCATTGCTTCTTTTTTTTTCCTGTCTCAGTTATTTAGTAGCAGGTACATCCTTACTTATATCTGCATGTTAAAATAATTGGATTGTGGTCTCTGCCTTGATTGGACCCTGATTACAGAAACTGGTATCCGAAGTGGTCCCAGGAAATAGACAATCACAGATACATTGGAGAGCCCGGGAGTAAAACAGGTCCAAAGCCAAATGTAAAATTTATACAAAGGGAAAGGGCAGTGAGTTTTTTCATTTCTGTATGAGTCTCTTTAATTTATGTGTCTGAAAAAGCAGTGCTAATGGTCATTGCTGTAGAGCTATACAGAAGAACAAATTAATCCTACAACAATCACAGTGGCACGATTGCATTATTAGCAATAAGTAATACATATCAGATGATTTTTTGACTAATGAATACATGGTAAATTTTCCACTGCCTAAGTAGAATCTAATTATTGGGTTTAATTAGAATGTAACAATTGTTCCATTTATGTGATATTATTTATAATGCTGTCTATTTCAGCCTCATTATTTGCAGAATCATTATTTTAGAATAGGAATTGTATAATTATTTACACAATTGCACTGTGTGTGTGACATGAAAAGGTCTGACATACGTAGTGATTAGTGATCTCCCTAAGAAGGAGGAATTATAATTTGTCCCTCTATCTAAATCCTTGAAAATCTCTCCTCACTTACCAGCTATCCCACCAAGAATTTCTATATCTTCACTATACATAAAGGGATTATTCTGTGGATCTTACCTATAGGTTTTCAAATGCTCATTCAATTTTTGCAGCATCTGCATATGGCACATGTTTTTGGCTTCTGCTATAGTAAACATGATTGGTATCTGGGTAGTCACCTTGGTACTTTGTCTACACAAAGAAAATAGTAATATTCCATAGTGTATTTCCTAGGAAGTACTGAAGAATCAATTTCATATGCAAAGAAATTCTGTTTTCTCTTTCTTCTACTGTGTGTGTGTGTGTGTCTGTGTGTGTATGTGTGTGAGTGTATGAGTTCACGCACACTAAAGATCAAATTCAGGGACCTGAACATGCATTTTTTAGTTGTGGATGGACACAATACCTTTATTTTATTTATTTATTTTTATGCAGTGCTGATGATCGAATCCACTGCTTCACACATGCCAGGCACGTACTCTACCACTGAGCTACACCCCAGCCCCTGTTGCTTCTACTCTTGACTAGTTGCATGACCTTGGACATAAAAATTAACCTCCAGTTTTCAGTGTGGTAATTTCTTCGAATGAGAAATGAACATTACCTCTTGGTTCCCTTGAAGGATGTATTCAGAGCATTAGAATACTATGCATAAAACCTCACCCAGAATACTTGATTATTATGGGATGGTATCTTCACTCATATGACAGAAAAACACAGCATTTTATGTATTCACACATTTCTTCCTGCCTTCATTATGATCTGTGACACTCGGGAAACTTAAATCAAGATAAATATTAGAGCAGAAACATGAGAAATTGAGACTGAAAAGACAATAGAGAAGATCAGTGAACCCAAAGTGGGTTTCTAGAAAAAAATAGATTAAATTGGCAAATTTTAGTTAGGCTAACCAAGATGAAAAGACAGGGGAGTCCAATAAGTGAAATTAAAATTAAATAATGAATCTCCACTAGGAAAACAGTAGGGAAAATGATTCTTGATGTCCACACAGACAGAATAGAACAATGACAGTAGATTCATTTCCTAGGGCTGTTGTCACAAAGTGCCACAATTGAGATGGCACAAATAAACAGAAATTGTTGTTGTCAAACAACATGTTGGACATCGTTGTCCAACCATCTTGTCCCATGCTTCTGGAGGCTAGAAGTTAGAATTAAAGGTGTTGCCAGGGCCATATTTCCTTTACAGTCTCTAGGAGAGGATCCTTCCTTACCTCTCCTGGAGTGGGATGCCGCATTTCATGGATACATCTGCCTGATTTCTCACTTCATTATCTCATGGTAACCCCCTTGTGTCTCTTCTCCTTTTCTCATAAGTCTATCAGTCCTATTGGATTAATGGCCCACTATAATCCAGTATGACTTCACTGGATTAGAAGTGAAGTCTAATTTGCTGTTTCTGCCAAACCCTAAGGGGATTAGAACTTGAAACTATCTTTTTTTTTTCTTTTTATGGAGCACAATTTAATCCATAAGAGGTAGTTTCCCTAGGAGGGACAATCTTTGGTAGTCTGAGCTAGATTTTTCAAAGAGTAAAAGCTTTTCTGGATCTACTACAACAGAATATATAATCAAATACCAAGAGGCTATTGTAATCTTCAGATCACTTAGTTTGTATAAGAAAAATATCCAATAGTCTTTGAAGAAAGAGAATATAATCATCAGCCAAAATCAAAAAAGTTTACATCTGGCATCTAACCAGAGTTATCCAGACAGACAAAAAAAGAAGAAAGTACTGCCTATATGTGGGAAATAATAGAAATAGATCCCTAATAAACATCATGTAATTAATAGGCAAGGTCCTTAGAGAATTTATTATAAACATTACAAATATGTACACAGATAAAAGGAAATCATATATTAAACAAAATGAAGAATTTTTTAAAAGAATGAAAATGAAAATTCTATTATGAAAAAATATCTGCAATGAAGAGAACACTGAAAGAAATAATAGTAGATTAGATGCTGCAGATGAAAGATTGAGAGCAAAAACATAGCAATACTGACTATGTATATGAGGTGCAGAGTGTTTGAAATGCAGTAGCAGTGAGCTGTGGGCCAATATCCAGTGACCCAACATACACAAAATTGAAGTCCCGGAATAAACATTAAAGAAAAAAAAAAGTGGGTTTCCAGAAATAATGGCTAACATTTTTTTTTCCAAAGTTGATGAAAACTATAATAAACTCACTGGTCCAAAGAGCTCATTGGACCTTAAGTAAAACACAAAGAACAGTTCAAAACAATTCAAGTACTATAAACCACTGGTAAACAGCAAATCCTAAAGAGAAGACCAAGAATACATTATGTACAGAGGAGTACTTGTAAGACAAGCAAAGTATTCTCATCTGAATCTGTGCAGTCTCAAGTGGATTGATACTTTAAAAATGCTGAATTAAAAAAAAAAACCTGAAAACAACAAAGACAGACAGACAAAGAAGCTATCAACTTAGAGATCATAACCTAAGGCTAGGAGTATAGCTCAGTGGTACAGCACTTGCTTGCCATGCATGCATCCCTAGGTTTAATTCCCTTCACACACACACACACAAAATTAAAAATCAATCATGGAGATAAAATATAATCATAATTATAAAAATTCCAAAGAAAATGGAAATTGAAAGGAAAGTTAGAAAAAGAATACATATAGGAATATGGTAGAGTTAAAACAAAGTGTATTAACAATTAAATTATACACTTTAATTTAATGTGACCATTCTAATTAAGCTGCAGAAATCGTCAGAGTGGATTAAAAACTAAAATAATCAATATATTTAGTAAGAAAAATAAACTAACTGATTAAAACAATAAAAAAATATAGAACATGCCAACACTTATCAAAGGGAGTCTGAAATGGCTACATTAATATCAGATGAAGATGTCAGCATTCAACAGATTTGGTGAAATAATGAACAACACTGGAAGAAGTTGCAGCCAAACAAAATGACCCTGCACCCAAGCTTCAGAACACAAAGCAGAAACTAAAGCAAGCTAAAAAGACAGACAGACAAATCCATCATTACAGGAATTTTCAAGTGTCATTCCAGAGATGTATAGAACAAGTTAGCTTTTTAAATAGTTTTCACTTCATTTTGGATAGTTGAAATGATTGTCTTCAATCTCATATTCTTATTATGTAGGAGGAATGTTGAAGACTGGAACAGCACCATCAGCCAAATGCATCCATTAGTATTTACAGAATTCTCCACTACAGGAGAATGTGTGTTTAAAAATCAGCTTTGCTGAGGTCTGCTTTGTCTGACTTTGACACAGCCACCCCCAGCATTCATTTTAAGGGGCCTTTCTTTCTTTCTTTCCTTCCTTCCTTCTTTCTTTTCATTTTTATCGACATTCAGTTCTTCATATTTAAAGTGCAATTAGTTAAGATAGCACATATGACATTCTCACTTTTTTTTTTCTAGTCTTACAAACGCCATCTCTTTTGGGTTATGTGTATTTCATTTCTACTTATGATTGGCTTTTGTCTAACAGTATATTTGTTTTCTTTGTTCTGTCTGTAATTAGTTTACATATTTCTCTTCTTCCTTTTTTGATTAATTAGTTTTCAGTATTCTACATAATCCTTTTACTAATTGTTTCACTTTTTTCATATGAATATTATGTGGTCTCAATAGTAATTACAATATAAGATAAAACATAGATATAGGGAAGAAAAAAGGAAGCATCAGAAATGATGTAATATTTTACTGTTCGTTTACATTTAATACAAGATTGAGTCTCATTAAATGGTGGATTTTAATTCTTTATATTCCCCATCTTGTATGCTATTTTTATCATATATATTACATTTACATACCTGATGTCTCACATATATATACTTTTTGCTTTTATTATCATTTGAATTTCTAAGAAAGAATGCTAAATCATCCTATATTTATACTTATTTAGCATTTCTTTTTTTTAAGAGAGAGAGAGGGATTTTTTAAAATATTTGTTTCTTAGTTTTCGGACACAACATCTTTATTTTATTTTTATGTGGTGCTGAGGATCCAACCCAGCGCCCCACACATGCCAGGCGAGTGTGTTACCGCTTGAGCCACATCCCCAGCCCTTATTTAGCATTTCTGATGCTTTCCTTTTTCTTTTCTTAACCTATATCTACGTTTCACTTTCTGTCATTCCTCTTTACCCTGAAGAATTTTCTTTAGTGTCTATTGCACACAAGTGTGCTGGTGATGGGTTCTTTTAACTTGAATTTGTCTTAAAGTTTTGTTTTGTTCCTTTTTTTTTTTTTTTGGTACCGGGGTTGAACTCAAGGACACTCGACTACTGAGCCACCTCCCCAGCCCTATTTTGTATCTTATTTAGAGACAGGGTCTCACTGAGTTGCTTACCACCTCAGGTCTCACTGAGGCTGGCTTTGAATTCGAGATCCTCTTGCTTCAGCCTCCCCAGTCTCTGGGATTACAGGTGGGCACCATGTGCTGGGCTTTTGTTCCTATTTTTCAATTATTTTTTTTTTCTACACAGAAAGCCCTGGGTTGATGGTTTTACATTAAAAACATTCTGTTTCATTGTCTTATTTCTTTCACTATTTATAAGAAGCTACTTAACTCTCATATTGGTTTACTTGTATGTAATAAGTATTTTTTTTTCTCTTGTGGCAACTCACAAAAATTTTTTGTTCCATGTTTTTGTTTTGTTTTTGTACATATACACATAGACTAGCGATTGAACCCAGGGGTGCTCAACCAATGAGCCCCATCCCCAGCCCTTTTTGTTTTTTATTTTGTGACAGGATTTCACTAAGTTGCTCAGGGGCTTGCTAACTTGCTGAGGCTGGCTTTGAAGTTGTGATTATTCTTCTTCAGCCTGAGTCACTGGGTGATTTAGGTTTTTATCAGTTTGATGGTTATATACTAAGGAGTACTTCTCATTATATTTATTTTATTTGAACTTTACTAAGCTTCTTAGATTTCCAACTTGACATATTCAAATAAATATGAAAAATTTTTTGTCATTGTTTCTGAAAATCCATTTTCCCCATTTATTTGTCGCTTTAGATATCTCCCATATTTTAGGACTCTTCATAATGTCCTCAAAGCCCTGGATTCACTGTCCCCCCCCCGCCCCCCATTCTTTTCTCTCAGTTACTCACTAGTCTCTCTTTTTTTGACATTCACTATGTTACTTTCTTAATCTCCACTCTGCCTCTAAATCCATTTTTAATCATTGTAGATAATGTATTTTTTCATCTTAGACTTTCCATTTCCCTCTTTTTATATTTCCATTTCTTTGATGAAGTGGGATTCCTTATATGATTCTTTTAATGCCCTAAGCACATTTGTAAGAAGTGTCTTTAAGTTCTTAAGTGATCATTCTAAAATCTGGATAATACCAAGGTCCATTTTGAATGACTTTTGTTCTCAGTGGGTTTCATTTTCTGCTTCTTTACCTGCCTAGTAATTTTGATTGTGTACTGGATGTTTGGTGTGTTGGAGAGACTCTGAATTATATTGTTCTGCTCTGTGTGATGGTGGTGGTAACAGGAATGTTGTGTGGGTGTATGTGCATATTTATTTTCAGGAATTTAAGTTACCAATCACCTAATTAACCTTTATTTTGTATTTTATTATAAGAAATTCTAAGAGGTGTTTACCAAAACAGTACAAGTTAGCAGAACACAAACTATACTTGCTTCCTGTGGTGGTTGATAGCAGCTGAAATCTGTTTATTCAGTTTTTCATCTGGTATTTCCCATGGAGCACTTGGGAGTATCCCCCACCTTTGAACAGTTCAAGGTTCTACCTAGAATTTGACATTATAGTTGGAACATGGGCTTTGCACCACTGTGATTCTGTCCTTTAAGGATTTCTTCTTATCAGTTTTTAGTTAGGCAGCCACATTTCATCCTCTGATAATCAAATTAAATTAAGACTGTATTTTTCTAGCATATTATCATTTTTTCATTATATGATTATAGCTCATTATTTTATAGGAGTAGGCATGTAAAAACTGTGGGTGTTTTGACGAGCTTGTTTCATTTAACTCGCTACACATAATCATGCTATTTGAAATGGTGTATTAGACCGTTTATTTTTGCGTGGGATTAAAGTGCTCTTCACTAAGCACTAAGAGGATGCTATAGGAGAATGACCCCATAGAGATGGAGCTCTTCCAGTGGACTTCACTCTTTGGAAGTATTAAATGCTTTCTAGTTTATGTCTACTGTTGTTCACTCTTCGAGTTACATTTGATATTTTGCCCAGAGTTTATCATTGTTATCTGAAGAATACTCTAACATAAGATACACTGGCACTCATGCAACCAGAAGATGAGGTTAAGTTTTGCCTCCAAATCTGCAATCCTAGCAAGGAGTTTCATAATTAGTAGATTACCAGCAAATGTATTTTGAGCAAATAGATATGTATTAGTTTAAAATGACCCCACCCAGGACAAAAGCCGAGTGTGGAAGACATAGTGGGATTCCCTTTCTTGACAAGCACTGCTTGTGATTCTTAACAGGCCTCATGACAGGATTATAGGTCACAGATACTCTTTATGGTTTTGAATTTCAAGTAGTTCCACCTTGGAGAATTTGTCCTATTCACACTTTTCAGTTATTTGATGAAGTTGTAGATCATCCCTGTCTTCCCCTCTGCTGTCTGTGAAAAGCGAGTCCAGATTTCCAGTAACCCTGAAACAGACAGAAGCTGCTCTCTTATTAGAAGGATCCCAAGTACCTTTAGTTGGCCAGTAGGGCTCTGGACTGTCTTTGCTTTATTTTTCTTGCTTTTTTTCAGTATCAGGAAAATGTTTAACAATTAACTTGTCTGTCCCTGCTTTGGTTAACTGGAAAGGTTTCATGCTATTTTACTTTCTTTAAATGAATTGACACTTTCATGTGAGCTATGATTTTGAATTTTATCCAAACCTACCCTGCTTAGACATATAATTTATATTTCCATTGCCACAGCCTAATGTCCTTGCTACCTGTCATCCTTTATCATATTTACATTCACTCAGGGCTTGTGAACAACACAAATTTCTGCCATTGGTCTCTATAATTACTTGTTTTCCTGTTTTCAGCCAGTTTTGCCTACAATAGCTTCAAAATTTCCAGAGACCAGAGAACATGTTTATCAGCTTGCTTTGTGGATCAATATACAGTTCAATCAAGACACAAATTTTTAAAAAAATTGTGATAAGAAATTCTGAGATGTAAAAACACAGACTTAAAACTAATCATTTCTTATCATCTCTCTCCTCCTGAAACCACATGTACCCTGCCAAATGATTGAAATTCCTAAATCAAGTCTTGTATTATAAACTCACTCAAAAACTACCCATAAGGGCTTCTTCTCTGATAAACAGTATTCTAAGTATGGGAGGATCAGTGATGAAAGGTATTTACTCTACTCACATGACTACTCAGTGATAAAAGGCATAGCCTTTCATCTTGAGACCTTCAGGATCAAAGGAAGGCAAGACACCTGGGATAGCAAAGCATGAAGTCAACAGGGGATTTAATATGCTCAACGTAAGGGCCCTCAATTGCTCTCCCTAAGAAGACTCAACATGGTTGAGTTGCAGCTTAAACACAGCTCAGAATCTTGAGTCCAAAGCAATTTGATTCTTGGTCAGTCGATCTGATGAACATAAACTTCTACCATGTTTCTTTTTAGCATCTTCAATTACTGTCTAAAGTATGACTGAGTGATTTGTCGTGGGGCAGTGGATGGGAGATGTCAATGTGGTGTTTGGAAGGATTTTATTGTTCTTAGTTCAGTATCTATAGAAGGAAGAGTGATTGTAAGACTAGGCACAAATGAAAACGTAGTGCAGGGCTATTACTTCTGCCCATTTAAACATCTGTTTACTAATTTCCTGTTGACATTCATCAAGTTTTCCTTTTATTGTTAAGAAGCAGCTTTTTTATAGTTTTAAGTCAAATGCTTCAAGTGAGGGGTGAGATTTTTCCACCCTTCAGTGCCTGAGTAGAACATGATATAGGTCTCTTATCTTTGGTACAAGAATGGGCACATGACACAAAGCAAGTGCTGTGGAAATTATATAGTCAAGAAATTATATAGTCAAGAAATTATATGAATGACTTAATATATTTTCCCTTTCTTTCTTTCTTTCTTTCTTTCTTTCTTTCTTTCTTTCTTTCTTTCTTTTTGTACCAGGGATTGAATCCAGGGGTGCTTAACCACTGAGCCATATTACCAGATTCCTGTGCCCTGCCCCGATGTCTACTGCACACATACCAAATGCTCATTCCCAGGTTTTACATTAGATGCCCAAGATACAAGTAATATGTAAAGGGTCTTAAACTGCTGGGAGCTATCTGTGAACTGTGCATGAACCAAATACACATGGAAGCCATTGGGTAGGAAAGTCTGGTATCTGGGAACTCCCAGCAGCACTCCTGCTGGTTTGAGACCCCCTACTACATGTGACTTCCTTCTTAGCTCTGTCAGGTTCAGCACTGCCCTGGAGATGGGGTGACCCAATGGAGCTGTGCAGCCACACAGCCTCTCAGAGATGGGGGTGGCTTGCCAAGATGCCAATCAACCTGTTTGCAGCAAGACTCCTCCCTCTGAAACCTTATCCCTGCCTTTGATGTACTCTCCCTTAAATAAAGAACCAGAGCCATTTTCTAGTTGTTCAGTTCCAGCTCCTTTGTGGACTGGAAGACCTATCAGGTGCTCCATTTCCCCTTTAAATCTAATTTCTGTCTCTGTCTCTTATTTCTTTACTAATTATTTCAGACTTTCTTCTTCTCCAGTGGCTTGCCCCTTCTGAGCAGGAAACTACCCTGGCGGTGTATTGACCAACCCGTGATATTAAATGTGCTTTCCCTTTTTAGGTTACTATAGGTCAAACTTAGATCTCTACACATGCTTCCTGGGATGTTGGGCAATCTTCAGAAAAAGAAGATCAGCTCTGCCAATCAAGATGGGATGGGACCTGGGAAAAGGATCCTTAATATACCCTGTCTCAGTTGGGAATGAGTGAAAACACTGAGATTATATTTTTAGAAGAGGGTGTATATTAGGTACCTGAGGCTGGCTTGCTTCTTTCTTTAAGAAATACTAATGCTTATATTGTACTCTTTTTAGCATTTTGTTTAACTCAGCCTCCAATATCCATTTTCATATTAAACCTTCCCTCTAATTTTTCTTCTGCCAGACTCATCCCTCTTCTCCTGAACTGGCTGGCATATGGCTTCCTCCCAATTTTGGCTTAAATCCATTCTCTGCACCTATACTGTGCTCCTCCAGCATTGAAACCCATTCCATTCTATCTCATGCTAATGATGAATCACTTTGCATGATAATTTATAAAGTGCATCTATTTTTTCTTATCAAAACAGTGTGTAAGGTCACCAAAGGGCAAAGGAGCAAGCCTTTACACTCCTCATTTTCTGTCCAAAAGGACCTGGTACATTTCCCACCGTATGATTTCCAATGAGCAAAAGTTTGATGGTTTGTAGTAAGACCAGAGAATATCAATTCTGGCTTTCTTTCAGCTTCTTATGTTTCTAGCAAATCCTGGGATCAGGCTAAATTCCTGGATATATTTTCTGAAAGAGATTTGGAAGGAGGAACTCTGATCTCCCTCCAGAAAGAGCTTCTTGTACTCCACCATTCCAGAAGATAATGACAAGGCCTCAAAGGCTCTATATTCCCATTCAGTAGCACCAGCTGCAGGTTTTCCAAGAATGACACCTGTCAGAAGAGAGGTCTCATATAGGAAGCTTGTGGCACTATTAGTGACTGTACTGAGCAATAGACTTTCCCAGGAATGGCTATTTTGTTTGTTTGCTTCCACTAACTATAAAGTTATTATTTGCCCTCTAGCAACCTCGGAGTTGACTTAGCTGTGACACCTGCTAATAATACCCAGAGACATCTTCCCCCCGGGGAAGCTGAATTTGGCATGAAACTGGATACTCATGGAAAGAGCAGTTGGTAAGAGAAATGCTGCTCCTTGTATTTTCCTGAGCTCTTGTTACAAGAGGCAGGGGTCATGACTTTGTACTTTTTGGGATTCGAAGGCCAATTTCAGAAATCATGCTTTTCCTTTGAGGAAAAGCCTCCACTGTATAACCCTGAGGGTCTCCTTCTATTACCATGCAATTTCCCTTCTCTCTCCCTTTCCCTCCCACCTTTCGTCCCTGTTTGATGTTAATCTTCTTCTCCTGCTCTTCGTCCCTACTCTGTTCTTAGTTACTCTCCTTATATCAAAGAAGACATTTGGCATTTGTTTTTTAGGGATTGGCTGGCTTCACTTAGCATAATCTGCTCTAATGCCATCCATTTCCCTGTAAATTCTATGATTTTATCATTTTTTAATGCGGAGTAATACTCCATTGTGTATAAATGCCACATTTTTTTTATCCATTCGTCTATTGAAGGGCATCTAGGTTGTTCTTTAAAATACAATTGGCAGCTTGAATAATGGAGTCAATCAAATTGACCAGATGTTTTGCACTGGGTTAAATGCATTCTAATTAGCCAATCAGTATCAGCAACTGATTTAATCCTTTGCTAAAGAATTTCCATTGAAGATAGAGGGAGAACAATCACGAAATAGTTTAAACAACTTGATTTTCCCTGACAGAGGAAAATCTGTGAGGGGTAGAACCATGTTAGATATGTTAAAACCACTCCTAGTCCTAATGTAGTGTCCAGTGACTTCAAACATGATCCCAAAATCACTTTTTGAAAATTTTTTTAAGAGAGAGAGAGAGAGAGAGAGAGAGAGAGAGAATTTTTAATAAATATTTTTAGTTTTTGGCGGACACAACATCTTTGTTTTTATGTGGTGCTGAGGGTCGAACCCGGGCGCATGCATGCCAGGCGAGCGCGCTACCGCTTGAGCCTCATCCCCAGCCCTACTTTTTGAAATTTTGATGGAAAAAAGAAAATTTCAAGTGGATGAACATAATATTTAGAAAACTTTGGTAATGACTGCATTTACTTTCTTAACCTTGTGTTATATATGGATGTGAAAAATAGGGAAGCTATATCTTACTTAAACTTGTGTAGAATGTTTTACTTTTTCTACATGTATTCATATGTAATACCTTAGTAAAAATATATTGTAGTAATTGATAACTGTGTTTAAAGCTTTGAACTAAACCTTGTATTTCATCCTCTTGTATTTAACATTCTTGGGCAGTGAAAGGCAGGAATTATCAACCCTTTGTTACAGAAGACAGAGGTGTGGCATTAAAGATGAATGAGCTGCTCATGTCAGCCCTTTTGGTAAAGCTGGAGTTAACTTCAGATCTATCACATCTTAGCAAGTGGCTCTTCCCATTTTTCCATATAACAAATCATCATAAACTGTTGCTCCATTTGGGATTGTAAGTAGATGTAGGATTCTTTAATCCAGAATATCCTTTAATTGCACAAAGTTCATTTATATGGTATGTTCCATAGGTACCTCAAAGATCAGCTTTTATATAAAATTTGAATCGTGCAGGAATTCTTTCAAAACTTCTTACCAGACCTTTGTAACTTTGCAGTCTTGAGCCCCTACAATAAAAATTGAGCTTTTTTCCCTTAGTTTAGGCAGGCATATTAATAAGTAACCAGTTCTATTTTTGATGTACATTTCTTCATAATTTCTAAACAAAACAAAAATCTGCTTCTTACAAAAGTAAGTAGAAAACTAATTCAGAAGACAATAGATAATCTGGGAGAAAATATTTACAAATTAAATCACAAGTAGTGTTAATATGCCTAAACAGAAGTAACTCTCAAAACTGAGAAAAAAATAACAGAAAATATTAAAAATTGAAAAACACATATACTAGCAGAAAATCACTGAAAAATGTATAATTTTTCTTAAACATGAAAATATGCTTAGCTTCATAAGTAAAATACAAATTAAACTGACACTGAGAAGCCTATGGGATTGGCAGCATTTCAGAAGGTACATAATAGGGAAAAGAAATATAATACATTGCTAACACATGAAAGAAAACCAAACTCTGTGTTTCCAAACTTCAACCCAGAAATCTATTTTCCAGGAATTTATCTTGAAGGTCAATCTCCAGAAATACAAACCAAAATATGCATTGATGGTTCAGCTTGTTGAGGTGTTATTTTTAAATTGAAAACTAATGGAGACATTTACAATACTCTCTCGTAGGAGACTCACTGAATAAATCATTGCATATCTCCATGGACTACTGTTCAGCTGTTTAAAAAATGCAAAAGATCTCTATGATTTGATGTGAAATGATTTATAGGATATATTAGAAAGTGAAAATTATATGTTGAAAAAAGTTTATGTAGCAAACTCCCTGATGTGTAAGAAGGACCAAATTAAAAATTACATATGCTTATTTATACAAAAGGAAATGCAGGAAGGATAAATCAGCAACTAGTGAAATTCATTTCTGGTTGTATGAGTATTAGATGAAGAGCATAGGAATGCTAAAGAAATCTCTTATTTCTATCATTATTTATTCATAAGTTAAGGTTTAGTATACACAAAAATAAAATTAAATCAGAATTGGAAAATAATAGCCATGATTCTAGAATGTGAGTTAATAGTTCTGCCACAATTTCAGAATTACTAAGTCTGCTAAGTCTGTCATAATAATGAACATTAGAGTCGGAGTCTGGTTTATGGGAGTATTTCTCTTACAAAATGCATATCATGAAGTGTATTCACCACATTAAAAATAAGAATAAAAATACATGTGCATAGAATGTAATAGCTTTTCTTTTGGTGGTTGGAATTTATATTATTTTTGTTTAACTATTTTTTATCTTCCTCTATTGTTCACATTTCTATAATAATTGTCCATTAGTTTTATTAATATATATTCAGCAAACTTTGTCTTTATGGAATAATCAAATGCAAACTAAGTACTCTGCTACTTGGCCGTAAATGTATACAACTGTATGGCACATACAGTGTTTATTCATTCCTACCTAAGTCCTTCCCTATTTCCTCCTATGGTGAATTTCCTGCCTTTCATATCTCAACTTCTTATTTTAACTCATCTTCAAGAGCCTTTACTGATCTGTCTATAGAAGCACTCTGATCAATCACCTCACTATATTTATGCAGAGCATCTCTGAAATCATTATATTAGTCTGATTTTCATGATTATAATGAAATATTTGAGGCAGGAACTTTTTTTATTTATAAAGGTTTTCTTTATAAAAGTTTACAAAGTTTCATAAGGATTTTTATAAATGTTTATAAAAGTTTTCTTTATAAAGAAAGAAAAGGTTGATCAAGCTTACAGTTTTAGATGCGGAGGGTCCCAATGATTGTGTAAGCTGTGGCACCTCATGGTGGTAGGCAGTGGTGGGAGGAAGACATCACATCCTGAAACAGGAAGCTATAGAGAAATTCAGGGATAAGGCTCAGGTGGTGTTTTGGGTTTTTTTTTTTTTTTTTGGTTTCCAGGGATTGGAATCAGGGGCACTCAGCCATTGAGAAACATCTCCAGCCCTATTTTGCATTTTATTTAGAGATAGGGTCTCACTGTGTTGCTTATTGCCTCACTTTTGCTGAGTCTGGCTTTGAACTCACTATCCTCCTGCCTCAGCATCCTGAGCCACTGGGATCATGTGCCACCGTGCCCAGTCAGGCTCAGATTTTGTGCCAGCTTGTTCTTGAGAGAACTCACTCCAGCAGACCAATATTCCCTTCTGAGCCCACACCCCCAGTGACCTAACGACCATCCATTAGGCCCCGTCTCTTAAAGATTTCATTAGCTCCCACATCAACAGGCTTTCAACAAATGGAACTTTGAGGTATACACTTGAATGATACTGAAACCAAAGTACTACCTGATATTTATCATTTTGTTTATTTATTAGATTTTTGTCTAACAGAATTTAAACCACATGATAATGGTGAACTTATAACTTTGTGTTTATTACCATATCCCCAGTGCCATATGGCAGTACAAGGTACCTGGTAGAAGCACAATAAGTATTTGGAAGTATTGAGAATTCAATAAGTAAATCAATTAATTGAACTAAAATGGTAATGTAATAAAGTCTCAGGTTATATCTTCTGTCTACCCACCAAAATTTGTATTCAAAGATGATTAGATCATTTCTGTGAGCACCTTTATACTACATATTGACAAATGTTACTTTGCATCATTTGACACCCCTTCCTGTACTAGAGGGCTTCCTGTGCATTATTATTATTATTATTATTTTACTTATTTATTTATTTATTTTTGGACAATGATCCTGAACATCCCAAGTAGCCATGTGCTTGATAATTCATTTTACTCGGAGAAAAAAAATGAAACATTTTACAGCTTATAAATCTATTGGGTTAAAACTGGTAAATGGGGAAGAAAAAAAAAAAGACTGCAAACCAGTCTGTTAACCAACTCAACAAATCAACCCAGTGGAACATATTTAGTATAATCATAAGAGATTTTTCTCAAACACAATTCACAAGAAGGAATATATGCAAGGCAGCCAATTTTCCACTTCAGGTCCCTTAACAAAGCTTTCAGAACTGATAACTTATACCTTATTAAACAGACTATAAATTAATAAATACACACATACAACCTTGTGACTAATTGTATTTACTAGCATTTCAGGGTCAAATAAGAGAAAATGTCTGTGAGAAAACCTGATTCTTCTCTTTCCTTCTGCATTTTTATATGCCTGATTACTTCTGCAGTCTTTAAAGAATGGAGATTCATTTTTCAGTCAAGAAATGAGTATGAAAAATCGACTGTAAGCCAAGGGCTCTTGCAGGTGGGATACTGCCCTGAAAAAAAAATGTTTCCTGTTTCATGGAATTTACATTGTAATGAATAGAGGGAAAAGAATGAATAATTTAATCAACTAACAACAATATGAGAACAATATGAGTCAGTATTGTATACTCAAAACAAAAATAAAGCAGAGAGGGCAGTTAAGAAGTATCAGGAAAGAGGAGTAAACACAATGGCCCTGAAGTGAAAACATGTCTAGACATTCAAACCAAGAACAGTCCACCTGGAACAGACGAGGCAAGAAGAAGAGTAGTTAAGGATGAAACAGAGAGGTGTTGGGAGCCAAATGACAGGGAACCCATAGCTTTCAAGATAAGCACAAATGAGAAATAAGTGATTCAGATATCAAACATTGGCCAAAGGAACCAGATGGGAGGTGTAGCCATTCTGGGGATGAGCAGGTTTTCTGGTAGGACAATGTTTTGGTGGAAGATGAATATCAGGAGTTTGATTTTTAGATGTACAACTTTTAAAGAAATCTGTAAATAGGCTATATGACTCTGAAACTCAGAGGAATATTTGCTAGAGATGTCACCAAGAGCTATGAGACTGGTGAATGACCACAGAGAAAGCATACAGCTCTATGAAGTAAACCAGAGGCACCCTAAAGTTTAGAGGTCAGAGAGAGAGAGAGAAAGAGCAAAGGGTAAGCCAGTACAGTAGGAAGAAAATCAGCAGAGAATATAATATCTTAGAAGTTTATTTATTGAAAATGGAATAATGGAGAGATTTACTTTGTTAAATAGATATGTTATGAAAGAAAAAAAAGTGAAAGTTGACCATTAAATTTAGCAAGATGGATGCCTTTAGTGACCTCGAGAAGAGAAATTTCATTTGAGTCACAGAGACAAAAATGTGATTGAAATAAATTCAGGAGAGGGCTGGGATTCTGGCTCAGTGATAGGGCACTTGCCTAGCACATGTAAGACACTGGGTTCTATCCTCAGCACCTCATAAAAATAAATAAATAAAATAAAGGTATACGTATAAAGAAGAAGAAAGACCCCTTTTTTTAAAAAAAGAAAGAAATGAATTCAGGAGAGAATATAGAAATGGTGGAAACTCTTTTGAGAAGCTTTACTGAAAAGGAGAACTAGAAAGGAGATAAGTAGCTAAAAATCAAAGAAAGAGATTTTGAAGGCGGGAGAATTTATGGTATATCTGTATGCTCATGAGAATGAGCTAACACACATGAAGAAATGGATAATTCAGTTGGGAAAGTAACAAGGCCAAGTCACACTCTTGAGCAGATGAGGCACTTAGAACAAATGTGACTACACCAGTTTATCTGCAGTCATAAAAGATAAATTATTATTTGAAATCAAATTTTTTATTACATTGACACAGCACCAAATAGAGGAACGGTGTCAACATGTGGGTCTTCTAGGCTTACTGCTTCCTTTTTTGAAATAAAATAGGAGGCACAGGCATCCCTTCAAAGTGGAAATTGAAGTATTGTTGAAAACTGAGAAGAGAAAGGTGATTTGAAATTGTTTTACAGGAGAATGAGAATAAATAGATAAAATATCAGCAAACTTTTTCTATGAAAGTCAGGTGGCAAATACATTAGGCTTTGTGGACCTCCAAGTCTCTATCACAGCAACTTAATTCTGCAAGATGGCAAAGGAACCATATATAAACAAGTGGTGTGGCTGTGCTCCAGTCCAACTTACAGTTTTTAAAATAAAATCAGAGAGTGGGCTTAGTTTGGATTTTGGAGCCATGGTGTACTGACTTTGGGAAAACTCTAGGCAATCATATGTTGCTTTGATCTGAATGTTGTGTCCCCCAGATTTCACATGTTAAAATCTTTACTCTAAGGTGGAAGTTAGTAAGAGGTGAGAGAGTTGGGAGATTGGGTCATGATGGTAGAATATTCATGAGAGGAATTAGTAGGGACCCCTGTGAGCTGGCTAACCCCTCCACCCTGTGAGGACACAGCAGAAAGGAACTGTCCATAAACCCAGAAGGAAACCCTCACCAGATACTGAATGTACTTTGATTTAGGACTTACTAACTTCTAGAACAAATTTTTGATTGTTTATAAGCCACATAGGGTATGGTACTTTGCACTACAAGCTACGGTGATCATGAATAGGTAAGACCATTTAGTATATTATGTGTTTTCCTCAACACATTTCTCTGGGCTGAATAAGTGAAAAATATAGTTTAACCAGGATTGAAGGTATCCAGGTTAAGAATGGCCAATGGAGTGAAGGAGAAGAAAATTCAGCAATTATTATTATTTTTTAATTTCTCTTACCAGGGATTGAACCCGGGGCACATAACCACTGAACCACATCCCCAGCCCTTTTTATATTTTTTATTGAGAGACAGAGTCTCACTAAGTTGCTGAGGCTGACTTTGAACTTGTGATTTTTCTGCCTTAGCTTACTGAGCCACTGGGATTACAGGCATGAAAAATTGAACATTTATGCAAAGAAGTATTATATAGTGATTAATCATAGAATGTAACTAAGCTCATTAAAGGAGAAGAAAGGACGTTAGGAGAGTGAGGAAGAGTATAAAGTGGTAGGCTCAAAGGATTAGAGTTGTAATTGAAGAAATGTTGGACTGGGCCCAGGAGAGGAAGGGAATTTAAAGGACAGGTATTAGTTGTTGAGGCTAAATTTATATTGATGTAAAGGAGAATGCATTTAACTGATTTTAATGTCCAAGAAACATTAGTGAAGATGAGTCACCATGCATGAGAAAGACAACATCTCTGGAGAAAGAGTTGAAAAAAACGGAGAGGTCAAAGAATTAGAAGAATCATTCACTGAAAGAAGAAACTTTAAAGAGTAACAGTAAATCAGATGTTAAAATCTCTGAGGAATTTTAATGTAGCATGACCAAAAGTAGTATGGAAAGTGGTGGGTGAAGTCTAATGGCTAAAGCTTCTCATGCTGGAGAGGTATTTGGGAAAAGGGAGCAACAGGAATGCATTAGCAAGAACAGGGAGGATTCCTGTGTACCACCAGGTTGAAACAGGGATGTACAGGTGGCTAAAAAGTCACTGACTGAGAGACACAAGTGGAGTCCTCAAAGGAAAATCAGACCTCAGAGCAAGAAGGCAAACATAATATTCAGAAGAGAAGCTGAGAATGTAAGAGCTTCTCTTCATAGCTGACCCTTGCTTCTGGAACACTCTGAGAAAGGTTTTGGGATTAGGAGACTGGCATCATAAGGAAGCAGAAGATGTACAGGAACAAACTGGAAGTGAATCCCAGGGATTCTATGAGATTTCTAGAGATGGCCCCAAGTAAGAATGTAAATCACGATGACATTAATTAGTCCTCATGGGCAGATGGTGGTGAGATGGTGCTTGCTGGAAAGGCAGGAACATGGTAGTCTTGCCTGATGTTCCCAAGCAAGGACAGGAGTACACTTCCCAATCTTCCAACATTTAGTTCCCAGTTCTGATTTGTAGGCTTGCATTACAGGATATTTGCCTTCTGCTCAAGATCTTCAAGAAAATTTAAAATGCTAAGAATTATTTACTTCAGTTCTCAAAATAGATCTGATACTTAAAAGCCAACCTTCCTTGCAGACCAGAGTGGGTCTCATTCCTTTTTCTTTCTGGCTAACCCTTGACTATGATATTGCCATCCCTGTGGAGCTATTGGTAATCTTCAAGTTGAAAGCCACTGCAACTCCACAATGACAATACAGTTCTAAAAGCCATGTTTTTCAAGAATATGGGTTGTGCTGAGCTGCCTTTTCATCCTGTGCCTTTATCTTCAAAGGCTTTGTAGAATTTGTCCAGTTTCACTTTCAAAACATTAAAAGGCACTGGTCTCTGCCCTTCAGGTTTTTCAAAGGTGAGAATACTTTATTTTAACAACAGTTGAATAATAATGCATATTGGGGCAAACTATTTCTAGAGGTGGAAGAATAAATGCAAGATATAATAATACTTCTTGTGTGTTTAGAACTAGTGTGTCATGTCATTTGTTGTCCAATGCAAGCCATCTGAGTATGAAAGAGGAGCAATAATAATTAACCAGGGTTTGGGGGAGCTGGTGTTATGGCTCAGTGATAGAACACTTGCCTAGCACCTGTGGGGCACTAGGTTCAACCCTCAGCCACATAAAAATAAATAAATAAATAGATAGATAGATAAATAAATAAATAAAGGTATGTGTCCATCTATGACTAAAAAAACAGAAAGAAAGAAAGAAAGAAAAAGTTTTAAAAATTAACCAGGGCAGCAACTACTGTGTTGTATGCTACTATTCTGCTTTAACCAAGACATTCCAAAATCAGAAGCTTAAACAAGGTAGAAACTTATTTCTCCAATATAGTATTCCAGAGATGAGATGTTTATGCATGCACAGTGGCCCTGAGTTGTTTTATCTTGTTACATCCAAAGGCTGCTCGCTGTCCAAGAAGTAGTGTCCTTTTTAAAATAAAGAACAAACATTTAAATCATAAGACAAAAATGAAAGTGATAATTTATTCACGTAGACAATGGAGCTTTCTACAAATATTTCCTTCTCATTCTCTTGCTCTCTTCCTTAACTTTGGTGGGAGTGTATTTCCCATCCTTATTGAATTCAGGCGTGGTCTTGTGATTTCTTTGGCATTGATATGTGAGCAGCTGTGATGGTCATTTGCAGGTGGAAGTTGGAAATTTAAAAACCAATGCATATTTTTCCACAATTATTTTGCCTGTTACCTTTGGTGGTTCCTTGTAATATTTCAGAGGGTGGCTATACTGATATTCTAGGTCTTGGAGTGAGAATAATGATACAGAGAAATTGCCCACCCACCCATCCAAAATAGGTGTAATGTAAGCAAGAAGCAAACCACTGATGTTCAAGGTTGTGTAATTCCATGGCATAACCCAGCCAGTCTCTAGGGAGACAGTCATCCAGCTGGGGAACACAGGGAGGTAAAGACCCCCAAGACTCATCAAGATCAGTAAGGAACATTATCTCTATTGTGGTGATGGTGTCACAGGTTTATGCATATGTTGAAACTTATCAAATTATATATTTTAAATATGTAGTTAATTGTTTCTCAAAAATAAGCAAATAGAACTTTAATAAAAAAAGGGTGGGACATACCCTCCAACTGGAGGATAGCCAGGAATCTGTAGTTTCTGCCAATATGTATACATTACTTTTTGTGTGTGTATATATATATACACACACAATGTCATATTTGCATTGGATTTAAAATCAACAGAATCCTAACACGTTTTTTTTTTTTTTGTACCATGTATTGAACCCAGGGGTGCTTAACCACTGAGTCACATCCCAAGCCCTTTTTATATTTTACTTAGAAATGATCTCACTAAGTTGTTTAGGGCCTCACTAAGTTGCTGAGGCTGCTTTGGACTTGCAATCGTCCTGTCTCAGCCTCCCAAACCACTGGGATTACATGTGCCACTGCACCTGACATTAATACCTATTGTTTGCTCCTTGGAACATTGTATCAATGCCTTAAGGTTAATGGGAACCATGAAATAATCCCCATCTTATCTGTGAATATGCCAAACTTTGAAGAATTATTTTACCTTATCTGGGAACACACACTTACCACAAAGTGCGGCACAAGGGCATTGATACCCCCAAAACTTTTTCTTACAGACAAAATAAATTTCATCATAATTGATTGTGTGCTCATTTTGCTTCCTGGAAAGTGGAAAGACTTACAGGGTTCTAAGGCAGAATGATAATTTAGAGATCTCTTGGTCAATCCTTCTCATTTTATAATTAGAGAAACCGAGGCACAGAAATGTTTAAACCCGACCACAATTTTAAGCTGGTTGGTTCAAGAATCAGAGCAAAACTATCTCAGACAAGGTTGCCTAATCGTTTTGCTTATTTAATTCTTTCTGAAGTTAAAATACTGAGTGAAAAAAAAAATCCACAGGGACTTCCAAGTGTCTGGCTGTAACTGGGTTTTTGTTTTTTACCCACAAGTTTCTCAAATTGAATTCATCAAAGAGACCAGGAGGCAGTTGGAGCACTACAAATGAATGAAAGTGCCTTTTTACAAGGTAGTGCAGACTTAAATAGCACACTTACTTCATGACTTTAAGCACTGAAGTGAAGTATACTTCCCACCCTTGAGATTTCTACTATGAGCTTTCCAATGAAAGACAAATCACCTTGTTATTTTGCATGTTTAAAAATAAACAAACACAAATGCACAAATATCAATAGCCATTAGAAACTTCTGGAATATAAAAAAGTGAGATGTGTTTCTTTATGGTTTGGGACACACATTTCCCATCTGATTTTGTATTCTTTCTTTCCAGCATGGGTTTTCAAAACTCACCCTTTAAATATTTGGATGGTACAAACTAATCATAACAGTGTTTTGAGCCAAAAGAGCTCATGCAAGGAATCAGCATGGGCCCTTTAAGGAAAAGTGCTATTCACAGGCCCAAGAATAGTACTGTGACTTTCCTAGATAATTTTGAGCTTCCAGGAGGAGTGAACCCCACTTATTATGTATGGTAATGAGGAATCTCTGTTCTCAGATAGAGGCCAGGTCTCTACAACCAGAGCCAAATCAAACACTGGGCATAAATGTGAGCCCCAACCTCAAGTTCCATGGGAATCATTTCTGCAGTTCAAATAAGGGTGTACTAGAGGGTGCTTTGAGATCAGGGTCGTCTGCTTATTGTGGGAAACAGGCTCAGAAAAGAGAATGGTCCCCATCCTTTCAGAGACTGGAGAAAGCTCATGTTGCCTTTTGAAGACCATCTCAAGGAAGAAAGATCAAGAGGAATAAAAGAAATAAAGCAGAAAGGCAAAAATCACATGGTTCATAAGAGCTGTAGAATACAAGCAGTGCCAACCATAGGTGTGGCAGGAAAATGAGAAACAGGTCCAAACTAGGGTTTAAGATTTTAAAGAAACTGAACCAAGATTAAAACAAGCTACAGACATTGGATTCTCTTCAGATCCTATTAAACTTCACCTTTTAAACTGTGCTGTGGATGGTGACCTAATAAGTGATTTTGCTGGGCTCAGTGGTGCGCACCTGTAATCTCAGTGGCTTGGGAGGCTGAGTGAAGCAGGAGGGTTCTGAGTTCAAAGCCAGCCTCAGCAACATAGTGAAACCCTGTCTCTAAATAAAATGTAAAAATGGGCTGGGGATATGGCTCAGTGTTTAAGCAACATTGGGTTCAATCCCTGGTACCAGCAGTAGTAATAGTAGTAATAGTAATACTAGTAATAATAATAATAGGAAGAAAAAGTGATTTATTTTTCCTTTTCCCCAGGAGATTAAATTTTCTATTTTCTACAGTGTAAATGAATATTTTCATAATATGAAATATAATAAAATTTATTAAATAAAAAGGGACTGAAAGTAAACATACTACTCTGCATCCTATCAGATCATAATGGAATGAAATTAGAAATCAATGATAAAATAAAAAATAAAAGCTAGTCCAACACTTGGAGACTAAATAGCTACTGAATGAACAATGGGTTGCAAAAGACATCAAGAAGGAGATTAAAAAATTCTTAGATTATGAGACTGACGCGCTGCCTGCTGCGCTAAGAAGGGCAGAGGAGCACAACAGACACTAGGATGGCAATTTGTAAATCAATGGATGTGAAACTGATG
>NW_026000168.1:11302992-11386693 GCF_001458135.2 Marmota marmota marmota
AAAAAAAAAAAAAAAAAAAAAAAAAAAATTCTTAGAGGTAAATAAGAACACAGATACAACAAATCCAAATCTCTGGAACACTATGAAGGCAGTACTAAGAGGAAAGTTCATTGCCTGGAGTTCATTCCTTAAAAGAAGAAAGAGAAAACAAATAAATAACTTAACATACATCTCAAAGCCCTAGAAAAAGAAAAACAAATCTATACCAATAGCAGGAGGAGACAGGAAATAATTAAAATCAGAGCTGAAATCAATGAAATTGAAACAAAAGAAACAATTGAAAAAAATTTGACAAAATAAAAAGTTGGTTCTTTGAAAAAATAAATAGAACCAACAGACCTTTAGCCATGCTAATGAAAAGAAGGAGAGAGAAAACTCAAATTACTAACCTACATGATGAAAAAAGGAAATATCGCAACAGACACTACAGAAATACAAAAGATAATTAGAAATTATTTTGAAAACTTGTCCTCCAATAAAATAGAAAATATCAAAGGCATTGACAAATTTCTAGTCATATGATTTGCCCAAATTGAATCAGGATGATATACACAATTTAAACAGATCGATTTCAAGTGATGAAATAGAAGATGCCATCAGAAGCCTACCAACCAAGAAAAGCCCAGGACTGGATGGATACACAGCTGAGTTCTACAAGACCTTTAAAGAAGAACTAATATGAATATTCCTCAATTTATTTCAGGAAATAGAAAAAGAGGGAGCACTTCCAAACTCATTCTATGAGACCAATATCACCCTGATTCCAAAACCAGGCAAAGACACATCAAAGAAAGAAAACTTCAGACCAATATCTATAATGAATATAGATGGAAAAAATTTTGGTAAATCAATACAAAAACATATCAAAAAGATAGTACACCATGATCAAGTGGGGTTCATCCTAGGGATGCAAGGTTGGTTCAGCATACAGAAATCAATAAATGTAATTCATCACATCAATAGACATAAATATAAGAACCATATGATTATCTCAATAGATGCAGAAAAAGCATTTAACAAAATATAGCACCCCTTCATGTTAAAAATACTATAAAAACTAGGGATAACAGGAACACATCTCAACATTGTAAAAGCTATCTATGCTAAGCCCAAGGCCAACATCATTTTAAATGGAGAAAAATTGAAAGCATTTCCTCTAGAAACTGGAACAAGACAAGGATGCTCTCTTCCACTACTATTTAACATAGTTCTTCAAATACTGGCCAGAGCAATTAGACAGACCAAAGAAATTTAAGAGATACAGATAGGTAAAGAAGAACTCAAATTAGCACTATTTGCCAACGATATGATTCTATACCTAGAAGTTCAAAAAAATTCCACCAGAAAAATTTGAACTAGTAAATAAATTCAGTAAAGTAGCAAGATACAAATCAACACTCTTAAATCAAAGTCATTTCTCTGTATCAGTGACAAACCCTCAGAAAGGAAAACTACCCCTTTTACAATAGCCTCAGGAAAAAAAAATACTTGGAAATCAACTAAACGAAAGAGGTGAAAGACCTCCACAACGAAAGCTACAGAATGCTAAAGGAAGAAATTAAAGAAGACCTTAGACTATGGAAAGCACTACCTTGTTCTGTGATAGGCAGAATTAATATTGTCAAAATGACCATACTACCAAAAGCACTAGGCAGATTTAATGCATTTCCAGTCAAAATCCCAATGACATTCCTCATAGAAATAGAAAAATCAGTCATGAAATTCATCTGGAAAAATAAGAGACCCAGAATAGCCAAAGTAATCCTTAGCAAGAAGAGTGAAGCAGGTGGCAATCACTATACCAGACCTTAAACTATGCTACAGAGGAATAGTAACAAAAACAGCATGGTATTGGCACCAAAATAGACTTGTTAACCAATAGTACAGAATAGAGGACACAGAGACTAACCCACATAATTACAGTTATCATATATTAGACAAAGGTGCTGAAAACATACATTGGAGAAAAGATAGCCTCTTCATGAGCTGGGGATGTGGCTCAAGCAGAAGCGCGCTCGCCTGGCATGCGTGTGGCCCGTGTTTGATCCTCAGCACCACATACAAACAAAGATGTTGTGTCCACTGATAACTAAAACATAAATATTAAAAAATTCTCTCTCTCTCTCTCTCTCTCTCTCTCTCTCTCTTTAAAAAAAAGATAGCCTCTTCAACAAATGGTACTGGGAAAACTTGAAATCCTATGCAACAAAATGAAATTAAACCCCTACCCCTCACCATGCACAAAATTCAATTCAAAGTGTATCAAGCACCTAAGAATTAAAACAGAGACACTATATCAATTGGAAGAAAAAGTAAGCCCAAACTCCATCATGTCAGATTAGGCCACAACTTCCTTATAAGACTCTACAGCATAAGAATTAATATCAAGAATCAATAAATGGAATGGATTTAAACTAAAAAACTTCTCAGCAAAAGAAACTATCAGTGAGGTGAATAGAGAGCCTACAATTTGGGAACAAATTTTTACCACATGCACATCAGATAGAGCACTAATCTCTAGCATATATAAAGAACTAAAAAATTTTAACACCAAAAAAATAAATAAATAAAAAACAAATCTATTCAATAAATGGGCCAAGGATCTGAAAAGACACTTCTCAGAAGAAGATAAACAATCTACAAATATATGAAAAAGTATTCAACATTTCTAGTAATTAGAGAAATGCAAATCAAAACTACTCTAAGACTTTATCTCTAGTCAGAATGGCAGCTATTAAGAATACAAACAACAATAAGTGTTGACAAAGATGTGGGGAAAAAAGCACACTCCTACATTGCTGATAGGGCTGCAAATTGGTGCAGCCCATAGGAAAGCAGTATAGAGAATCCTTGGAAAAACTGGAATGGAACCAACATTTGACCCAGCTATCCCACTCCTCAGTCTATACCCAAAGGACTTAAAAACAGCATACTACAGGGACACAGCCACATTAATGTTTATAGCAGCACAGTTCATAATAGCTAAATTGCCAAACTAGATGATCTTCAGTAGATTAATGGATAAAGAAATACACACACACACACACACACACGGAATATTATATATATATACATATTTACACACACACATATATATATACACACACATACACACACACATATGCATACACACAATGGAATAATATTCAGCATTAAAAGAGAATAAAATCATGGCATTTGCAGTTAAATAAATGGAGTTGGAGAATATCATGCTAAGCAAAGTTAGCCAATCCCAAAAAACCAAATGCCGAATGTTTTCTCTGATTTAAGGATGCTGATTCATAATGTGATGGTAGTGGGGGGGCAGGGGGCATGGGAGGATTAGAGGAATTCTAGATATGGCAAAGAGAAAAAGGGGAGGGAGGGGAAAGAAGGGGAAATGGGGGTAGGAAAGATGGACATCATTACCCCAAGTACATGTATGAAGACACAAATGGTATGACTCTACTTTTGTACAACCAGAGATATGAAAAATTGTGCTCTATGTGTGTAATATAAATTGTAATGCATTCTGCTGTCATATATAACAAATTTTTTTAAAAAATAAAAATAAATAAAAAGGAAACTAAAATATGCTGTGGAAAGGTAAAATTTTAATTGAATTCTAAATCTCACTAATGTGAGATTTTGGCAGAAATTAGATTGTAAACCAAAAATGAGATGTGTAAGTTAAAATACTGATGCCATATTTTTCTCTAATTTGACAGGTATTTATTTGAAAAATATTTAGATATTTACAAGTTGAATCCAGTTTAGCTCTACATTAAGGATATTATAGGAAAATTATATGAAAAAAGTCATCCATCCTCGAAAATTTGGTATAAGTGGTAGCTCTGTAGGTTCTGTCTTCATTTAGCTCACTGATCTCAATGCATTTGAAGTTTATGATCTAGTAATACTGAGAATATGTGGTAGATATTAAGGAATATTGTATTAGGGTAATAGGGTAATAACATCCCTAAGACCAAAAGAAGTTTAGGTTCTTGCCGGCAAGATAAAACAAGTACATATTTGAAAGTGTTGCTACAGGGCACATTGATAGTTTTAAAATACATTACCACTGTTTCTTCAGAGATACTTATTGTTTCAAAAGCTTTGTAAAAAGTACTGTCCAGCAGAAATATTGTATTTATGATAATTTTTAAATAACTACAATATGACCAAAATTTACAGAAAATTTTCTTATAATGTATACATGCAAAATGATTAACACAAATTAAATAAGGCAGGTGTAAAGGACTCTTTATTTTAAACATTTCCATTCTTGCAACTCAACTTCGTTCAGACACATTGACTTCTACCCATTATTTCTTTGAATTAAAAAGGTTAACTGATTTTACTCAAGGTTTTATTTATTTATTTATTTATTTATTTATTTATTTATTTATTTATTTTTGACACTGGGGATTCAACACCACTAAGCCACATCTCTAGCCCTTTTCTATATTTTATTTAGAGATAGAGTATCTATCTGAGTTGCTTAAGGTCTTGCTAAATGGCTGAGGCTGGTTTTGAATTTGTGGTCCTCCTGCCTCAGCCTCCCGAACCTCTAGGATTACAGATATCTGCCATCGTGCCCAGCTAGGTTTTAAATTCATGAATATACCCCTTTTTCCCCCTAAGGCCTCAGTCACTACCCTTCCTTACAAAAGGACATTATTAAGTCATCACAATGCATTTTGATCTTGCAGTACCTTAGGGGAATTGAATATTTTATTAACCCATAAAATTATAAGACCTGAATACCTATAACAACACATAATGTTGTTATGTCTTTTAAACTTTCAAATCTGTAAGCACTTAGGTAATTATTAAAGTCACATAGTCACATTAGGTGTGATTATGTTGTGTATCTCTTAAGTCGCTCCTCCCACCATCTTCCCCCAACCTGGCATATACCACAGAGGGATAAAAAGTGCCATTATGCATATCACTGCTTGAGAATACAATGTTTTCTGTTTATGAGATTGCAATATATTTTATTACTTGTGGGTTTTGAAATATAATTCTTAAGCAGAGATATTTTTTTTAAATCACAGCCTTTAATATTAGTGAAATATATAGTTGTAAGAGCCAATATAAAGGAGGCATATAATTTTCTGTTTGTGGGTGATGATGGTAATATAAACAAATACCTTGGATCTGATAAGATTGACATCTCCATAAAGGGACAGAATAAGGACTTGATATTATATTGTAAAACCCAAAGGGCATTTAATTTGTTGATTACATTGCCTTCTTCATCTAAGATATGCTAGAGAGTTATGGCATGGAGAATTTTAACTTCATTTGAAGAATTTCATCTTGAAATCTGACTAAGCTAACTGAAATATTGAGTCGTAACTAATTTTTAAGAGTTTTATTGAGGTATATGAAGAACTCCATATATTTAGCTTGTACCTTTTGATGATTGAACATAGGCAAACACTCCCTATTGTATTCTCTGATTTTATAAAGCTATTTTAGGTACCTTATATAATGGAAACCTAAAGAAGTTTTCTTTCATAAGTGGCTTATTGTTCTTAGCATATGATGTTCTTCAGGTTCATCCATGTTGTTAGAAATGGCAGGATGTTCTTATTTCCTGAGGCTGAATAATATGGTATGTATATACCAGGTTTTTTTTTTTTTTTAGAGAGAGAGAGAGAATTTTAATATTTATTTTTTAGTTTTTGGCAGACACAACATCTTTGTTTGTATGTGGTGCTGAGGATGGAACCTGGGCCACACTCATGCCAGGCGAGCGTGCTACCTTGAGCCACATCCCCAGCCCCTATTCCAGGTTTTTGATCCCTTCATTTGTTGGTGTACACGGATTACTTCTCTAACCTTGGCTATTGTGAATAACACTGCTGTAACTTGGGAGTGCATTTATTTCATTGGATGTACTACTGTTCACCCAGCTGTGGGATTGCTGAGTCATACAGGAGCCACACTTTCAATTTTTTGAGGAACCTCAATTCTGTTTCACTGGTTGCTGAACCATTTTGCATTCCTTATAGGGCACAATATTCTAATTTCTCCACATCCTCACCAACACTTTACTTTCGTTTCTCTCATTGTATGTATACTAAGAGTTGTGAAGTGATTTCTTGTGGTCTTTACTTATTTGCATATTTCTTTTAATTAATGACATTAAACATCTTCTCATATACCTGTTGACCATTTTGTGTGTCTTTTAGGATAAACGTCTTGTCAAGTAGGTTATTCATTTTTTATTAGGTTATTGGGTTTTACTCTTGAGTTGTATAAGTTTCTTACATATTTTCTAACTTAACCTTTTATCTGATATATGGCTTACAAATGTTTTTCTTTTTAATTTCATATGTTGACTTTTTGTTCTGCTGATTTTTCTTTACTGTGCAGGAGTTTTTGACTTTGATGAAGTCCTCCTCTTTTTCTTTTTGCTTCAGTTGTCAATGTTTCAGTGTCAGATCCAGAAAATCATTGCCAAGACCAATATCAGGATTTCCCCCTATATTTTTCTTCTAGGACATTCACACTTTAAGGTCTTCTGTTAAAGCTTTTAATTATCCCGTTCGATTTTGGTATATGGTGTTTGAAATTGTATTTTGGTGTATGAAATTGTAAAGATACAATTTCATTCTTTTACAAGTGGACATCCAGTTTTTCCAGCACCGCTTTCTACAGAGACTGTCTTTTCCCCCTGTGTGTTCTCAGAACCCTTATCAAAGATAGGATATGCCTGTATTTATTTCTGAGCTGTCCACTGTGTTCCATCCATCTGTGTCTATCTTTATGTCAGTACCATGCTTATAACATGACTGAAGCTTGGTTATCTATTATAAAATCAGGAACTGTGATGCCTCTAGTTTTATTTTTGTTTTCCAAGTTTGCTTTGCCTCTTCTGGTTCTTTCACAGTACCATATGAATTTTAGGATTGAATTTTTTTTTTTATTTCTGTAAGGAGTGATGTTGGAATTTTGATGTGAAAATCCTTGAATCTGAAGATAGTCATGAGTAGTATGGACATTTGAGCAAGATTAAGCCTTCTAGCCAGGCACGGTGGCACACGCCTGTTATCCCAGTGGCTCTGGAGGCTGAGGCAGGAGGATCTTGAGTTCAAAGTCAGTGTCAGCAAAAGTAAGGCACTAAGCAACTCAGTAAGACCCTGTCTCTAAATAAAATACAAAATAAGACTGGGGATGTGGCTCAGTGGTCAAGGGCCCCTGAGTTCAATTCCCAGTAACCCCTACCACACAAAATAAAAGATGAAGCCTTCCAGATTAAGAAAAGGAAATGTCTTTCATTTATTTGTATCTCTTTAAATTTCTTTCATTAATGTTTTATAGTTTTAGTGTACAGGGCTTTCATCCCCTGGGTTGTTTATTAATAAGTGTTGTTATGCTTATTTTAAATGTACTTGTTTTCTTAGTTTCCTTTGCAAATGGTTCATTGCTAGGGTATAGAAGCAAAACCTGACTTTTAAACTTATATACTTGGGGCAATTTCTTCCTATAAGATTAACTGGTATTTAGAAATTATATCATTTCTTGAGATCATTTTATTTAAATGGAAATATTTTTTCTAACCTTATGAGAAATAGGCACAATTGTCAAGTGGGCTAATGGTACCTACATATCTCCATTTTCCATGGTCAACAGATGATATATATATATATATATCACACACAGAGGTTCTTGAAGTGTAGGAATAATATTATCACTATATTGTATTAGCCATTATCATCTGCATCCTCAAATTTAATATCATTGTTATGATGCACAAAAGATATTATTATCAAGATAAGCATGAAAAATTAACTGTCACACTTAATATCCTATATTCAAGGGGAAATTTTTAAAAGCATATTTTTATTTTTTAAAAATTAGCAGTTGCCATTGCTTCAAACATCAATCACCTAATAATAGTTTACTTTTATCTAGAATCTAGAATATATTCAAGAAAAATTTTTATTACTTTCTCTTTCCATCTCATTATTCTTATATAATATCAAATATGAGATCAGCATAGCATAGATTTTTACAATGTAAAAATCTTTATATATCACTAGGACAATAATACCCATCACACTATAGTTAATGATTAGTATAGCATATACTGTAGAATATAATTAATATATAGTATACTATAGCATAAGATTAATGTGTGGTCAGTTACATTATTTACAGTATATGTAATTCCCTTTAATAATAACCAGTTGTAGAAAAATATGACAATTTGATCGCATTTATTGTTGCACGTCAAAAGCAGAATTGATGGCATTCTGGCTTTTCATGTAGTATTGTACAGCATGTTTTGTCATAACAATTTTTCCCCAACCCTGAATCTATTCTTATATTTTACACTTTTAATTTGAATGGAAGTAGAAAAATGATCAGTTTCATTATTTTTAGCCTCTTTCACAGTTTTAAGTGATTTTTATAGCATCTTAATTTCTAATTCCTTATTGTATGACTTTTTAAATTGAATCACTTATTTATCTGTTTTCCCATTTTTTTTAAAGAGAGAGAGAGAGAGAGAGAGAGAGAGAGAGAGAGAGAGAGAATTTTTTTTAATATTTTTTTTTTTTAGTTTTTGGCGGACACAACATCTTTGTTTGTATGTGGTGCTGAGGATCGAACCTGGGCCGCACGCATGCCAGGCGAGTGCGCTACCGCTTGAGCAACATTCCCAGCCCTTTCCCATGGTTTTATAATGAGGACTTTTATGAAAGTTTTTCAAAGTAAAATGAAAACCTCTGTCCTTTTTAATGAAAGAGCTGATTCACACATGCTCTCTTCTATGTTAATGCTTTTGAATAGGGGGAAGTTGTGTATCTTAACACTTCCCTTTAATTGAAGACATGCTGAAATTGTGACAGTTGTGTAAACTTATCTTCTTCTAATACCTTTTAAAACCACAGCTTGATCTCCAGGAAAAGTAATAATAGGAAGCTCATTTAACACACTCAATAATGTCAGAGGAGTAAGGAATTTTATTAGGTAAATAAGGGTGCTTTGGTTTTTTTAGAGTATTTTTTGTTTCAAAAGGAAAGACTATTAAGGAAGATTTTGTTTCCTTTTCTCCACCAACGCTTTCCAGTTATTCTAATTTTCTGTAGATGAAGTTCATTATTCTGATCAATTTCAGAAGTCTTCTTGGCCTTGTTCCTCTACAGGCACCTTGTGTGGCAAAGGTGACCATTATGTGCAGGATACTTCTGGGCAGCACATACATTCTTCTTTATCTTGCCCAGGCTTTATTTTGTATTATGATTTGCTCAATAACTTCTGATCTTAAAGCTGGTTTCTTATATAATGAAATTGCACAAAATTGCTTTCTCTGAGAAATAATGTTATCTTAAACTGAGCACAGGAACATCTTTGTACATGTCTTTGATGTTTTTATGTAGTTCTTTCAAGGGGAACTAACGCCAGCAACTTCCAGAATTTTAGCATCTAACTGGTCTTGTTGCTATGGGGTCATCACTTTTAAAAAATTTTTGCTTTTGTTTTCCTTTTTCTTCCCGCCCCCCACAGTTTTGCATTTGCTTGATAGTTGGAACATTGTTTAGCAGCCCCAGAGATGTTCAGTTGACCCTTGGTAGCAATTCCCACCACACACTTCTTCCCTCTCTTCCTAATCGGCTAATTAATATATATCTATTAGTGCAAGCCAGCTGCTATAGATCATGAAAGGGATGTAGAACATTGTCTGTTCCTTAGAAGAAATGCATAATTCAATTGAAGAGATAAGGTACCAAGGAGCTTAAAGGGATTTTTGGCAAAAAAAAAAAAAAAAAAAAAAAAACAGGTAAGATTTCCTTATTGTTTTCTGGTCCTAAACCAAATAATACTTCCTTCAGATGAGTCCATGGATGATAGCTGAGACATTCAGAAAGGCTTTTGGCAAAGCTGTGATACATCTCTCAGTGTTCAGATAGTATCCCTTTTTATGGGTGAAGTCTGTCTGTCTCTGGCCATCAAGTATTTACATACCATGAAAGCAGGGATCCCTGACCCTTTGTGGAAAAAAATTAGATATAATATTTTATTTTGTTTTATTTAGATGGAGATTGTAAAAAAAATATGAAATTTATATTTAAAATGTTATTACTCAAAGCATTATATACATCTAAAATAAAACACTTTATTCATAAACCTCCATGTATTCTATAGTAATATGCAGAAAACATAAATAGTCTACATTTATATATAATGATGAATATAATTCATTTTATAGAATAGAGAAATATTTGGAGTTTGTAGACTGTGAATGTCATATATGTACAACCTATAACATTCTATAATATTTATAGTTTATATTGTTCCTCATGTATTATGGAATATAATATTATATTCTATAGTATACATATACAATATATGTACATATATTTGAATTCCCAGTATTTGAAATCCAGCAAATTTTAAAATTTGCTGAAGGTAAAAGTCACTTAAATGCATTGTTTAAAAAAATTACCAGGCTCTAATCCAGACCTATAAATCCCAATTTTCAGAAAGAAATCAAGGTTATCTACATATTTAGTTAATTACCCCATATGATCTTTCTCAGGAAGAGTGATGGCTGTGGTGACAGTCTGGTCAGCACAGCTTGCATGGCAGACAAGAGATTTGCAAGACAGCTTTTACCAACTTTCCCAGCTATCTTCTGTGACTTTCCTTTCTGTGTTATGCTGCAGCACCAGACTCCCACAGTGTCTGTGCTTTCAACTTTCCACATGGTCTTTCCTCTTCTTAGAATGGTCTGCCCTTTCCTATTCTTCTGTAATTGAATTCCTTGCAATCTTTTAGGTCCAACTAAAATATCAGCCTCTCTGGGAGACTTCTGAGTTTCAACTACAAAGTTCATATTAATGACAATGGCCTGTAACTTTTCTTCCCCTAGTTCTTTGAAGAATGGCATTGGCATTTTAATGGGGATTGCATTGACTGGGTGTATTCTTTTGGTATAATGAATTCTGCCTATCCATGAACATGGGAGGTTTGTTCTCAGTTTCTCCACCACGGCACCTGTGTTGCCACATATCTGTTTTTGCTTCCTTCCCTCACACCCTGACCATAATACATCACTTTGCCTGCCCCTCACTCTTATTTCTTATCCTCAAAGCCTAAGTTGTTGGCTTCCTCTTTTCTTTTTTTATTTTCTGCACCCAAATTGTCATCTAGAGTATAATATTTTTTTAAGAGAGATAGAGAGAGAGAGAGAATTTTTAATATTTATTTTTTAGTTTTTGGTGGACACAACATCTTTATTTAATTTTATGTGGTGCTGAGGATCGAACCCAGCACCCTGTGCATGCCAGGCAAGCGCGCTACCGCTTGAGCCATAACCCCAGTGGTAGAGCGCTTGCCTAGCATGTGTGAGGCACTGAGTACAATTCTCAGCACCACATATAAATAAGTAAAATAAAGGTCCATTGATTACTAAATAAATAAATAATTAATTAATTAATTAATTAAAAGAAAAGAAAGAAAGAAACACTGTCCCTTATCTTTTCTTTCACAAAGATTTGGCCTTTTTATGTCCTAAATATATGGTTCATGCTTATAATATACCAGATCTTGTAAAGAACCTGGTGAAAGATGACTATTTCATGACTCCATTCCAGAAATACTTGCATATTTGTGCATAATGGATATCCAAAGAGCTTGCCAGGCATGAGGATGGGAGAAGACTGAAAGGGAACAATGTTATTTGACTACAATAACCTTCTTCCCTGCGGTGGTATTTTACTCTGGTTCATGATGCTTGACCTCCACTGTGCCCATTCACTCTGCATCTTAAAAACGTCTCAAGGCAGTGTCTCTCACAACTGTGTGAAGCTGTTCTTTCTTTCTCCCCTCACATTTCCTATGCAACCGTGTTCATTTTAAATGTTTATATAGGTGTCTCAAATCTAAAGGAACTTCAGCATCCTTTTGCAATAGACTTTTTTTTTTTTTTGGTACTAGGGATCAAACCCAGAGGCACTTAACCACTGAGCCACATCCCCACTCTTTTTTCTTTTGTATTTTGTTATTTTGTTTAGAGATAGGGTGAGTGGCTTAGGGCCTCGATAAATTGCTGAGACTGGCTTTGAACTCATAATCCACCTGTACCTCAGGCTCCTGAGCCATGCCATACACTTTTATTACCAGCCTCTGACTTCTCCAATAACTCTGATTCTCCAATTTTACCCCATTTGCAACTCTTATAAACATTCATAAGGACCTCAGTATATTTAAGTTCTTAACTTCCTTAGCCCCAAACCCATTAAAACCTGAAATCCAGGATGGAGGTTGCATCAAAGCTTAGATTTGCACGAAGACAATTGATATCAATGCATCCCATAGCAGCTTACTTAATGTCCCTTATAATTTTAGTTTCCTCCCCTATAAATGGAAACAATAATTGCATCTAGTTCTCATAAGCTGTTATAAGGGTTATATGAAATGTTATTGTCACATAGTCTGCTGTGATGGATGGGCATATTGAAACTAAATCAGAATATTTTTCAATAGATAGACAGAAAGACAGACATAGAGATAGATGTGTGTGTATTTTTGTTTGTGTTCAATACATACTTGTTTGTACTAGAATAAAAGTGTTTGACGTTTTTATTTTTTTGATATTGTTGTTGAAGCCCACCAGCCCTGTTTACTCTATCCTTAAGAGCACACCTTGTAAAGGGTGTTTAGATGTTTCTCCTATAAAGGAAAGTATCTCTATTGTGTTATTGTCAGACTTAATTTGTATCCTCAAGGTAAATGATGTTTGAGCAGTGAGTGAGAAAAATTACTACCTTTAGAAATAAAGCCATAGAATGGAGAAATCACTTCCATCCAGATGTGTGGGGATATGTTCATCATTATGTGAGTTTTGTTTTGAAAAATACTAAGTGTGCCACCTCTGAAATCTTATGTATCTGGACATTTATGGTAAGAAATGAAATCTTCTAAGCTGTTTCAATTCCTTTAAATGAAAAGTTTCAATGGGGTTTTTTAAACATTTTTTAGGTGTTGATGAAACTTTATTTTATTCATTTATTTATATGTGGTTACCTTTCAACTGGTTTGAAAATACAGTTGATTGACCTTAAGGGAGATGGAATTAACAAGCCTACTTCTTTAAAACAAATTCAAACCTTATATTAATTGTGAGTAAGGTTGGAAAATGAGTCCCATGATTTAATGACAGCAATAAACAATATCCCTCCCAGCGATAGGCCCATATGTCACTGTGAGGCAGTTTTCTGGTCTTTCTGGTCTGACAGTCATTGGGATCAACCATTACAGTGAACAGGATATTAACCAGGGCTTCTCATAGCTTTAGGGCATAGGACTGAAGCAAGACTGTGTGTGTGTGTGTGTGTGTGAGAGAGAGAGAGAGAGAGAGAGAGAGAGAGAGAGAGAGAGCCTGCATGACATACTATCCAGTTGCTGTCATTGAAAATATTTTTGTTGGTTAACTATACCTTATTCAAAATGCTTGGATTAGAAGTGTTTTAAATACAGTCTTTTCGGGGGGAGACTTTGGATTATTTTCATACACATAATGAGATATCTTGGGAATGAGATCCACGCTGAAGCATTTAACTTGCATTCAATGTTGAAGATTCATTTTTGTTTCATGTACAACATATACTCATAGGGGCTCAGGTGTAACTCAGAGGATAGTCCACTTTCCTAGCACATACCAGGTCCTGGGTTCATCCCCAGAAATCCAAAAAAAAAAAAAAAAATCCAACTTATACACATAGCCTGTAAGTAATTTGACACATTTTTAGTGTACCTGAATTTTAAAAAATTTGTTCTAATTAATTATACATGACAGCAGAATGTATTTCGACTCATTGTACACCAGTGGAGCACAACTTTTAATTTCTATGGTGGTGCACCATGAGAGTCGCACCATTTGTGCAATCACATGTATACATAGGGTAATTATGTCTATCTCATTCCACTATCTTCCCCCCCATCCATTCCCCTCCTCTCACTTCCCTCTGCCCAATCCAAAGTTCCTCAATTCTTCCCTTTATAAATCAGCATCCACTTATCAGAGAAAATATTTAGCCTTTGTTTTTTGGGGATTGGCTTAGTTTGCTTAGCATGATATTCTCCAACTCCATCCATTTACCTACAAATGGCATAATTTCATTACTCTTTAATGCTGAGTAATATCCCATTGTGAATATATACCACAGTTTCTTTTTTAAAAAAATATATGTTTTTTTAGGTGTAGATGGACACAACACAATGCCTTTATTTTTATTTTTTATGTGGTGCTGAGGATCGAACCTGGGTCCCACCCATGCTAGGGGAGCCCTCTACCGCTGAGCCACAATCCCAGCCCAACCACAGTTTCTTTATCTGTTCATCTGTTGAAGGGCAGCTAGGTTGGTTCCACAGTTTAGCTATCATGAATTGAGCTGCTATAAACATTGATGTGGCTGTGTCACATAGTATGCTGACTTTACGTCCTTTGGATATAGATGGAGGAGTGGGATAGCAGGTCAGATGGTGGCTCCATTCCAAGTTTTGTAAGGAATCTCCATACTGCTTTCCAGAGTGGTTGCACCCATTTGCAGGCCCATCAGCCATGAATGAGTAGTGTGCCTGCATTTGAAGTATTACCCATTGCATGTTAAGTGTGGAATTTTCCACTTGTGGCTTTATATCAATGTTCGGATTTTGGAACATTTCTGACTTTGAATTTTCATGTTAGGGATGCTCAGCCTGTACTAACAATACATAGTATCAACTTTGTGAGAAAAATTATCACTAATAACTATAGGGGTGGTAGTTAAACTGTTCCTTTACTCATCTACTCATTATTAATTACCATTTTGGTTTCATTATACTGATTAATAATTGTTAAGATTATTAGTGCATTATCTATTCTACCTGTAGATAAATATACAAGGATGGCAGGTCTGTACTCAAACAACTTTATGCTCATCAGTGTGAAAAACCAAAAGTGTTCAAAAGCAGCTTGTTGACAGAGTTGCTACTAACTGTTCTGAAGGTGACACTGAGACAGTTTATGACCTCACTTGCAGGAGAAGTTAATTGTGAGGGAAGGAAAATGGATTTGCATTCTTATGCTTATTGCCCAAGTTTTCACTAAGCTCCCTACCTCTCCCTGTGCATCAGTTCCCTAGAGCTGCTGTAACAAAGCACCATGGACCAGTTGGCTTAAATAACATGAGGGTATCGGTATCTCTGAACGTTTTGGAGGACAGAGCCATGTTTCCATGAGGGCTCCAGCAAAGCCTCCCTCCTGGTTTCTGGTGGCCCGTGGCAGTCCTCGACCTTCCTTCCTTTCAGCTGCAAGACTCCAGGTCATCGTGTGTCCTTCTTACACATGTGTCTCTGTATCCAAATCTCCTCCTTCTTTCTCTTAGAAAGACACCCATCATTAGATATAGGGTCCACCAAAATCTATTGTGACCACATCTTAACTATTACATCTGCAAAGACTTTGTGTCCAAATAAGGTCACATTGAAAGTACTGAGGATCAGGTGTTTAGTGTGTCTTCTGGGGGAAACAGTTCAGCACCATCTCTCTCTCTCCTCTCTCTCTCTCTCCTCTCTCTCTCTCTCCTTTCTCCTCTCTCTCTCTCTCCTCTCTCCTCTCTCCTCTCCCCTCTCCCCTCTCCTTTCTTCTCTCTCCTCTCTTCTCTCTCTGATTGTTGCCTTATTTTTATCTAGTACGAGAGGGACCCTTGAGTTTTCTGGAACTTCTCTGTTTTCAGACCCCTCTATTGTAGCAAAAGGCTATGGACCAAGTGGTAGGTAAGACTCCATCTGGGAAAGGGCCTGGCCAGAGCTGGGCACAGATGGGTTATATGGTACGATCCAGCCTTCACAACGTGCTCCCTTGTGCTCTGCTATTCTCTGTGCTGTAAAACCTAAGTGATAGCAATTGTCTTTTTTTTTTTTCTGTCTCACTCTCTTTTTCCTAATGAGCTTCCTGATAGCCATTCTGTGATATACCCTTTTTCATGATTGCTGTGCCTCCCCCATTGTCAAACATGGTTGTCTTTCTCTGCCCCCCCATACCTCTTATTCATCTCTGTCTATTATATGATATCTCTCTAGCTTAGTACATCATCATTTTATCTCCTCTTTGTTTCCCTCCATTGCCACCCAATCATTGTATGCTTTGTTTCAACTGTTGTGTGAGGCTGGAGCTGTCAGTAATGCTAAATTCATTTGTAGATTATCTTTCCAGGGTAGACTCATGGGAACTTGCTCCTTTGTCCTCATTATCTGTGGTACTACCTTATTATTAATGGCTCTCTTAATAACTGAGCTAAGGGGCCCAAAGAGATAATCTAAGAGAACCAGAGTAAATGATGGACATTGGTTTTTTAAAAAACAGATATTTATTTTCCCCTACAAAGGGGAACATGGAGTTCTTTCACTAGAAAATTTGAATGCACTTTTACTTACCTAGTGCTCTGGGACATGTCTGCTACCTGAAAGAGGTGTCAGTCAAGCTGAGACAGTTTCTGCCTCTCATATTATAATTATTGTAGAAATTTTCACAATACTCTTGCTCCTTAACATATATTTTTCTATCTCTTTCATGAGAATCCTGATTTTTTTTTTTTTTTGGTACTGGGATTGAACCCAGAAGTGCTTACACTGAGCCACATCCCATCCCTTTTTATTCATTTATTTATTTTAAATTTTAAGATAGGTCCTTGACAAGTTACTTAGGGCTTCCTTAAGTTGCTGAGGCTAGCTTTGAACTTGCAATCCTCCTGCCTCAGCCTCCAGAGCCATTAGGATTATAGGAATGTACCACTGCACCCAGCTGAAAAGCATATATATTTTTTTAAAGATTAGCAGGCATAAGATAAATTTCTTAAAGGCATTTTAAATACATTTTGTTGTATTTTAAAACTCTGAACCAGAGGCTTAAATAATGCTCAGAACTTATTTTGCAAGCTTCCCCCTTCTTTACTTTTTGCTCACTTGTTCCAGGAAAGTGTTACTATTTCCTTTTTCTTAAGAGCCTCAGTTTCTTGTTTTTCCTGGCTTTCGTTTTTTTGGGGTTTTTTTTGTTTGTTTGTTTGTTTGTTGTTTTTTTAGTACCAGAGGTTGAACCCAGGATTGCTTAACCACTGAGCCACATCCCCAGCCTTGTTTACTTTGAAGCAGGGTGTCACTAAGTTGCTTAGAGCCTCACTAAGTTCCTGAGGCTGGCTTTGAACTTGTGATCCTCCTGCCTCAGCTTCAGGAGCCACTGGAATTAAAGGCGGGTGCCACCACACCTGATGTACCTGGTCTTCTTTTAAGGAGTGATTTTGCTGCAGAAATGCTCTTAGCCATCAATAGAGTCTCTTTTTTAAAATTTTTGTTTTAGTTGTGGTTGGACACAATAACTTTATTCTATTTATTTATTTTCATGTGGTGCTGAGGCTTGAACCCAGCGCTTCTCATGTGCTAGGCGAGCACACTACTGCTGAGCCACAACCCCAGCCCCATCATCAATAGAGTCTTATTCCCCAGCTTACATATTATTCACAGTCTTCTGGGGGCATTCTTCACATTTTTCTGAGATTCTCATGGCTCTTCTCTGCACTTCTTTTATGCCTGTTGGGTGTCCTCTTGTGTGTAACAAAGAAAGATGTGTTTTGTTTTTTTAACCATTGCTCTATTTACCCAATGTAGCCAACTTTTTATTTTTTTAAACAGGAATTAAACCCAATAATGCTTAACCACTGAGCTACATCCCCAGCCCTTTTTATTTAGAGACAGGGTTTCACTTTGGAGCTTAGAGCCTGGCTGAGTTGCTGAGACTGACTTTGGTTCTCCTTCCTCAGCCTTCCCAGCTGGTGGGATTACAGGTTTGTGCCACTGTGCTGGCTAGCCATTCTTTCAGTGACTCTCTTAAAGCAAGTCTCTGCAAAGGCTTTATAGCTTGACTTCAGCAGCAGGAATGTTTTCTACTACCCTGAATTTTCCAAGTCAACTTGACCACCTTGATCTCACGGACTCTGTAATTTCTTCTGTCTACATAATGACTAGCCATGAATTTGCTTGAGTACTGCTAACTCTATGACCAACGGTGTTGAGTGCAATGTTTTTATAATAACAAGGGAGTGGTAAATCGAGGTTTTTGGAGTCCCACGGACTTGGGGGTGAATCCCCATATTGTCACTGAATGGCTGTGTCACCTTTCTAAGTTGATGAACTACTCTGATGTTTAGATCTTCACCTGTGAGATGAAAATAACAGTTCCTCAGTCATGGGGTATCTGAGAGGATTACAAGTCACTCTTTCTGACTGTGTATGAGGAATGTTCTATAATTGCTGGCTATTGTTCTACTTTTCCTGTAGAACACAGTTTCTATTTGTTTAAACAAATAAAAAGGTACTCTTATTGTGTGTCTGTCATTTCTTCTGACCTTTCATAACTCATCTATTTTGACTTCCAAACATCCACAGTTCCTTCTTATCTAAGATCTATGTATATCTGTTCTTTACCTGTATATTTTATATAACAGTTTACCGTTCTTCCTTTATGATACAGTTTTTGAAAACTACAAAATAAAAAAATAATTAAGATCACTTATGATTTTATCATCTGTCTGTACCTGTTTAGGGTTATATGTACATGCACATTTTGTGGTATATGTGTGTATAAATAATTATATTTACAATTATATTAATGTAAAATTCTTTCTCTTTACCACCATACAGTCCTGCCTTCTTCATCTCTATAATACTATATTTTTACATAATTTGATATGAATCTGGCTATTCATGTTACTTTATTATTGTCACATTTAATTTTATTTCAAAAATTTTAATATTCGTCTTTTATATGCATAGTCAATGCCTGTTACTTAGGTAGCTTTTCCTTTTTCTTTTTTCTCATATTTATACTACTTTCCTGTAACCCTTAACTAGTTACTATTAGAAAAATCAATCACAAATAGCTGATTTATTTTACTTTAGAATTTTCAGAATATTTCTTTACTCTGTTATCTGGTTCACTGACATGTTGTGAAATTGGTTAAAATAGCCCAGTTTGATGGTTGAAGATGTACAAGTCTCAAGGGTTAAACACTGGGGAAGGTGAATTTTAAGCTATACTGCACGCCACAGGACCCTGTACCAAGCACTGTCCTGTACAGAGGAAGAGCTATGCAAAACTGGGGTTTTATCTTTCTGCTATCTCTTGTGCACTGCCATGAGATTGGCATATCATCTTTTTATTATCTCTCACTTTGTTTTCAAAATTATATTTATTAAATATTCAAGGCCTTTCCTATTCTTCTTGTTCTTCTCCAAATTAATTTGTCCCGCAAGCAAGACATATTCTGAACACATTCTTGTTTTCCTAAATTCAAGCAACTATGTTTTCTCTTCATAGAGCTTATCTTCATTCTTTTCCAATTTTTTCAGAGGAGTAGGTAGTGAAGCCACCTACTAGTTCACATCTCAAGATTTAGAGGTTTACTGCCTTGTTCAGATCTCAATTATGAGAACCTTAGCTGTGTAACTTTTGTCTGGTCCTCAGTCCCTGGGTGTGTCAAATCAAAGTGGTTAATAATACCTACATCCTGTGATTGTAGAAATGATTAATGGACCCAAGATTTTAAGGTACTTAATAGTTTTAAACATTAATGTTCAAACATTAATAGTGTTTGGGCCATTATGAATGCTGAGGAATGTTAATTAAGATTGCTATTATGATAAGAATAAGGTAGAATGTAATTAGATAGCTTTGTCAGATAATATTGCAAATGATGATAAAGACCATTTCCTGCACAAACTAATGTGCTTTTCACTGATCAGTTTTATACCAGCTAGCTTATAGGGAATAATAATTTTTCTGGATAGCATAAATGTGAATACTTTTATCATATTTTTCTAGTGTTTCTTTAAATGCATCTGAATTGATAATTTAACATGCAGATACAATGAAACATAAGTAATAATAAATATGTTGATATTGTCAATGCATAAGGCATATATCCTACACATACTATTTATATAGCAAAACATTTATTTTGTAATTTTTATCCCTTTATGATGTCTGATAAAACTATTTTTAACAGACAAGTGAAGCTAAAATATTAAAATGTCTAATTGTTTTAGACAATGGAAATGTTTAGAACTGTCATGGGTTTGTTTAAAGAGACGTCTAGTAGATCTTGGCATTTGGGTTGTTTGAGCCCTGAAATATGTGATGTGTTTGATATATGGATTTATATATGTTATGTAAGTCTGTTATCTATAAACATGACCAGTCTAGAGTGAGTGATCTCTAAATTTATTTCCAGCTATGACATTTTAGGTACCTTAGAATGAATAATGAATAATAACTCAGAACCTCATATTTACATTGTGGGCAAGTATGATGTGAATTATGGGGTGTTGTCTTCAATTCTGAACCTGGATGGCAGTCTGCTCTTGGGGAAAGCATGAGTCTACCTGATTTTGCACAGTAGCATCTAGCAATTATCATCTTTTCTGTTCCACTTAAAACTCTGCAATAACTCTCTACTATTTTTAGGAATTAAGATCCTTAAAACAACTACCAGACATAGCATAATCTGGCCTCAGTGATATCTCCTCTTTTATCTCTACAGAGTCTCCACATTTTACCTTTGTGTGCTCAGAACTGCTTCTTATTTATTTCAGGTTCCTGCTATCACTGTAACCTTTTACCTGGAATTCTCCTCTTCCCTTCTGACTCACTGTTTCCACTAACTTATTTTTTAAGCATCTACTGTAATATAGGTAACAGACATTCCTTAGCTGAGCACATAGTGTTTTATGTATTAGAGACAAGATTGCACAGAAGGAATCCAGTTTAGACATCTCTTTGAAAGCAAGGACATGTCAACGTCCAGGGTCATGTTTCACCCTGGCATCTGGAACCATGAAAGGATGAATATTCCCAGTAGATGGACCCTGGAGCACTAAAACATGTAAAAATATGACCATACACACTTGGAATCCAGCTTAGTTGGGTATATTGTTTGTTTATTTGTGCAGCATTATTAGTTGCAACTTCTAGCTAAAATTTTACTCCCTTCAAAAATGCCTTTCCCTGAATCCTCAGAATAGTCACCCTTGGCATGTACCTTAAACAATACCCTATAAAGATCCTTCACCATATTTCACATAATGATAAAAGTCGTCTGCATTTTGCATTCGGGAACATAAAGTTTTAATGCATATGTTCCCTTCTAGATCTGAAGTTTTGGGAGGGTCGACACTTGGTTTTTTTCCTTCACTTAATACCAAACACTTTGCCTGATCTCTGCACCATTCTTCTTTTCTTTTTCCCCAGGTTCTGGGGATTGAACTCAAGGTACTTACTCAACCACTGTCTACTCCATTCTTGCCAGTAATGTTTAGGTGTGCTGTGTATACCGGACATCAGTCCACTGTCTCCATAGCTGGCTGATAATAAGTGATTGAATAAATTGACAGTGACCTCTGTGTGGCATCTCTAGCAGTAAAGGGACAAACTTGGAATAAGGATTTCAAAAGAAATCAGCGCCACAGAAGGAATGGTTGATTTCACGAACTAGTGCAGTTTAGCTACTGGAAGGTGTGTTTCTGTGTGGTCTATTTCTGTTAGAGATCTGCCTACAATGCTGTTTCTGGATTGTAGTGTTGAATGGTGGAGAATACAGTATATGCAAGTATCTACACAATCTGGCATTAATCACACATTTTCCTCTAGACTAAATTTAGCACATCTGTATTGAAGAACACACAGTTATGTTAACAGAGATTCCCAAAGGAGCTTGCCCACCTCTAGTACATGATATTTCTGCTTTTAACAGCCTATTCAATCAGCTCTCTGTATCTAATGGTTCCATATTCATGGACTCAACCAACTGCAAATTGAAAATATTTGGAAGAAAAATTGTAAACATGTACAGATTTTTCTTATTATTATGATGATGATTTTAATATTTTTAGTTATAAATGGATATAATATTTTATTTCATTTGTTTTATTTTTTTTATGTGGTGCTGAGGATCAACCCCAGTGCCTCACATATCTGTGCAAGCACTCCACCACTAAGCCACAACCCTAGCCCTTTATTATTTTTTAAACAGCAGGGCATAACAAATATAGACACACCATTTTTATTGTATTAGGAATAATAACTAAACTAGAGATGATTTAAAGTATGCAGGAGGCTATGGCTAGGTTATATGCAAATATTTTACCATTTTTTGTATGGGACTTGAGTATCCACAGATCTTGGTATCTGTAAGAGGTCTTGATGGTTCCCCATGGAAGCTGAAGGTCACTCGTACTTCCAGCTCCTTCCTTCCACAAGCTAGATTTCCAAAAGCTATTAGATTTAACAGGATGGGAAAAGAGAAAAGCTGCTGTAATCATATATACAGTCAGAGGGTTCCTTGGTTCATTCTTTTGAAGGAAAATGAAAGAAAGAAGAAAAGGAAATGATGATCAGAAGTGTGTATTGAATAGTGAACAAGTAAAGCCTGCTCATTGGGATTCACAGGTTGAAGATTCAAACGCATGTTATTAGATAGGCACAGTGGCACACACCTGTAATCCCAGCAGCTCTGCAGACCAAGGCAGGAGGATCTCAAGTTCAAGGTCAGTCTCAGCAACTTAGCAAAGCCCTAAACAAGTTAGCAAGACTCTGTATCAAAATTAAAAAAAAAAAAAAAAAAAACTGCTTGGGCTAGGGATGTGGCTCAGGGTTAAGTGTCCTTGGGTTCAATTCCTGGTACCAAAAAAAAAAAAAAATGCACATTACTATTAACACACCCATGCTTACTACTGGAGGCACTGAATTAACTTTTTTGAGCATCATTTTCTATCTCTTCCTAATAATAATTACTTTTGCTTGTTGGATATTCAGTGTGCTTATCATAGTATAGACGAATCATTAGTATTTAACTGTAGAACTGTGCTCCAAGGACATCAGCATGCCCAGTTTATAGATTAATAAGCCAAGGCTCAGACAAGGTTAACAAACTGGGGTTTGACACCAAGTCTACCTCAAATTCATGCATGTGCCTATTCTATACAGCCTCCCAAATCCATCCTACTGGAGGTACTCAAAATAAAGTAAACAGAGTAGGAAGATAAGTCAATGGTTTATACTCTACCCAATGCCAAATTAAATGCATTACTACAACACTCCCATTAATTTTTAGAATATAAAGTAACTTTTTCTCTCCCTAAGGTGTATAAAGAATACCATTAACATTTTTAGTTTATCCAATACCCAGTTGTATTTCTCTTTTAGTAATATAGCATGTCAAGTATTGAATTTTGTAAATATCTCAAAATCTTTTCTTGTATGGAAGACTCCTATTTTAGAACACAGAATACTTCTATTTTTTTGGGGGGGGGGTAGATGGCTATGGACCTACTCCCCCCCAAGTTTCATATGCACACAGATTTCATTTATGTTTTTGGAATGTTGAGTAAATAGAAATGTTTAAAGTAATGAAGAAAACAAAAAAAATGAAATCTTGCAACATATTGAACATGTAATATGTGCAAGGAGAAGAAACAATCTGTGAGGTGAATAGAGACCCTACATCTTGGGAGCAAATCTTTAGCCCTCACACATCAGATAGAGCATTAATATCTAGGGTAAATAAAGAACTCAAAAAGCTAAACATCAAAAAAACAAATAACCCAATCAAATAAATGGGCTAAGGACCTGAACAGACACTTCTCAGAAGATGATATATAATCAATCAATCAATATATGAAAAAATGTTCATCATTGCTAGCAATTAGAGAAATAAAAATCAAAACCACTCTAAGATATCATCTCACTCCAGTCAGAATGGCAGCTATTATGAATACAAACAACAATAATTGTTGGAGAGGATGTGGGGAAAAAGGAACACTCATACATTGATGGTGGGACTGCAAATTGGTACAACTAATATGGAAAGCAATATGGAGATTCCTTGGAAAATTGGGAATGAACCACCATTTGACCCAGCTATCCCACTCCTTGGTCTATACCCAAAGGACTTAAAAACAGCATACTATAGGGACATAGCCACATCAATGTTTATAGCAGCACAGTTCACAATAGCTAAACTGTGGAACCAACCTAGATGCCCTTCAATAGATGAATGGATAAAAAATGTGGCATATATACACAATGGAATATTACTCACCAGTAAAAGAGAATAAAATCATGGCATTTGCAGGTAAATGGATGCAGTTGGAGAAGATAATTCTAAGTGAATTTAGTCAATCCCAAATAACCAAATGCCTAATGTTTTCTCTGATATAAGGAGGCTGATTCATAATGGGATAGGGAGAGGGAGCATGGGAGGACTAGAGGAACTCTAGATAGGGCAGAGCGGTTGGAGGGGAAGGGAGGGGGCATGGGGTTAGAAATGATGATGGAATGTGATGGTCATTATTATCCAAAGTATACGTATGAAGACACGAATTGGTGTGAATTTACTTTGTATACAACTAGAGATATGAAAAGTTGTGCTCTATCTGTGTAATAAGAATTGTAATGCAAAAAAAAAAAAAGAATAGAATAAATTTGCTGAATTTATTCCTACTGTATCAAAGTTCAGCTTAGGAGTATATGAGATTCCATGTTTTTCTAACTATAAATCAGAAGATTAATAAGGAGTACTCTTTTGACAAGGCTTCTTTACCTAGGACCGATGATCTTCAAGGATCTCTACATCCCAGGAATATTGTTTCATTTTTATATGCTTTTCCATTTTTCAGGCAAGAGGTTCTGTCCCTTTCACCAGATGGTCAAATATAGCCACAAAATTGCAAACTAGAAATGAAACAAGAAGAAATGAAATTATTATGTAATTACATTAAAATTGTCACCAAAAACTAATGGCATTGCAGAGTGTTTCCAATACACATGCAAAAAAATGATGAGTGTTGGAAGATAGGGAAATGCTTACCAATCTGATAATTACCTATTATGCACATGTATCACATTATCACACTCGATCACACAGATATGTAAAATTGTGTTAATTAAAAATAAGAAAAATTTGAAGGATGAAAATCCTCACCTCCATAAAATAGAATTTACAGATTTCAAGTGTATCACTATGTTAACAGTGGTACCCATACAGAGGTGATTTTGATTCTTTTTTTGGGGAGGGAGGGTAGGTACTGGGTATTGAAGTCAGGGGCACTTGACAACTGAGGTACATCTTCATCCCTATTTTGTATTTTATTTAGAGACAGGGTCTCAGTGAGTTGCTTAACGCCTCGCTGTTGCTGAGTCTGGCTTTGAACTCAAGATCCTCCTGCCTCAGCCTCTAGAGTTACTGGGATTATAGGCTTGATTTTAATTCTTTTTATACTTTTTTGTTAAAGTTTTAATTTTTTAATTATTATTTTTAAATTTTTATAAAATAATCCCATTTTAACATTATATTAAAAAATCAGTATCTTCATTTAAAGATGTTTAAATGAATGATATAGAATATATCTAATATGGTAGGTGCCCACCCCCATGCTTTTGTCACCACCAAGTTCCCTTGAGGGTAAGGGACTTTTCATTTTTCTTGGAAATTTTATTCACATTTAAAACATGTCTTCAGATTTATATATTCTGAACAGGTATTTTGCTGCTGTAGGGAATGCAGATATTCATCATAACTTATGGTTTAGATTCAAGTCTGATATTTTCCAGTTGGGGAAAAGTGGTCTTTATATCCTCAAAGCTCTTTGCTGATGGGGAATGTTTATTGTACAACTTTTACAGACAATCTGGTATGTATGATCCAAATTAGATTTCAAAAGCTGTCTCACTTCAAATTGATAGTTATTTAAGGACACTGGGGGCAGAAGATTCTGGTTGCCTGTCGTGTATCATCTCCATGAGATTTTGCACATTTTTATGGGTTTCATTTCATTTAAACCTGTGGGAAATTTTGAGAATAAATTGTATACATACACTGCATCTTCCTAATGTACTACAAATTATTTAACATCTGCCTACTCACTTTTATAACACCAAATTTTGACATTTACTTCATTTTGGAGGGACATTTTAGAGAGATATTACAGAATCGTTATTGGACTGACCATATAGGAAATAATCTTCTTTAATGTCAAAATGAATATTTGATTATAAAGTAATAACTTTATAATAATTGCAACCACAGTTCTTTACAGCTGAATGAGACTTCAGGGTCTCACTGAGTTGATTAACACCTCGCTGTTACTGAGTCTGGCTTTGAACTCAAGATCATCCTGCCTCAGCCTCCCAATTTACTGGGTTAATAGGCTTGAATTTAATTCTTGTTAAACTTTTTTGTTAAAGTTTTAAAATTTTTTAGTTATTATCTTTAAAGTTTTATAAAATAATCACATTTTAATATTATATTTAAAAATCAGTGTTTCATTTAAAGGTGTTTAAATGAATGATATTGAATGTACTTCCCTATCTTAAGGCCCAAATTGTCTAAATATTTCAAACATCTCCTTGAACACCATGTGTATCTTGGAACCTATTTTCTTAATTGACAGGGTTTTCCAAATCACATTGGTTATAGTTTAGGCAAACTCCTTTCATGAACATTTCTCTTTTAAAAAGCTAATGGTAAACTTTAAATTTTTAATTTTAACATTTATGTTTACAATATTCAAATTTATTCAATTTATTCATTTTAAATCAACAGATAAAATTGTATGTACTTATTGTACACAGTATGACATTGTGAAGCACATATATATCATGGTATTGATTTTTTTTCCCTGACTTCTAGGATCATGTGGGAAATGTCTTCTTCTCTCACTTTACAGATTGAATGGACTTGTGGCAAGCTACAACTAGTTTAAGCAAAAATTATAATTTCCTAACTCAAGGCAGAATTGACCAGGTGAACCTGGGGCCTAAAGTATGTGCCATAGAGTTTGGGCTTTGTACCTGGAAACATCTCTCAGTATAGGTAGGGTCTTTTCTGTGGGAAAATTAGTTATTTTTGACATAATTTTAGCTGTTTAGTATAATACTATCAGACTTAATTTGGCATTGTTCTTCAAAGCTTCCTCTTAGTTATGTCAGCTATAGCTTTTGTTTATAAATTTCATTTTAGAACCAAATTCTAAAATTTATTTTCTTTATGCTTCATTTTATCTGATGTAGACCGTGATAATCTCTGCTTGATACTATCTGGATTTTCATGCTACCATCCAATGAATTAGCCATTCGTCTCTGATTCAGATCATCGGTAAATTTTATGAATATGTCAAATATGTGAATATACAATATTTATATTCACATACATACATATTGATTGGGTACAATGGTATACACCTGTAATTCTAGTGACTCAAGAAGCAGAGGCAGGAGGATCACAAGTTAGAGGCTAGCCTCAGCAGTATTGTTAGATCCTCAGCAACTTAGCAAGATCCTGTCTTAAAATAAAAAAACTAGAGGATGTAGCTCAGTGGTAAAGTGGGTTCAACCTCTAGTACTAAACAAAACAAAAACAAAAACAAAACATAAACAAATAGTAAAAATATATATATATATATATATATATAATTGAATAGTTTATCTGATGCATATGCACTCGAATACAGTTTGAAGTAAACTGTAGCTTCATTCAAATGATTACTAAGTCAGTGGAATAGAGCATGCAGTAAACTGCCATAAGAATTTCCTCTTGTAACACCAAATGGACTTTAAGGTATTCATTGCAAATCAGCCTTATGTTTTACCCGGGCTTTGTTTTGCCAACCTAGGGTGAAACATAAGATTCGTTTTATCAATTCCTGGCTCATATACATGGGCATACACACACACACACGTGTGTGTACAATTGTACATGTATGTGTTTATGTATGCAATCCAGACATGTAACACTTAACCGTAGCTATCTCTGGTCTTGGACGTGTTTTTTTTTTTTCTATAATTGCTTTATTTTACTTTAAAATTGAAGATATGAAATATTTTATGCTGGGTTTTTACCATAGTTTGTAAGGCTCTCTCTCTCTCTCTCTCTCTCTCTCTCTCTCTCTCTCTGTACTGGGGTTGAACCCAGGGCTTGGGTACCTGCTAGTTAACTGCTCTACCCTTGACCTATATCCCAGCCCTCCAAATTTCTTCTGTGATACAACTTAAGCTACCTGATTTCTTCCAGGATCTGCTGGAAAATGATGTTAGAGCCCTAGTCTATGACTTGGGTAGTCTACCTCCTCTTCTCTTTAGGCATCAGAATCATTCTTCTAGAATCTACTTGACCTTCCATAGAAGTTAAACTAGTGAATGCTGTGCCCAGATCCTACCTTCAGGACTAATGACATTCCCCACAGCTGCTGCACTTGCTGCTGATAAAAACCCTCATTTGTCAGCCCTATCTAGAAAATTCCTCCAGTGGAAGACAGCTGCCTTGCACAAAGCCATGCTTCTTTCCTGGGGTCAGCCTGACCCCAGCAACTACTCCATACAGTAGTGTAAAGACACCTTCTTGGGACAGGACAATAGTGTCGGGGGCCACAGCAGCTTCCGAGCTCTCCATGAAATCACCTGAAGTCTCTGTTGTAAGTGGCTGAAGTTGCATTTCTCTCTTGGACATTCCTGCTTCCTTCTATTTTTCTTTCTATACCTGTGTTGATCCCAGAAGCACTTCTTAATATACTTTCATGTTGCTTTCCATCTCATTCTGCTTCTCAGGAAACTCAATTTGCAGCTATGACCTTGATCCAAGTTAAGATTTCTCATTTCTGAATTCCTGGCAGTGACTTAATTCATGGGGTCCAGACAACATCAAACCCATTTCCACCTTTTAATCTCTCTAGTCCTAGTTGAAATTTAGTTTTTTTCCTTGTTTTTTCTTTAAGATTTTCTAGATATACCTGTACATACAAAAAAAATATTTTAGATCATGTTTTCTTTTACTGGATAGCCAGAGAGGAATGTTATTGAAAAAATATGAAACGCTTAGGCTTAACATCTCAACCTTCAGAATTTTAGTGAAATGTCACCATACTGCATGGTCAAAATAATGAGAAAGCATAGGAGAGACAGTGTTCTTCCCAGAATGTTTTAGGTTTTAGTAATATTGCTCATGGTTAATACCAGGCTTTCTTTCTCTGAAAATAAATATCATTTATTCAGCTAATAGAAGTATTTTGAAACTATTAATAGTAAGAGAAATTCCAATAACTGTTTATAAAATAGAATTATTCTTTTCTTTTCTTTTTTGTGTTACCAAGGATTGAACCCAGGGGCACTTAACTACCGAGCCAGCCCATTTTATATTTTATTTAGAGACAGGGTCTCACTAAGTTGCTGAGACTGGCTTTGAACTCAGGATCCTCCTCCCTCAGCCTCCCAAGTCACTGGGATTACAGGCATGCGCCACCTTGCCTGGCTATAATTTTCTTAGATAACAGTGCCACTAGAAAGGTAAATGAGAGTAAAAAGATTTTATCCGAAGCAAAGTCCAAATTTAAAAATATATAATACAAAAGTATAAAGATTTATAGCAAAGAAAACTACTATAAAGTTTCACTGAGGCACAAGGAAATGTAATATTTTAGATATAAATATGAATATAAATTCTGAATGAAAGTGCAAAAAAACAACAACAACAAAAAAGGAATGTACTCTCATGTTGATACCCACATAATAAGAAAAGCTCAAGGCCTTTAACCACTGTTAAAAGAATAACTGATATTTTTTGGAAGGGATGATACTAATATATTCTAATAAATAGCCGCTATATAAGAATGTAACCTCTGTGCTGTATTAGACAAAGAATAAAATATGTAGGTATGTTAAAGAGGATTACATAGAAAAATCATGTTTGAACTGCGAAATGGAACCAAGTAGAAAATGATGCCAATGGAAATATATTCGGCACATTAGCTGGAACTTTTCTGTATATTATCCAAGATTATATTATGCTTCTCCATTGCCTGGAAATGTCTGGGAGGTCTTGTCATTTGTTGTAAATCATTAATTCTTTTTTTAATATTTATTTTTTAGTTGTAGTTGAACACAATACCTTTATTTCATTTATTTATTTTTTATGTGGTGCTGAGGATCAAACCCAGGGTCTTGCACATGCGAGGTGAGCACTCTACCGCTGAGCCACAACCCTAGCCCATTTTTTAAAAATATTTATTTTTTAGTTGTAGTATAAATCCTTTTTACTTCCAAGTGTTTTCTTCCCCAGAAGTTTTTCATCTGCTACTTTATTTTTAATACAACTGTGTGAAGTAAAAGTTCCCTGAAACAATACTAATCTCAAAGGAGATCTCCGTCAGTGAAAAGAACATCATATTTTACTTAAGTGCATGGGTGCTTGGTGAGATAATTTGTAGAAATATGGGCATTGGTTGAAAACGTTTCATTTATCTTTTATTTTACTTGTAGGAAAAGACCTTTGCTACATATGGGTATAATGGTTGTGAAAATAATGTAGATAATTTTGTATTTCATCCTCAAGTTAAAAAAAAAGTAGAAAAAAAATGGTAAGTCTCTAAAAATGACTTGAGACAGGGACATTTTTACCATTGATTATCAGAAAGATAAGTGCACCTGAATGTAGCATAATCTCTGAAATATTAGAGATATGGCTTAGAGAGGAATATTTAGTGGAAATAAAGTGTTTGACTTTCCACTGTTACTGAGGGGTAGGGGCAATGTTCACCTTCTAAAATGCTCATTTTAGACAAATTACCTCCAATTCAGATGTGAAAATTAATGGTAATATGTATTCTAATGATTTTTTTTATCTGTACATATGTATGTCAACAAGTTTTGCAACCCGAAAATAAGAAAACAAACTGCATCTATTATAAAGATAAAGCACATAAAATTAACACACTTGCAAGCCGTTTCTGGGGGTTCCTTCAGATTTCGTTTGTTTGTTTTTGTAGTAGGGATTGAACCCAGGTGGACTTTACTATTGAGCCCTGTTCCCAGCTCATTTATTATTACTATTTTTTTTTTTTTTTGAGATAGGGTCTCATTAAGTTGCGTAGGGCCAGCCTCCAATTTGTGATCTTCCTGCCTCAGTTTCCTGATTTGCCTCATGATCATAGGAGTGCACCACCATGCCCAGCCCTGGAAATTTTTAAAGTCAGTGTGTCCCTATTAAAATGTTCTTAGCAAGAGAGAAACAAATGGAACAAGAAGAGTGGAGTGAGAAATAGCCCTAATCAATGCTTATCAGAAAGGGAGTTAGAGAGTACAAGCCAGTAATTTCTTCCCTCTGCAGCTTCCAGGACAAGTTTTTCAGTAGTTTCTAAATTCACACTTATGGAAATAGCAGAAACTTCATTATTATAAATTTTGATGTATTCAATTGGATAAATTAGGAAGAAATAAACATAATTGAAGTAGTTTTTCTCTCTACCCCTCAAAACAAGTGTGCATACTTTTTTAGATTCTTTGGTTGCTGTAATTGAATCTCACAGTCTGAGTAATTTATAAAGATATAAGTTTATTCAGGTCACCATTGTAAAGGCTGGAAACTTGAGGTCTGAGATGCCACTTCTAGTGAGGTCTTTCTTACTGTTTGGGACTCTGCAGAGTCCCAGGGTGGCATAGGAAATCACATGACAAGAGAGAGCAAGCTAGAAAAGGTGGTTTCCTTTTCTTTATATAAAGTTACTAATGCAATCATAGAACCCCACCTTCATGTCCTCATTTAATGTTAATTACTCCCCAAAGACCCTACCTCCAAATAACACATGATGTTAGCATTTACATTTTAACATGAGTTTGCAGGGGGCATACATGTGGATCACAGCTCCTCTTCATACAGAAAAAATTTTAAAAAAATCTCTTCCTTAGAAAAGGACAGGAGTAAATTAATTTTGGGCTTATTACATATTAAAGATCAGTAATTTTAAACCATCATTTTTGCTTATATGTTGAACATATATTAATGTTGTGGAGTGGAATAGATCAGTATACATATAGGAGCATGCAATTTTTCTTGCACTATGTTGATATTTTATGTTTTCATAGGTTTTACTGCAAGGCAAAATTCTTTTGATGATCCATATAGGTGTTCATTATAAAGGAGCAAAGGACATAATTTAGCATATACTATGGAGCTACAAATAGAAATGGAACAAAATTCTTTTGTGTTCATGTGTCTGTGAGAATGAAGAATAAATGAAACAATGATGCTTTGGGCAGACTAATTATCCCTTTTGTCTCAAGCATACCCAAAATGTTTTCAAAAACACAGAATTTACATTGTTTGAGTCAATAAATCATTCAGTATGAATGCCTTGCTCTACTTTTCACACAACATAATTAGCAAACTAAGTAGGATATGCAGCAGATCCAGGTGTAGAGATGATGTTTAATTAAAAGTGGGACCACTTCCAGTGATTTGATTTGTTTTGAGTTGTAATTTTGAGCCTTTGCCCTGGTGAGCGTTGATCTGGATTTCCAAAGTGGAATTGCTTTAGGAGGGGTTAATTTTGCTGCTCCGAAAATGAATCACATTAGTCTTCTTTTTTTTTTTTTTTTCCAACAAATGGTCTGTATTTTCTTTATGTTTGTTTTCTGTTTTAGTTTTTTGTTTGTGTGGCCTGAGCAGCATGACTTGCTGTGAATCTTGCATTTTGCTTTGGTTACACGTACTATATCTGTAGGTCATTCCTTCATTAAATAATCATTTATTACTGTATGTGAAGCACTGTGCTAGATATAGGAGACACAGGGAAAAAGCATATATGTGGTCCCTTTCTCCATGAAACATATAATGAAATGAGGGAGGGATAAATGACATAAGTAAAGGGATAGTTAAATACAAAACTAATCTACGATAAGTAATACTGGAGTCATTTCAGATAGCATAAAGAGAAAATATCTTTGGGGACATTAAGGTGCTACTGACTACAAATGTAACCATGCTAGAGTGGAGGTGGGAGGTTTTTCTGTAGTAAAAGTGCATTATGCTATGAATCAGGAAAGAGTTTGGCATGTTCTGTCAATTTCCAAAGGTCATCGTGGAGAAAAGCCATTGATTGAACCTAGAGAGGATGGCCCTATATTAAATTGGTGATGTCGGTGTTAGTCAGAAGGCCTCTTAGATCATGGTTAGAAGTTGGGATTTTACTCTAAGGGAAAGGGAAAGCATGAACTTTTGTTGTAACTGTGGGGAGGCATGTGCTGAGTTATGGTTTTGCAGGGAAAAGGTACTAGTTATAGTTCAGGCGGAATATGGGGATGGTTTAGATGGGACAGTTGTTATGGACATAGTTATATGACAGTTATGAGCTGTCATCAAAGAAGTCATTTCAACTAAACTTGGTCCTAGTTGAGGTCATGATACCCAGCAGGTAGCTGTTGTTCTACACAGCATAGCCTCTCAACAGTAGCACTACTGACATTTCATAAAAGACAGATGATTGATGTGGAGGGTTGTTCTGTGCACTGCAGCATCCTTGGTCTTCAGGCATTAACACTAGATGCCAGTAGGTCGCCCCATCACCTGCAGCACATGCATACACACTCACCTCTACCTAGGCAATCAAAAATGGGTCCAGGCATTGCTAAATGTCCTCTTGAGGGCAAAATCTCCCCTAGCTAAGAACCACTTCTTCATGGCACTAGGTCAGTATTTGCTTTATTGCACAGCAGTAAGCTGAGAATGAAAATAAATATCAAACTGAAACCACAGCAAGCTACAAGGATACTTCAGGCTGAGCAGAGTATGTTCTTATGCCTCTGCAGCCTATGGGGCAATCTTTTCCATGTAGGTTTCAGTGTTAATAGAGTTGAACTATAGATTTTGAACAATGGCACACATAAAAAAATAATCGCCTAATGATCTTGTTTCTTTTATTTATTCAAAAAATACTTATAAAGTTCTCACTCTGTGCCAGGATGTTTTATATATTGAGGAGATGGCAGTAAATATTGACCAAAATATCTGCTGTTCTAGAACGGTAATGGGGAAAAATTGATAAAACAGTTAAATGCTCAGGAAGGATTTAGCCAGAAAAATTCTCCTTTAGTGGAATTGGGGGTTGGAATTACAGGAATTAGAACTTTTAATAAGCACATGAGCTGTAAGTGTTTTTGTAACACAATATTGAGAAAAATTGAGTTTAAATGGAAACCTTTGAAGGATCAGAAAGAGATTCATGAATCATTCTTTCAAATGTATTTCTATCTATTTATACACACACATGTACACATACATATGCCTATACATCTAATATATATATACCTTAATGTATCCATGTAAATCTATTATTTTATTTATTGTATTTTATTTTTTGTGGTGCTGAAGATCAAACCCAAGTCGTCAGAAATGCCAGGCAAGCAGCAAGCACTCTACCACAGAGCTATAGCTCCACCCAGATCTATAATTTTATGATAGACAATTTGCTAGATACCTTGGTTGATGGAAATTTATATAACATAGTATGTCTATTTCTAATAACTTTTAGCTTATAGAGACATGTAATTGTGTTTGCATCTGTTAGCATATCTGAACATTCTAAAATATAAACTAAGTTTGATTCTATCTGTAATCATTATTTTTAAAATCAGTGTAGGTAATTGCCAAATATAAATCATATGCTCAGGAGAGACCAATGTATTGTATAATATGTACAATATATGAAATTCAATGTGCAGACTTGCAGTTACTCATCTTCCAGTACATTTCCAGAGACTGTGGAACAAAAACTAGTTCTTAGGATCGGCATATATATCTTATGCTTGGAGAAAGTGATCTGGATAGAGGGGAAGAGTAAGAAGAAAGAGAGGTAAAGACAGAGAAATGTGGAGCAATTTCAAGTAAGAATGCCATATTCCTTATCCCAAAACCACTAGAAATCTTGTTCTTTCAGTTTTAAGTTGTTTCTTTCCAGGAAATGCTTACTTACTTAGAAGGCATTTTTAAATGATAATATATGAATAAAGAACACCAGCTTCGGTTTTTGAAAATACAGTGTAACCTGGTCTCTCCAACTTTAACAATTTCTACAGTGATGGATTCTCAAGAGAATAGTCAATTCTGTGGGGGCACTGTGCTGGAGCAGAGATGCCCAAGTATGGATATTCCCTAGGAAGTTTAAATAATGGTCACAATCATATGTGGACTTTTTGCTAAATTACTTTGAACATCTCATGGACCCATCTTTCTAGTTATATCAAAATGAGCCAATTTGGTGGTGTTTGATAATCTCATTTTATTTGAAAGAATTCAGAGGCTTCAGGCTCAGAGCCAAGTGCAGGAACTAGTATTCAACTATAAATCCATCGTCTTTTGTGTTCATTCATTGTTACCTTCTGTTTAGGGTATGTTTTTTGTTGTTATGGAAAACCTGATGTATTGTTAAAAACCCATTTACTCAAGTAAAAAATTATATCATGTTAATGATAAACCAATAAATTGTAATTATAGATTATGCCTGGACATGACCAAATCATGTTGGTGGTTAAAAAAGAACTTAAAGTTTAGCCTTATATTTACTGTTTGGTAATATGTAGTGAATAGTTGTATTTGTTTTTTCTGCTTTTTTCTTGTTAAGCAACATTGTCTGGGAGGCTCTGAGGAGATAAATGACTCATCCTAGTGATGTAGACTTTTAATCCTCAGTTCAGTTTTCTTTAAAAATATTTTCAATTTCAATAAGGAGGAGGAAGAAGAGAAGGAAGAGGGGAGGAAGAAGAAAAGGAAGAGAAGGAGTAGAAAAGGAAAAAGAGGAAAAATAACAGGAATAAAAAGAATAAATTATGTATTTTATATAGTTAGGTCTAACATTTGATCATGGATAAGATTAAAACAATTCTAAAGGTATTATGAATCCAAGTTTCTCGATTCATAATAACTGGTTGTGCATGTGTGTGTGTGTGTGTGTGTATTTAATACTATCACCTTGTACATGAATTTAATTTTAACTTTTGAATATGTATTAGAATATGGACATTATTCTTATATATTTACTTATTCATTTATTTAATTTGATGTGCTGGGGCTGAACTCAGGGCCTCAGGTATGGTAAGCAAGTACTCTACAACCGAGCTGATTCCTGGTCATAACCTGTTTTGAATGTCAGTGGTCCTGAAGATAAAAACTATAAGATGACCTTCAATTTGTCAGGACAAGGTTGTAGCTTACAGATGTGGGAACTTGTTCATGGTAAGTTAGCTAAGAGCGAGAAGAGGAGCTTGGACCAAAATCAGACAAGTTCTCAGTGCCTATACTTTTAACCTCCACAATTTATGAAGAATTTTCTGATAATTTGTCATCTCACCTGCTCAATTACAACAATGCTGTGAAGTAAGCTGTATCAGAAATGCTTCCCCAGGAGAAAGGTGCTTATGAGATTTGTTCTCAGTCAGTTTCTACCCTAGGAGTGGAGCTACAGCGGTGGCTTTAAATGATGTGGCCTGCTGGTTTTCAATCAGACGTTTTCTGTGTTTAACTCAAGACTCAAAAATTAGATGGCAGATATTAACTGAATCTCTGAGAAATTTGCTACTTGGCTGTTCAGGTCCCAGTTTGAGGTCTCTATTCTTCATCTCCAGCTCAGCCCTTCAGATCTAAGGCCACTCTTGGGAGGCTTTTGCTGGGTTGCAGTGTCCAGGAAGAAAGAAATGGACTTCAGCTTATTTACACTGGTGCCTCTGAGAGTCTGTGCATCTTTCCTCCTTCAACCTAGGAAAATGCCAGGAGGCCTTCACACAATTCCTGTCCATGACCTCCTTTGGTTTAAAATAATATCAATATTTTTAAAATATGATTTATGAACAATTTTTTATTAGTTCTCTCAATATAACCTCAAAAAACAAGTTTTGTGGGGTTTGTTTTGGTTTTGGTACCAGGAATTGAACCCCAGGGCACTTAACCACTGAGTCACATCCCCAGCCCATTTTACATCTTATATTTTATTTTGAGACAGGGTCTTATTAAGTTGTGTAGGGCCTCACTAAGTTGCTGAGACTATCCTCAAACTTGGGATTGTCCTGCCTCAGCCTCCTGAGTCACTGAGATTATAGGCGTGTGCCACTATGCCTGGAAGACAACTATTTTTTATAATTCTTAGAATTGACACAATATAAATAATATTAAAAATGTGTACAATCCCATACCCAGAATTGCCATTCTTTAGCGTTTTACTTATTTATTTATATTTTTTACAAATAGAAACTTTGACATAAATCTAAATTCCTCTAAACAAATTTTATTCCCTTCCCCAACATTATTTTCAGAGACAATAATTTTCACAAATTTAAAGACTTTAAAATAACCAATATTGTTTAAAGAATCACTGTATAATACTTAAAAATATGTAGTGATGACTATTAATCTTGTTTTTATAAGTGTTTATATAAACTTTATTGAACTGTACTCACTAGTGTGTATCTTGAATTTTTCATTCAGTGTTATTTTGAAATATTCTCCTAATGAGGATATATAAGAATGTTTTTATATATAAACATAATATATACTTTATGCTACACAAACATGTGAGAATATATTTATGTATCTATATATTTTTATATATAACATATATGGAGAGTCATTTAGTTAGTTCATTCCTTTTAACTGCTAAGTAAAATTCGTATTTCAAATTAACTGTTTTATTTTTTTCATTCATTTTTTGATGGATAGTCAAGTTCTTTTCATTTATTCCTACTTTGCAGTTGAGGATGTTAAGGCTTAATAACATAGTTAATCTAAAATTAATCAACTGGTAAAAAGTGAGATTAGGATTTAAATTCAGATCTCTCTGATTCCAAAGACAAGTAGGTCTTACTTCTATATATCTGGATCCCTATATTAATATTTTTCAGTTATTGATGGGCCTTTATTTATTTTTAATTTATATGGGGTGCTGAGGATAGAACTCAGTGCCTCATAAGTGCTAGGCAAGTGCTCTACCACCGAGCCACAACCCCAGGCCCTTCCCATATCCTCTTAAGTCTTATATCTTAAGGAACAAGATGTAGACACCCAAGCTGGCAATTTAAAAGCATCTGTGTCTATTAGACTTTATGCCATCTCTTACACTTTGAGAATTAGAGCATAAATGAGGGTAAAGGGAAATCAGGAAAAAATGTTTAAAAAATGAGATGTTTTAGAGGATTTCTAAGTGACCAGGAATATTTGATATTGACATAAATATCATGCATATGTATATGTATGTGTATACACACATGCATACATAAGTATATATTTAAAAGATATAACAGAATTCCCAAACTACCGTTAATGCTAGCCCTTTGCAGATATTATTACTGAATATTATACTAATCCCAAGAGAGAAATAGAGATGCTTGCCACTTTACAGATAAGAAACCAAAGCTGAGGTTGGCCCACACACTAAATAAGTCTAGAAACGGGGATTCTAATCCTGAAAGGCCCCAACCTTTTGTTCTTACCACCATACAGTACTCAGAAGCAAGGAATTAGAATTAAAGTTGCTAAGAACAGAGCTCTGGTAATCCTTTTCATGTGGCTTTGTGATAAATAATATACTAATTGTGTTGATGCATAAAATGTTGCTTTATTTGAACAAAATAATGCATCTTTTCCAACATCCCTTAATTTGCAATTTTGCTTTGTGTTTTTGCTTTTGAAGAATTAACATTTTGAATTAACATATTTATATTTAAAACTAAAACACCACACCATCTACCCTCGACTTGATTTTGGAGTTCTCCAATTCTATGGACTTATTATTTCCTTCTTAACCTGAAAATCACAGTGCATATCTATAAGGAGAGATAAAATCAGTTCCAAGCACCAAACATCTATTTAATAAATGATTTTGGAATGAAATTGCCTACAATACAGTCAAATCCCAAGTAGTTATCACATTTTTATTGCTATTGTGAAAAATGTTTTTATATAAATACCTGAACAATCCCAAAGTATAGGCTTCAATCAATCGTGCAGCTAATAAAAGACAATTATTGGGCTGAAATAGGCATTTTGTTTAGCCCTTCCATGTATTGTGACTTTACAACCAAAGTTGTAAAGGAGTGTGTCCATCTCCTGAAGTGCCTTGTGGATACCTGGTGTTTCTCCGAAGGCCAATGTCTAATGACCTGGAAAATTAGAAAGGAATGGATATACTGGTGTCCTGGGATTGAAGGAGCTGCAGGCCACAAAAGCAGACAAACTAAAGAACTGATGAATCTATTGAGGAGACCTGGGCTGGCCTCACAGGGTCACTTCCTAGACCTTCCAAAAAGACACAAAATTTAAAAGTAAAAACTAAAAAAGAGCCTCTGGCTTTCTTATTCTACAATATTATATTCAGTTTTTAACTCTGAAACTTCAAAACAGTAACAGATACTTAAAATAGAGGTGTTAGAGTGGGGGAAATTCTAGATTAAGAATTGTCACCAGAAAACCACACTCTGTCTAGCAAATCCCACTGGTCTGTGAGTCATAGGAGATCACTGATGTGCTGATCACACGATTTTGTTCGTCCCTAATGAGGAAAATGTACTTTAGCTTAATTTTTGTGAATTTGTATTTTTTACTTGTGATTAATTATGAACTCATCTCATTGGCACAGTGGTAGGCCCTATGGTGGTCACTGATTGGAAATAGACACAGATACAAAGGCATCTAATTACTGTCCATAATTACTGTGTGTGTGTAACATATTCTTGTTTAAGAGTCCCCTATAGCTGAGAAAGAATATAAGTCAGGGTTCTCCAGAGAAACCAAACCAAGAGGAGGGAGACGGATTGGTTGAAATTGGCTCATGTTATTATGGACGCTGTGAAGTCCCATAGCCTTCCATCTACAAGCTGGGGTACTAGAAAACCCAATAGCGGGACTCACCCTGAGTCCAAAAGCCTGAGAAACAGAGGAGTCAGTGGTGTAACTACTAGACCAAGGCTGAGGCCCAGGAACCAGGAGCTTTGAGGAATGAGGGCAAAAGAAGATGGAAATCCTACTCTGGGAGAGACCATATTTGTCTTTATTCCTCTTTTTGTTCTATTTGGGTCCTCAACATATTGAATGATGCCCATGTTGGTAAGGATTGATCACCTGTGCTCAGTCAACTGATTCAAATGCTAATCTTTTTCCAGAAATACCCTCATAGTCACAATAATAATGTTTTACGGGGATCTGAGTATCCCTTACTTAACTCAGTCAAGTTGATCCATAGATTAGCCATCACAGAGAGTAAATAATAGGAGTTAAGGGTTAGCTTCTTTTTCAAGTGTTTGAAATATACAGTCAAATTCTAAACTTCAGCTAAAATATATTGTCATTGCTAATAGGTTAGCGAGACAACACAAATCCATCTGCTAAATGTGTGCTACGATGTAAGTGGTCCTTGTTTGGTGAGAAAGCTCCCAGAGTAGAGTTTTGTGGAGGACCTGGATTGGCGTAAAGGGTAAGAAGGAGTGGGCAGATGCCGTCAAGTTCAAGATGAGATCCACCCTCTGCCTCTGGTTTCCTTGATTGCTAAGCACCTAGAAAGGTCTTCCTGATCTCTCTAAAAATATGCAGTAATTCTACTAGTAGCTAATGGCTATAAATAGTGGCCTCCTCTGGAGATCCCAATGCTCTGTCCAGCTCTCAACCCTTCCACTTGCAAATTCCCATTAACATTTGCATATGGACCCACCTGGGACCAATCCTGTTCCAATCATCAACTCTGTGCCACTACCCTGATGGTCATACCCATCCAATAATCCTTTCCCAGGGTCTTCTGATCCTTTAACCTATTTTATTCTTTCATATTGCATGTATTCTGGTATTGTGCCAGCATTAGAGCTCTCTCCATTGTTTCCCCAAACCATGTGTGATGTCAGCTTCCAGAAGGGTCAATTTCCATCTTGATTCTAAGATCCAGGACTTCAAATTTAACTTCAACGCCCTTCTTCAAACACTTCTAATCTGCCAACTTCTTAGACCTCAGACAGACTCCCCCAATGTAATGTTTGTATTTTGGTTACTGTTCTAAGAGCCTTACAAGATGGCTTCATTTAATTCACAATAGCCTGGTGAAGTTGGAACTCTTCTCAATATTCTCAGTTTTTAAAAATCAGTGGCATTGAGACATGCAGAAGTTAAGTAACTTGCTCCATCATCTTAACTTGCAATGCTAGAAAATGACAGAGTCAGAATTCAAGTCCAAGTAGTGTGGTTGGAGAAACCAAACTCTTGGTCCCCTTACTGTCCTATTCTTCTCTTTGGTTACTGGGTCTCTAGTGAAACTTCACCTAATGTCTTTGATGAAGATGACCTGCCTCTAGTTCTCAGAGCCTCTTGCTTATTCTGCTTCCATCTGCCTTATACTTCTGGTTCTTTTCTGATTTCCCATCCCCTTAGGACAGATTGAGATTTTTCGTTTTTTTTTTCCCTATGGCCCCATATGATTTCACTCAGGTCTCATCCTATCCTGTCCTGTGGCTTTTTTTTTTTTGATGGTACTGGGGATTAAACCCCAGGGTGCTTAACCACTGAGCCACATCCCCACCCTTTTTATGTTTTATTTAGAGACAAGGTCTCACTGAGTTGCTTAGTGTCTCGCTAAGTTGCTGAGGCTGGCTTTGAATGCAAGATCTTCCTGCCTCCACCTCCCAAGCCACTGGGATTATAGGCATGCACCACTGTTCCCAGCTCTGTGGCTTGGCTTATAGAGATCCACTCTTCCCCGACCTATCATTACCTCAAATTGACCGAATTAATTTTTATGTAACAATGTACTGCTATAATTTGGATAAGTATCTCCCAAAGGCCCTTGTGTTAAAGGGTTATTGCCAACCCACAGCATTATTAGACGTGGTAAAACCTTTGGGAGAGTAGCCTTGTGGAAGGAAGTTGAACTTGTTGGGATGTGCCTTTAAAGGAGATACTAGGACTCCTGCACCTGCTCTCTTTCTCTGTGCTTCCTGGCTGCCATGTGGTGAGCAGCTTCCTATGCCCTGCACTCTTGCCATGAGGTGTTGCCTTACCACAGATCCAAAAGCAACAGAGCCAACCACTAAGATGGTGAGCTAAAATAAGTCTTTACTCTTTTAAATTAATTATCTGCAACATTTTATTGCTGTAATGAAACTAACACTCATGCACATTGCTTAAATTCTCTTCTGTGATCCCTTTCATTTGACAATGTGTCTTGACATTGCAGGTTTCCATGCACTATATTAATGGTAGCAGACACAAGATAACTGATACATGTTGTGCAGAGCCATATAGGTTGTGAGGAGATTTCAAGTTTGTGAGTCACATATATAGGCAGAGAGAACAAAAATAATAAAACTACATATTCAATGCAATAAGTCCTTTTATAACTTTTTATTAAGTATGCTATTGAGACGGTAAAGATGTGTAAAGAAGCCATAAATTGGCCACATTAGAATGTAAAAAATGAGGGTTTCAGTGAGTATGTGATTCACTTGCCATTACTGTTTTTGAAACATCTGAGTGTCTAATTTCCAAATTTAGACTCTTTCGCCCGCTTCAGTTACAACCTTTAATCTCTAATGCCAAATATCTTATATATGTCAGTTTAGAAGCTGCATGATATTTGTAGCACTCGTTTTGTCACTCACCGTGACCTCAAGAGTGAGGACCTGAGATGCCTGCTGTACACACATTTATTATTCCAAGTCGCCCCAATGAAAATATTCTATGTCATCATTTATTTGGGCTTTATATGGAAATGTAATGACCTTTCCAAATTGGCAATTTGCAGTAAGAAGGCATGTTTCATGGGAAGAAATAAAAAGCCAAATTTGGATGATTTTAAATAGCCCTTTTTATATCTGAAACTACATTGTTATTGATTAGCTTACATTATTGAATAATATATACACATTTATTGTCTGTTTCTGTTGAGTGGAATATCAGCTTAAAGAGCATCTAAATTACTCCTGAAACTCCCTAGAACATCAAAACAAAAGACAGCACTCAGTATGTATACAGTATACACGTCTTGGTTTTAAAAATGGTATATTGTGCAGCTTGGCAGGCTGAGATTGGAGGATCATGAGTTCAAAGCTAGCCTCAGCAAAAGCGACGTGCTAAGCAACTCAGTGAGACTCTGTCTCTAAATATAAAAATAGGGCTGGAGATGTGGCCCAGTGGTCAAGTACCTCTGAGTTCAATCCTTGGCACCCGCTGCCCAAATACTATATTATACAGTTAAAAGTTCGTTAGAAGTTATCTCACATTAAGTATTTTTACAATAAAATAAATAAGATAAATAAAAAAATAAATACTGTATATAATGAACATGTTAATCTTAAGCAGGGATGTTTCTCTGTGTGTTTGGTATCCTTTCAAATAACACATACTGAAAATGTTTATTCTGAAAACTTCAAAACGTCTCTCATCTTTCCTACGATAAAGGCTGTGCTTCCCAAAAGGGCTTTTTTTTAATGTTTAATACCTGCCACCCTTCAAAGAAAATAAACAAAAGTATGAATATAAAGAACACATTCAAGCAATAAGTTATTATACCTGGATGTCAGGTTTATTAATGCTAAATTCAAATCAACTACTAGGAATAACACAAGAAAGAAATTCACGTTAAGAAATGTGTGACTGATGGTTGAAAGAAAACAGAAGCTATAATCAAGTTTTTATTCTTTCCTGATCCACACCAAAGTCTATGCAGTGCTGGCTTTGGCTCTATTACACAGTGCCTTAATTCACAAAGTCTGACATCACGCATTATCTTCTTTAAAAGAAAATGTCTTTTGCCGAACTTCAGCTTCCCATGGGCTGAGCTTGGAAAGGGGCAGCTGGAGGACTCTGATTACTCTGAGAACTGTGTTGTCACCCACACCTGTGTCCTAGGTACACAGCTCTGCCACTATAGCTGTCCTCTTGCTCTGGTGGGGAAGATAACGCCACTTCATTAACCTTGAAGTAGCAGCTCAGGGCAGATACCTTCCATCACTCTTGGCCAACAGTACTCAACTCCCTTTACATTCAGATTTTTAAACACCTGGATGCTATCCCCTTTGTTACATGTGGCTTCCTTTACATGAGTTCATGCTTTGTTGTCTTCACTTTCTTTCTTTCTTTTTTTTTTCAGAAAGAGAGAGAGAGAGACAGAGAGAGAATTTTTTTTTTTTTAAATATTTATTTATTTATTTATTTTAAATCTTTGGTGGACACAACATCTTTGTTGGTATGTGGTGCTGAGGATCGAACCCGGGCCGCACGCATGGCAGGCGAGCGCGCTACCACTTGAGCCACATCCCCAGCCCCGAGAGAGAATTTTTTATATATTTATTTTTCAGTTTTTCGGTGGACACAACATCTTTATTTTATTTTATGTGGTGCTGAGGATCAAACCCAGTGCCCCGCACATGCCAGGGAAGCGCTTTGCCGCTTGAGCCACATCTCCAACCCTGTTGTCTTCACTTTCTACTGTTCTTACAAAAAGTACTGAGAACTGGGACATCCAGCTCCTGACCCTACACTTCCCAGCTTTGGAAGGGCTAGTACATTACTGCTATGCTCATTTCTGTGGATGGTTGATGGTAACAAGGTGTTCTTACTGCTTAGAAAATATACAAAGAACTTTACCAAGTGGGCTTCTTCAGGTGGTAGAAAGATGTTCTTACTACTAAGGAAACATGCCAAGAATTTTACCAAGCTGACTTCTTCACAATTTGCACCCCAGTTTTTGATTGGAATGGTCACAGTGTTGAGAAGAATCAAAGAATAGCCAGATACTGGTGGCACATGCCTCAGCAATTGAGCAAGTCCCTGTCTCAAAATAAAACATGCAAAGCACTAAGGATGTAGTTCAGTGGTAGAACACCCTTGGTTCAATCCCTAGTACCACAGGGAACATGAAGGGTAAGAAACACAGACTCTGAGGTTTGGTTGGCCTTGGGTACAGGTCCTGACTTGACCATGAAGTAATCATGTATGCTTGAGAAACTAGCTTAATATAATGAGTTTCTTCATCTAGAAAATGGAGAGTAATGTCTACATCACAGGGTTTCTACAAGAAGTAAATCAGACCCCTCTAAAAAGTTTAGACCTGACATAGTATCTACTATCATTTGTGAATAATTAGATAGTTGTCTTTTTATTAATATCAGATAGTATTTATATACAATACCACATACATAAAAAGGTACCCTGGTATAATGAGAGCTGAATGTCTGTCATCCTAATGATGAAGTGTCCAGCATTTAATGTGTGATGTGGGCAGGTTTTAATTTGGGGAAGGAGAGAGGAGAGGAGCAGAGGTTTGGCTGTTGTAAGTAAACAATATAATGAGATTTAAATGTGAGTTTTATTTGAATGGAATTTTTGCCATTTTTACTTCCAAGTAGCATTTGATAATAAACCATATTTATTTTTATGCATTGATTCTTATTTTGTTTTCATCCAGAAAGGATTAATGAGGACTAAAGTGCAACAGTTATTTCTATATCCTGGTATATAGCATTTTCTATTTCAAAGTGTTTAATGCAGAGCTTTAAATTCTGAGTATCAGAGAATAATATAGTACATTCAGCAATGCTCATAATGAATAGATTCCCTGTTTTGGTTTGATTCATCAAAGCCATTTTATTAAGTCCTCTGCATTTGTAATCTATGCAAATCTTATTTATTACCAGTAAATATATTTCTCTAGTAATATAAACAAATATAATTAAATGGTAAGAATTAGTAAGACTATCTAACACAACTAAGGTATCTGTTCCTTCGTGGGGAGGCTGATTTCATAAGGAATTAAAGGAGGAACCTTTTCAGAATGGATCTTATTGAAATGTCTCAAGATACTTTTTTTTTTTTTAAAGGAGCTCTTTTTTTGCATAAGTGGTCTTTGCCTTTTTTATTTTTATTTCTATCTCTGATTTTTCTCATTGTCATTAGTGGGGTGGCATCTGGAAAATAAGAAAAACCCAGGAGTAAATGTGAACGGAATGGGTCACATGTGTAGATAGACCACTAAGCCGGAGTCAAGGATTCTAGATTCTTCTCTTGACATTCCAGTAATACCAGTTGATCCTGATTGAGTGTAGCAGAATTGAGCTTTGGTGAGCCCTGTTTATTCATTATCTCATTTAACAGAAACAGTTCAATTCTCCTGTGATCCTTCAGGCAACCTAACTATTGTAAGCCTCCTGCCAGTGGCTGAGCCTATCTGCCCTGACTTTCTTTACATAATGAAATGAGGTCAAATAGCGCTCAGCAAATGCTTATTCTAATACAGGATGAGCATTTCTTACTTGAAATATTTCAGATTATTCAGATTTTAGAATATTAGCATAGTTATAGTGGTCTTATGGATGGGCTCCAAGTCTAAATGTGAAATTCATTTATGTTTCATAAACACTTTACACACATGGCCCAAAGGTAATTTTATACACTATTTTTAGTTTGCCTGTATTTGGACAATGACCCATCACATGTTGAACCTCAAAAAGTTTTGGATTTTGGAGCATTTCAGGTTATAGATATCCAAATTAAGGATGTTGAACCTGTAATTAAATGAGATAATGTACACTAAGCTTCCTTAAAAGCCAGACGTAATTGCTGGCACTTATTAAGTACTTGTTTTGTGCCAGAAACAATGTTGTTCCCTTTTATCTCACTTAATACTTCTCAAAGCCCAGTGAGGTTATTATTACAATATTACTGATTCACAGATGCAGAACTAGGTTCAAAGAGTGAGTCACTTGCCTGTGGTTGAGGTCTACAAAGAGGAGGGCAAGCAAGCATGGAGACGCAAATCCACCCACCTTGATCTCAAACTCCTAACTACTACTCTTCATTTCTGTTACAGTTGATAGTAATTAAGGGAGGTTTGTTATGCACACAACCAATTCCTTGAGAATATAGCTTACATATTTAATGAGGCTCCAAGTTTTAGGAGGAAAGCTTTAAGAAACTATCTTCTTAAGCTATACTCTTATTCTTAAGAATAAAAATGCTATGCTCTTTTTCTTAATTCTCCAAAGATATCACAACATCTACTCAGTCTATTAGGAAAGAAGCCAATAAATTCTAAAAACAAATATAGTCAGCTAAATAATTATATTACACATATAATTATTATTATTATTTTAAATGGACACAATATCTTTATTTATTCGTATTTATGTGGTGCTGAGGATCGAACCCAGTGCCTCACACATGTGAGGCAAATGCTCTACCACTGAGCTACAACCCCATCTCATATACATATAATTATATATGTGTTTATTATATATGTATATATGACATTGTAACACTATATTTAATATATAATACACATGTCTGTATTTCAGTTTTAGCTATTAGTGCATTGTGTTAATTATGTGCTTCCACATAGCAAGGTACTGCAAAACTAATTGTTTAAAGAAATACACATTTACTCTCTCACCATCTTGGTGGAAAAAGAGCCCAGGCACAGCTTATCTGGATCCTCTGGCCCACTGTGACAAGGTTGCAATTAAGATGTGGACAGCAGTGGCAGTCTTCTTAAATCTCAGCTGAGGTGAATCTCCTGCTGGACTTCTTGACATGATTGTTGGTGGGAGCCAGTTCTCTGCCCATTGCTGGCCCTGGGTTCCTTGGCTTATGAGCCTCTTTCTTCATGGACCAGCTCACAACATGGCAGCTCAAGTTAAAAAAAAAGTGAGCACGTGAGAGATCAAGAATGGGTGAACAAGTAAGAACTCATATATCTGTCCTCAGAAGTGACATCCATCATTTGTCCCTGGATCCAGCCCTCACTTGAGCAAAAGGATGAGGTAGAGGTAGGGATCACTAGGAAACATCTCAGAAAGCAACTCACCACCCAGAGTAGCTCAATTGGATATTGGTAGAGTTTTGCTACTTTCTTGACAGAGTTTCAGCTGGCATAAGTTCAGATTCAATAGTGGATCAACTCTTGCATACATTAAATCTCCATTTATGTTTTGGTACCTATGTTGAATATCAGATGATTTTATGTGAATTAGTCTCTGAGTCTTCTATCCTATTCTCTTGGTCCTTATGTTTGTTTTAATGCCAGTACCAAACCAAACCAAACCAAACAAACAAACAAATAAAAATACACACACACACACACACACACACAAACCAAACCAACAAAAAAGCCCCTCGGGGTTGGGGTTGTACCTCAGTGGTAGGGTGCTTGCCTAGCATGCACAAGTTCCTGGGTTCAACCCCCAACACCACACACACACACACACACAAAAAAAAAAAAAGTTAAATAACCCAATTAAAAAATGGGCAAGAGAGATAAAACAATTAAACAGACACTTTTTAAAAGAAGAAATACAAAAGGCCAACAATTATATGAAAAAAAATGTTCATCATCCCTAGTGATCAGGGAAATGCAAATCTCAACTACATTAACATTTCATTTTACTCAGATTTTGTACTATAGCTCTGTAGTATGATTTGAGATCAGGTATTGTGATGCCTTCTGTATTGCTTTTCTTGCTCAGGATTGCTTTGGCTGTTCTGGGTCTCTTATTTTTCCAAGTGAATTATAGTACTGTTTTTCTCACATTCTGTTTTTCTGACATTCTTGAGACATTTCAATAAGATCCATTCTGAAAATGTTTCTCCATGAACATGGGAGGTCTTTCCATCTTTTTGTGTCTTCTTCAGTTTCTTTCTTCATTGTTTTGTAGTTGTCACTGTCAAGGTCTTTCACCTCCTTGGTTATATTTATTTCCAATTTGTTTTTCTTTTTTGAAGTTTTTGTGTGTGTGTGTGTGTGTGTGTGTGTGAAAGGGATAGCATTCCTAATTTCTTTGCTAGTATGTTAATTGTTGGAGTATAGAAAAATAATTGATTTGTAAACATAGATCTTGTATTCTACTAATTTGCTGAATTTGTTTATAAGCTCTTCAAGTTATCTGGTGGAGTTTTTTGGGTTTTCTAGAGATAGGATCATGTCATCATCAAACAGGGAAATTGTATCCCTGTCTTTTGTCCTGTACAAAAGTCAACTCAAAGTAGATCTGTGACTTAGGTATTAGATCTCATACTTTGCAACAGCTAAAAGAAAGTATAGTATCAGTTCTCCTACATATTGGCACAGGCACCAACTTCCTTAAAAAGACTCCCAAAGCACAAGAAACAAAACTGAGAATATAAATGGGATGGTATCAAATTAAAGTTTTTGTACTGCAAAGAAAACAAGAGCATGAAGAAAGTCTACAGAATGGGAGATCTTTTTGAGCCACTTTCTGACAGGGGAATCCAGAATATATAAAGAACTAAAAAAAAAACACCTCATAACAAAACCAAAATAACCCAATTCATAAATGGGCAAAAGAGTTCAACAGACCCTTCAAATATATGGAACAAATATGTAGAAAAACGAAGTTCAACATCCCTAGCAATAAGGAAAATGCAAATCAAAACTACATGAAGATTTTTGTCTCACTTCAGTTAGAATGGCAAGCTTCAAGAATACAAATAATAATAAATGCTGGCGAGGAAGGAGAGAAAATGATACCCTCATATGTTATTGGTAGTACTGCAAATTAGCACAAACCCTTTTGAAGGCAGTGTGGAGATTCCTTAAGAAGATTAGCAATGGAACCACCATATAACCCAACTATTCCACTCCTCAAAAGAACTAAAATCAGCATACTATAGTAATAGAGGCACATCAAAGTTCCAGCAGTGCAATTCACAACAGCCACATTATGGAACCCGCCCAGGTGCCCATTAACAAATAAATGGATAAAGAAAATGTGGTATGTATACATAATGGAGTTTTACTCAGCCAAAAAGAAGAGTGAAATTATGTAATTCCCTGGTAATTGGATGAAGCTGAAGAACATCATGCTAAGTGAAATAAGCCAGATCCAGAAAGTCAAGCATCGAATGAATATTTTCTCTCACACATGGAAACTAGACTAAAATAATGAAAGAAAAGGAGGAGGGAATCCCATGAAAATAGAAGGGAGATCAATAGGGGAGAGGAAGGGGATTAAGGGGAAGGAGGAGGATGGGAGGAGGAGGAATGGTGGGATGAAATTGACCAAATTATGCTATGCACATATATGAACATACCACAGTGAATTTTACCTTTTTTGTGTATCTATGAAGATCTAATTTTCAGAAAGCAATAAGTAAATGCAAGGAAGATCAATAGAGCAGAGGAAGGGGAACAGGGACAGAGAAAAAGGGAGGGAAAGAGGAAGTACTGGGGACTGAAGTGGAGCCAATTATACTCCAAACATGTATGATTATATCAAAATAATCCTAATATTATGTATAATTATAACATACAAATGTTAAGTATAACATTTTTAAAGATACAGCCATTTTAATTACCTTTAAATAAATATTTGTACAGTGAACTGACAAATCTGATGAAATAATGAAAAAATGAAAGTACAAAGATTATTGACAACCCTGGTTCAGGTTTCAATGTCTCATGGCTGAAAACCTCCTCAGGAACTTGTTGAATGACTCTTCCTAAATGAAAAGTAATATGTACACTTATATAATGTTATATGTTTCTACCATGGGCACTGCATTTTAATAGATCTTGTATTCTACTAATTTGCTGAATTTGTTTATAAGCTCTTCAAGTTATCTGGTTAAGTTTTGTGGTGAAACCTTTGGGGTGTAATAAGGAAACATGAACTAGTGGGAGCTACACTTTAAGGTTGATTCTCAACTGGAATAAGTGGGAGTAAAGTAATGTGCAGATACTCATATACCACAGGGAAAAATACATACCTGAGTCTGAATGCCTGGTTGAGGATTCAGTTATATGCACTGAAAATTTAGAAATATTTTAAAAAGGAGAAAAAATGGAATTCAGCATTTTAAAAACACTTAACAAAACTTCTTAACAGAAAGTATCCGAAACCAGTGTTATGATTTGGATACTTTTTTTCTTTTTTGGTACTTGGGATTGAATCCAGAGGCACTTAACCACTGAGTCACGTACCCAGTCCTACTTTTTGTTGTTGTTGTTTTGAAACAGGATCTTGCTAAGTTGCTTGGGGGCCTCACTAAGTTGCTGAGGCTGACCTTGAACTTGCATTCCTCCTACTTCAGCCTCACAAGCAGCTGGGATTATAGTCATGCACCACCTTGCCTGTCTGGATAGATTTTGATCGCCAAGGTTTACGTCTAGAAGCTTCGTCCCCAGTGTGGTCATGCTGAGGTGGTGGAACCTTTCAAAGGTGGGGCTTATTGGGAGGATAGTGCTATATGAAGGTATTAAGGCAGAGTTTTCAGAGTTAGCTCTCCAAAGAGCAAGTTGTAGTAAAAGAACGAAAATGGTCTTGGCTTTCTGTCTCACCATCTGATCCCTCTTTCAAGTGTTCCTGTCATGGTGCCACCTGCTATGTTGTAACCCAGCCTAGAGGGCCTTCTCCAGAGGCTGAACAGATGAGGTTCTGTTATAACAATGAATATAACCAGTAAATATAGAGTTATTGTACGTTCTTTTTTGTAGCTGAGTGCTCTTTCTCTTTTTCTTCCTAACTTTCTATCTTCATGAATGTTAGAAGAAAATGTGAACTGCAGAAAGATTTGGGAGAAAAGACCAAAGTCAGAGCTAGCATGAGACACAGGGGAGGACTTGCTTCCTGATGCCTACTCCTTCCCTTTCTCTGTTCCCTCTTCCTTGGCTAATTTTTCTACCCTCAGCACTTCACCTCCTGTGTTGGATTTCACAGCTGCTGGCCCAAGGAGGATAGTGTTCTGGGAAGACATGTAGCAATGGTGAGCCATGGAGATGCTCCCATGTTACAGTAGAGACCATAGCTGTTGATTACTCTTTCTGTTACAAACAACCAATGCCTTTGATTCTTCATCTCTTAAATACTTGTTTTCATAAATACACTGTCTTGTTTAAATGTAAACCAATTTTTCAGGATTCCTGATGATAAGTTGACTATAGATCATAAGCACCGAGCAAAGGTGGCACATTTGGAAATGCACTTGCCTTGTTACAGTGAAGTGCCAGATTGCATGTATGGACACTTTTTCTCCATGAAAAGGAGCTTTATAGAATGTTCAGACAGCAAATTCAGACTTCAGTGTAAGATTTAAAAAATATTTTCTCTCCCATTCTGAGTTTAATAGTAGATTCTGTTTCTTGAGTGACAGAGGGTGACATATTTGATAGTCTTAGCTACATTGGTGCCAAGAAGGGAAACATATATTGTGGGTTCCAAAAATGTTATCATTTGTCTGATTATTGATCTGTAACTATGCAGTCAAATGAAAGGTCACCTATTAAGTATGATGCAGGAAGTAGATGATTTTGTTTGCTTATACAGAAGGGGAATATTAACTGGGAAGTCTGTATCCAAGACAAGGCTTAGAACCTCAGAAGATTCTATATCCTTAGTTTCTAAAGGAAATCCTGTGGAATATGTTTTACAACATATTTAATGTATTTCATTTAGAATGTTTTAGAAAAGCTTAAAAAGAAAGTGTCCTTTTTTGTATAATGAGAAATGACTTTAGTCATGGTAGCACATAAACATTGACACTACTTTATTTTACTAGGATCTCCTTTGCTTTTGCACAGCGTTTGTCCTCTAGCTGGCCCCCTCTGTGGCTTCAAGATGGGTACAATAGTTAAAGATTTCCCATCCAGGCATAGGAAAGTCCACAGGAATAGAGAGTTCAATTCTTACTTGTAATTATTTGTAAGATTAAATGATATTTCCAAGAAATCCCCAGTCAATATCCATTAACATCTTATTAGATGGAAATATATCACTTGCCCAAGTGAAATCAATCATGGGCATCATCAGGCAGGAACTACACCCAGGACTGGGGATGATGTTGACCTTGTCTGGACAATGTCATGTAGAACATTGTGCATCCCTGAACAAAATTAAGACTAGAAAGAAATCTAATCTAGTGGGAGTGCAAAGAGATGTTGGTTAGATGACTAATAGGGTTTACTGTAAGATCAGTCTTTTAAAAAAAGTAATTCTGGTGCTAAGGATCTAACCCAGTGTCTCACACATACTAAGTAAGCACTCTGCCACTGAGCTACAGCCCCAGCCTCTCTCTGTGTGAATTTTAGGATATTTTTTTATTCTCCTGAGTATTATGATTATTTATGGTAGGACATAATGTATAGCATCCCCCTTCTGTTTAATTTATTTGGAGGTTTGTTTTTTTTTTTTTTTGGTCATTTCTGATTGTTCTTTCCTTGTGTTATAAGCTCATATGACAATTAAGATTACTGTTATAAACTCATATAAATATTAGCATTTTAAAAGCAATGAATAGTATCACATACCTGAAGGTTAAGGTGGTATTCATTTTGGTTTCCCAGAATAGGAATCCATATGAGAAATTGCCACTTAGAGCTTGGCGAGGAGGAACGTTTCAGTTGTGATGATAAGAATCAAGAGGACAGGGGTTGTGTCTCAGTGGTAGAGTGCTTGTTTTGCATGTGTGAGGCACTGGGTTCGAATCTCAGCTCCACATACAAATAAGTAAAATAAAGGTCTATTGACAACTTAAAAAAAAAGTTAAAAAAAAAAAGTCAAGAAAGCTGTTTGCCCACTTCCCAGCCTGCCTTGCGGCTAATTCAGAGATATGGGTTTTATTTAAGAGGCATAAGCATTTCCTTCTCTCTCCCTCCACCCTTTCTTCTTCACCTTTGTTTCCTGCCACTTTCCTCTCCATCTCCTTCCCCTCCTCTTCCTCCTCCTCTTCTCCAGTCCTCTTCCTCCTCTTTATCTCTCTGTCACAATAGCAGTTTTCTCACCAAATATGAACTGATGTATGACCCAGGGTGGTTTCGTGGCTTCTTAATCTTTGCATAGCTGTCTAGATCTCCTACTAGTTCTGTGAGCCAGCCAATGTGTTTTTAAGAAATTGTTCTGCTTATTTCAGGGAGAGCCAGTTGCTACTGATGGCATCTGAGAACCTGGACTAATACAAGTACTGAGGCAGAGAGTGTGGCCAATACACAGCAGAAATCACACTGTAAAATAAGAAGAAAAGATGTTAATAAACATGGCCAAATGGAGGTTCGTGACTATAGAAGGTAAGGATTTATTCCAGAGAACTGGGTCAGCAGGGAAGACAGAGTAGTTCTGAATTGTCAGGGAAATGTTTATATTAATGAGAATCTGTGCTCCAGAGGAGTTCAGGATTTCCCATCAGTTTACATTTTTGCATAATACAGCTCAACAAACAGATATTGCCAAAGGATGACAGGGAGAAATATTTTCACCCAAGTGCTGAGAATGGTGGCTAATGGAAGCTAAAATAACTAAAATTATTATATAGGACATTCATTCCAAAAACAAGATTTGACTCATGAAAATCTGTTTAGGAATGCATACATTTTATACATGGAAAAAAATGGATAAGCTTGAGTAACATATTTAAATAAACACTCAATGCAAATATGTACAATCTTTTTTTCAAAGAAGTTCATATAATTTAACCATGCTATTGTGTTTGCAAAGTTAAGAACTTTTCTTCCCTTTGTAGGAAATATTATTAGCTACCACCATACTTACTTAAATTAAACTTGGGAAGTTTTATTCATTTTTTAGGAAAAAAATTTGGAAAAAAGTAAAAATGTACCATGCACATGCCCATATATAAAAGTATGAAAGACTTAAGAAGTTTTTAGGAAATGGCAAATAATTCTCAGCATGGAGCCTAATCTGTTATGGTTTAGCTAATTTGTAATAGCAAGATAACATCAGATCAAATACACAATTTTTTGTCAATTTACTAAGATTGACCTTATCAAAACAAAGTTTTACTGTTTTTCTAAGCACTTTGCATTGGACAAAAATGAATTTCCTCTCCAGTTCCTCATTAGATGAAATGAAAAATATTCTTCTAAAACATGGGCTTGTGTGTGATTATCCAACCAAATAAAATTATTACTGGTCTGCAGGAGATAATGACTTAGAGATAATAACTGTTCAATCGGATGACTTCTGTGAATATCTCCTCATTGCATTTGAGCCCTATCATGATTCCCTTTCCTGGCCAGCATTACATTCAAAGGAGCTAATTTCTCACGGGCCGCAGTCTGTTTCTTCTTACCAGACTTCAAGTGCTCATCTTACTCTTTACTTATAAATAAATAAATACACACACACACACACACACACACACACCAGGAAATTAGGTCAGAACATCAGATTTTAACAGAAAGTCAAATTAATTTCAATCAGAGCCATCTTCATGTTTTACCGATCTTCTATAAAAAAAATCATAGATTTAAAAACTGATTTCTGTAATATATATAGACATATCTCAATGCAAGTAACTCTTACTTCTCCCACTGCATTTCTTAGTTTCTTTTTTCTTTTTCTGGATTGAACTCCCAAGGACATTTAATCACTGAGCCACATCCGCAGCCTTTTTTTAGTTTTTATTTTGAGACAGGGTCTCACTAACTTGCTTGGGTCCTTGCTAAGCTGGCATCGAACTTGCAATCTTCCTACCATAGCCTCTCAAGTTGCTGGGATTACAGGCATGTCCCAACACATTCAGCTCTTAAGTTATTTTCAATTTCCACTGTATATTATCATCTCCATATAACCTAAGTCCCCTTCTTCACTAATATCTCCATTTCCATTTATCACTGCAAACATTAATAAATGGGTGAAAAAACTAAACAGATACTTCTGAAGGGAAGAAATGCAAATTGATGACAAAGATATGAACAGATGTTCATCATCTCTAAGTATCTGGGAAATGCAAATCAAAACTACAGTGAGATTTCATTTTACTTCAGTCAAAATGACAATGATGAAGAATACAAATAATAATAATTGCTGGTAAGGATGTGGCAAAAATGGATAGTCACACATTGGTTTGACTTCATGTTAGTATAACTACTCTGGAAAGCAGTATGGAGGTTCTTCAAAAAACTAGGAATGGAACCACTGTATGATCCAGTGTGTAGCCCACTCCTTGGTATTTATCCAAAAGAACTAAAAGCAGCATAGTACAGTGATACAGCCACATAAATGTTTATAGCTGCCCAATTTACAATAGCCAAGTTATGGAACCATCCCAAGTGCCCATCAGTAAATGAATGGGTAAAGAAAATGTGGTATATATACACAACGGAATATTATTCAACCATAACAAAGGATGAAATTAAGGCATTTGCTTCTAAATGGATGAATATCATTCTATGTGAAATAAGCCAGACTTACAAAATCAAGGATCAATCTTTTCTCTCATATATGGACATTAGACCTATATAAGGTAGAAAAAAATGGTGGGGTTCAGTGAATTTTATGAAAATAGAAGGGATATATATCAGTGGACTAGAGGAAGGGAATGGGGTGAGGTAGGGGTTAGGAGGAGGGAAAAGAAAAAAGAGGAATGGTGGAATTAAATTGACCACACTGTGTTATGTGCATTTATGAATACATCACAGTGAATTTCACCTTTATGTCTATAAAGCATGGATTTTAAAAAAAATATAAATAAATAGAAAAACAGTAGAATAGAGACAGGTTAATGTGGAGGGAGTAAGGAAGGGAAAGGAGAAGTACTGGGCACTAAAGTAAAGCAAATTATATTCCATGCTTTTATGATTATATCAAAATGAATCCCAATGTTATGTCTAACTATAATGCACTAATAAAATAGTGGTGTGCTAACACATCATTATCTATTAATACAACCTGCTGCTTGGTATATAGTGAGGGCTCAATCAACATTTATTGAATGTGTCACTCAATAGTTGAGAGCATTAAATATGTTACTATTTTATATTTTCTTCTGTATCCCAAGAAAATAATTCTAGCAGTAGAAGTATTTTCATGGACTCTTCTTGTGACTTTAAATTTTGCTTTTACATGGTAATGTTTCAGGAATTCTAATTTAGAATATTATTTTATGCCACCCACTTAATTTTAGCTTGTTATACTAGGTTTCATGTTCCTTCTCACATGTGGGCCTAAGGAAGCAGGGATTGAACTTTTGTTGGAAGCTCTCTCTTTTTTTGAGTCTGTCTCATTCCCCCCCACCCCACCACACACTATTTAGGTACTTGGCCATATTAAATTTCAGGCCTTCCCACCAAAAGCAGGGCATACTTCCCTGTCACTGGCATGGCCACATGGCTTCCTGTAGCCAATGGGATATTAGTAACCATGCTGCAAGCAGATGTTTGAAATATGCTTGCACAGTTGTGAACACCCTGCTCTCTTTATTGGCATGGGGGAGGAAAAATGTCTCTATAGCACAGCCATCATAGCTGACTAGGTTGTAAACCAAGGCAACTCCTGCCCCACAATCTGAAGCAGAAATATCTCCTGCAGACTATGTTCTTGTGAGCAAGAAAGAAATGCAAATAGTTGCATGCCAAGGAGATTTTCTAGGCGCTTGTTATGTGGTAATAATGACTAATAGAGAAATGATTGGAGAGTACTGAATTGCAGCATTACTAGCTCAGTCTGCTCCCAAGGAAATTGGTGATATAGACAATAATGATGAAAATCCCCACTTATTAGTGCCTGTCAGTTGCCAGCAATAACTGGTTGCTTTGCACATTGTAGTCCCATTTCATCCTCTGAAATCAAAAACTTTATGGAGTGGGTAATATTAGCCCTGTTTCATTCCCAGAAATTTAGGATTCAGAAGTGGTCTTTATCTTGCCAAAGGTCACAAAGTAAAGACGTTGAAATTCCAAAGTAAAGATGTTGCAATTCAGTACCTTTGTACCATTTACCCCTACATTTTAATGGGACAGAATTTAGGTTGCCTTCCAGATTATGGTAGTAAGGAATGGATAGGAATGAATGGAGTGATTTTCATTTATTGAATAATCACAGCCTAAAATAAATAAATGAATAAAGTTATTAGATCCACTACAATTTTTATTTGGCAAAATATTCACTAAGCTTTATGGTATTGGATTCATGTGCAAAATAATTGAAAAGAAAAGCAGGAATCCTATAACAAACAAAAGTTTCAGAACTATTGTGATGCCTATTTTGAACCTCAGCATTGTAGAATTCTACTATCCTCAGAGTGCAAACCACAGAGCAAGAAGAACCTCTGGAGGATTGTTGGAAAATGCAGATCAGGCTAGCAGGGGATGGTGTCACATGTCTGTAATACTAGAGGCTCGGAAGGCTGAGGCAGGTGGCTAGCAAGTTTAAAGCCAGCGTCAGTAACTTATGGAGGCCCTAAGCCACTTAGCGAGACCCTGTCTCAAAATATAAAATAAAAAGGGCAGGGGATGTGGCTCAGTGGCTAAGTTTCCTTGGGTTCAATTCTAGGTATAACAACAACAACAAAAGTGCAAATCTGTTGATATACCTTACACTTAAGTTGATAGAGATAGACAGAATGACTGTGATCTGAATGTCTGTGCCCCACCATCAACAATCCATATGTTAACTCTCATGACTAATGTGATATCTTAGGAGGTAGAGACTTTAAGGAGATGATTAGATTATAAAGCCTGATCCCTTATAAATGGAATCAATTCTCTTATAAAAGAGACCCAAGGGAGCTTCTTAGTCCCTTCCACCCTATTGAGATGACCACCATCTATGAACCAGAAAGGAGGCCCTCCCCAGATATGGAATATGATGGCACCATAATCTTGGACCTCTTAGTTTTCAGAGGTGTGAGAAATGAATCTGTCATTTTAGCCACCCAGTTGAATGGTAGTTTACTATAGTAGCCCAAACAGACTAAACTGGTAATAATTTAAAATTAGGAAGGGCTTTAGAATTAGATAAATGTTTGAGGAAATGCTGTATCTCTTTCTAAAAGTGTGTCCCAGGTATAAGGAACATTCTATGCAAAGGTGTTAAGGCAGGAGTGCATTTGATGTGTTCCAGGAACATCAGGCAATGCAATAGGGGAAGATCCAGTTGGAGGAGAATGAAAGGAGATGATATCAGAAAGTGAGAAACAGCCTTCTAGGTTATAGTAAGAACTTCAGCTTTATTCTGAATGAAATGGAGAGTTGCAGAATTTTACATGAGAGAAAACTGGGGTGGAGGACACAAAAATAAAAGCTGGGATACAATTGACAAAGCTATTGTGAGCATGCAAGTAAGAGATGATGACAGCTCAAGACCAGGAATTTGGCATCGGCAATGAGACGAGGTAGTTGAATATTAAAAATGATAATTAATAAATAAGTATGTTTTAAAGATAACACCAATAATATTTCCAAATAAATTTTTAGTGGAATAAGATGAATAGTTGAAAGTAACTGCAAAATTGTCAGCCTGGGCAATTAGAAGAATGGAGTTATTCTTAAATATGATGGGGAATATGACAGATGGATCAGGGTTTGAGGGGGGATACTGAAAGTTTAGTTTCCATATGTTTATTTTACATTACAATCAGATTCAAGAAAGGCGAATTTAATGGCCTGTAGTTGGAGCAGAATGAAGTTAGGGTTAAAGGTATAGATTTGGTGGTCATTTGCATGCTCATGAATAATCATGAAATGCATAAAGGAGTGAGTATAGAGAGAAAAGATATTCAAGGCATCAGGCCAAGGCACTCACAAGTGAGATTAGAGAAATGTGGGGCTCTGTTGAAACCACAATAATTTCCTCTAAGCAAGAGGACAAAGTCCAAGAGTTATACACAATGAGTCAAAAATTTGAGCCAGGTCACCCTTTCCTTAAACCTTTTTGGTGACATTTTTTACATAATTGATTGACATGGCAATTAACACCACACGCACGCGCACACACACACCAAGCCACCATACATATGCATACTTGATTTTCGTTCATGTATCTAGAGCTTTGACAAATCCCTATGAACAGAGTTGTGCAAAATTAGGGAGAAATGCAAGCTATACAAAAATTAGTACATCAGATTAGTCCACAATTAGAGCCCCACCTCCTTCTTACAATTTTGTTAAAGAAAAAACAGAACATAAAAAAAAACAACCTGATATTCTTCCCTGGGAAAAGAATTATCTGGTTAACTGCTCACCCAAATCTCCATTTTAATTTGCTTTTGGTACATATGGTGTGATTTGAGTACTTCCGAAGATAAAAGTGAAAAAAAAAAAGCAAAGTTTTTACTATATTTTCTTCCCCTCTTAAGCACTTCATTTGTTTCCACATGAGTTGCTGAAAGTCATATAATATTTTAAGTATATGAGTTTTCAAATTGGCTCACAGGGATTCAAACTAGAAAATCTAACATTTATTAAAGACAGATTGATTGTGTTATAAAACTCGTATGACCCAAAACTCAATTAAACTCCATTAAAGTAAGTTTTCCATGTTACTCATCTCGGCATACTATAAATCAATCAATAACTTTCATTTTTCCCCAAATAAACATCTTGCACATGCTTATAAATTTTTTTCCCAGGTGTTTTTCCCTAACTATATTTTCTCTCTTTTTTTTTCCTTCTTTCTTTTCTTTTTTTTTTTTTTAATTTTATTCCTTCCCACCAACAAGGCATTTCTTGGCAGCCAGAAGTACCAGCAGGAAAGAAGGGAGTCTTGGGTGTGGAAAGATTTCTCAGAAGTAGCTGGGATGTCACTAAAGTCTTGACTTCAGGTTCAGCTGACCATGAGCAGCCAAGTCGCCTCTTCAGCCATCCCTTCTTCTCCTGGTAAGAAACTAGAAGGCTGGCCTGCAGGGCACCTTTCTCCAAAAGTGTCATTCACATCAGATGTTGGGGATGCCTGCCACTTGAGTACAAGTACTTGGGGCAGCAAGGAGGGATTCAAGTTTATTTGAGTCTGGTTCTGAAAAAGAGAGAGGGGCTAGCACTTCGAAACTCTCTTCCTTAAATAGGGGGTCTTACATAAATGTAGTACCATTAGAGTGTTTGGTTTGTTTTTAAGGAACTAGAAGTTACATGTATCACACACACACACACACACACACACACACACACACAGCATTTAAAAGTGGCTGTGTCACATAGCTCCTTAAAAGTGAAAACATTCTCTAAATCCAGGAGGTAATGGGTTAGTCAGACAATTCATCTGACTATTCATCTCCCTAGTCCACATCATCCTGAGTAATCAATAATTGGGTTAATTTCCCTTAACAAATTGTTCTTTTAAAGATTTGGCTTTAATTTGGCCAAACACGTATTCAATACTGACAGTTTTGCAGTGGCTGAGAGGCAAATGTATGCTTAATGCCTCTTTCTGATAGAGAAGAACCAAAGAAACCAATGTTCATGAATACGTTCAATGTATGTATCTTCGTAACATTTCTTATTTTTTAATTTTTTTTGGTAGTGGTAGATGGAAAGTGGGCCTTTATTTTATTTATTTTATGTGATGCTAAGAATCAAACCCAGTCCCTCAAGCATGTGAGCCAAGGCGCTCTGCCACTGAGCTACAGCTCCAGCCCCTACATTTATTTCTTTTATATGATTAAAAAAAATCATATTGATTCAGTTGTTTCAGACATATACATAGTGATGGGATGCTCTATAAAGCCTTTGTAATTCTGGTTCCAGGATTTGAAATGTAATTTAAATTATTTTAAAGTATTTCAAATGTCTATAAAATTAATTTAAGCTATATATATATACTATTTAAATATTAATCTGACATTAATATTTAACATTTGACATTAAATATTATAGTTTAAAGCTATTAAATATTAATTTAAAATATTTATCAAATTTACAATTAATATTTATTAAAATACTACTTTGGAATTTTGCATCTTATGGTCCTTAGACCAGAAGATAAGTTCTTTATAAAAAGAGTTTTTCTGAATTTTATCACCCAGACACTGTTTATATTCACATTGATTTTTTAAACAAGATTTTAAAACAAGAGAAAAATCTGCATTTAATCCAAAATAGGAAATGATTGGAGTAGATGGTGGTTGATTTTTTTTTTAATTCTAAAGTTTTTAAAGAGAAACAATTGAAGGTGTACAGGAAGTGGCACCTCCATCATCATATACATGATAGGAATCCCCAACTGGAAGATTTGCTAAAAGTTCAGATATCATATGTGACATTGATCCATCTGTTAATTGTAAATATAACCATACAGCATTCAGAAGCATAAAGATACAGTTTAGCTCTTATTAAGAAACAAGAGCTTAAAGCTTATATTTTCCTTCTAATTGTTTTTATTCTATTACCAACAGATAATTTTGTCAAAAAATAAACAATGGTTCTGTTTTGGAGGCTTTCAGATCTTTGTTTAGATTTTGCACAATCTGCATGACCAAGTCACCTTCCAGTACAGCATAGTTTGTCCCAATGTTTGTTGTGACCCTGGTGACATCTATCAAAGGAAATTGCTTATTTCCTTGGCTTTGTTTTCTTTGCTCCATTGACTCTGTGTGGTACATCCAGTTTCAACAGAACAACCTGAAATAAAGCACAGGAAGTGGCACCTCCATCATGATATACAGCAACAATCACTAACTTTCTTTTGTGCCTTTGGCAAACCATGATTGCTGTTCTGCTCAAAAAATGCAGGTCACTGGCCTTTTGGCAGACTCTCTTCATCGCTAGTCTAAATACTTCCTTTGAACACAAAGAAGGGCAAAAGAAGATGTATGAGTTTGGTTATAAACTGGCAGGTTATTTATTCAGACAATGGGAAAAGAAGCCGGGGAAATTTTGATGAGAACAAAAGAACTTGAAGAAAAAGGGAGTCCCCTGGGGGAGAAAACCTTTGCATTATGAGTTAATGACCATGTCAGAACTGTAATGAAAGGTCAGGGAGTATGAGATCACTTTGTGATCATCACACAATAGAGTCTTAAGATGGTCAATGAGGAGTGCATGTAGTCTCTAGCTTGATCTGATGGACATGAATACTTATCTTGCTTTCTTCATTTTATTTCCCCTTCAAATCATCAGATATTACGGGGCTGGGGCCTTCTAGGAAACTGAGCCTAAATGCCCCCTTCAAACCCCTATTTCAGACAAGCTGCTCAGAGTTACAGGCATGACTGTATTAGAGGGACAGGAAAAGGGAAAGGGGACACTCTCAGGGGAGAGAGTGGGTCCTATCAGAGTGGAGAGGGACAGCATGCCCCTCCTGCCCTCCAGTTTTATTGGGGGTCCCAGCAAAGTTTCCAGAGAATCCCCTATAAGTCCACCTCTTGACATTCAAGTCACCACTGCCATGACAACTTTAGGTCACTTTGGTTCATGCTGACTGGTTCTAATTGGAGCCTGGTCTTATAGATAGTATGGTTAGGAGGAATTATTTTTATCTCCCTGATTGTTCAGGGATCTGGTCTGTGTTAGGGTCACAAAAGTGCTCCCCCCCCCACACACACACACTTCAGGGTAACTTGTGTTCATATTGAAATTCTAGGGCCTGCATTTTTTTTTTTTTTTTTGCAGACAATTTGATGAGGTAATTTGATGAGAAATGTAATTAACATATCCTGTGGACTTTAGTTGGGCAGGGCTCAAGATAAATTGCTCTTTAAAAGTAAAAGCATGTGGGGCTGGGTTGTGGCTCAGAGGTAGAGCGCTCACCTACCATGTGTGAGACACTGGGTTCCATCCTCAGCACCTCATAAAAATAAAATAAAGATATTGTATCCATCTATAACTAAAAAGTAATTTTTTTTAAGTGAAAGCCTGCAGGGGTCAGTACAGTGGGCTGTTTATAGAATTATTCCCTTAACCCTGTGTTCACCCTCTCAGGTCTGTCTGATCAAGCATCATCTCTCATATATGTTTTCCTCTTACATCTGGCATAAGAACACACATGGAGTGCACTATAAGGCTCAACCTTGACACTAGGACTTGGTGATTCAAATCTGATTCTTGCGTCTGGGATATTAGTGACCAGGGATCAATTGTTAAATACCTGTCGAGATTGTGGTTTTTCTAATGAGTAAGAGATTGTGATCCCCAATGCATTTCCTTGTAATGCCTAATTTGCATGAACTTCACTGGGAAAATACCAGATTATTGGCTGACTTTTACCAAGTGCTTTGCACATCAAAAGGGCTTAATAAACTGATGTTTGAAGTTGTTGATAATGGAGAAGTGGTGTGTTCTCTCTTTCCTCCATATTTATGGCAGTTCATGTAATAAAGTTTTCGTATGCTCTTTTATTTTTTAGTTTCAAAAGATAATCTTGGCCAAGAAGTTACAAGTTTTTCTCTCTTTCTCTAACATTTCCAAATGTAAGATGAGTTCTCTGCTTACAAATTTAATTGGAAGTATGACATCCATTAAGTTACATTTCATTGAGTGTGTTAGTGGTTAATATTTACATTTACTCTGCTTATCTACTAGTATTCATTTAGGATTGCCTATCTATGAACTATAGTATTGGGGACCGCAGATCAAGTCAAGATGGCGCCTGGCAGTTTGCCAGGAGGAGTGGTTTGTGAAGCAATGCCACGGAGCCATTAAGTTGGTGGAGATTCCTTATTGGCTGATTGCTGTAACTGGATGATGCTAATTGAGTCAAGCTGTGTGTAATCAGTTAGGTATATATACCTCTGCTGTTTTGCAATAAGGTGGCTCCTGCTACCTTGGGTTCTCGCTCAGTTCCCGCTGAGTTTTCCCTACAATAAAGCAGTTCCCGCTTCAACCTTCAAGTTGCTTGTCACCTCCTGGTTATTTTTCCCAGCCGGACTGCGTCACTATAGAAATTCTCTCACGTCTTCCTTCTTCCTTCATCATGATAAACTTTTCCAGATACTTCCTATGATTTTAGGAATAGTATAGGGAAAGAATAATTTCATCATTAAGTTTTCTAGCTTCTGTATGAGGGATAAGCTTAATTCAGAGGTAACATGGTGAATCAGTTAGCCATCACTACATAACAGACTACCCTCCAGTTTAAGCATCTTAAATACCAACCTCTTCTTATTAGTATTTCTTAAACTAGCAACCACATACTATCTGGCAAGTTCCACTGACCTGAGAAACTGACTAATCTCAGACTCCTTTATATGTCTGTGGTTAACTGGAGGGTTGGATGCTTACTGCGATAACTCATTCTCCTTCGTGTGTGTCTCATGTTCCTGCAGCAAGCAGCCAAAGCATTGTTTAAAAAAATATTTTTTTAGTTGTTGGTGGACCTTTATTTTACTTATTTATATGTGGTGCTGAGATTTAAACCCAGTGCCTCATGCATACTAGGCAAGCGCTCTACCACTGAGCCACAACCCCAGCTTGGCCAAAACATTTTATAATGGTGGTAGCCAGGGTTGCAAAAAGATACACAAAACTGTTGTAGCATTGTTTTTAAGGCTTTTCTTTCACTGATTTCATCAAATCAAGACTGAACTCACACTCATTACAGGAGGGCACTTACCAAGGGCAGACTACAGGGAGGTATAGGAAATTGGGGACATTATAAAGAATTGGATTCACTGGTTAACAGTAACTGCACTTTGACTATAGGTTGAAGCCATGTTTTCCCATCCAGTGTCATCTGTACCAAAGCAGACTTTGGCCCTGTCTCTAGTATCTCCTTCCCACATGATTCAGAACCCTCCTCCAACAGATGATGACCTTGAAGGCATTTTGCATAACAAGAAAGAACCATGCTTTGTTTCCTTTTTTGAATTATCTGGCTAGGCTAGCTATGCTGGCACAATTTATAGGGACAGATATCCATCCATCGAATCCATTTTGTTGTGTTGATTAAATTATAGAAAATATAAAGAAACCAAAAAGCTCTGAAAGAGCAGAATTTTCCAAGCACATGGATTTCACTAACTTAAAATACTGAGAAAAAAATATATAGTATAAATTATTAAATTAATTATTATGAACAACTCAAAGGACTGGAATAAAAAATAATGTTGGAGCCTGATTCAGTTACATATTCACAACATATAAGCCACATGATCTCTCAACTCTCATTTGGAAAATTGCAACAATAATCTTTTCTGTAGAAGATTCAAATGGCTTAAAACCCTGTGCCCTCCAAATACATCCCAATTTTATTAGTGTCTTGGAATTTTATTTTAGGATGGAACTTCAGGGAACAGTGTTTTGATACTTAGCACTGTGTGTGGAACCTAACAGCTCCGAGGACATTTGATACCTAGTTTGGCTGATTGTTGTAAATATGATTTATTGGTCACTATTTTAATACTAAGATAATTATCATTTATGTTTTCTTTTCCTGAACATATTCTACAAAATAAAATATTTTGGTGAAGATTCAGAAATTTTCGGACTATAAAAATGTTAGAAGATATTCTTATAGGACAGGAGGGAGTTCAAATCTGTGGTCAGATAAGTACCACCTGTTACTAAGTACCACCTGTTACTAAAATAGAATTGGTTTCTTTTATACATTTTTTTGTTCAAAGATTTTTAATGTGGGCTTCATTAGAATTTTTTGGTGTTACTTTATTTTTTTTTTAATTTATGGATCCATTTAAGATGTGCAAACTAAGAGGAAATCTTAGCACAACAGTCCTCCTGAGGGTACTAGGTAAGAAACTAACCAGTTTTACCTTAGTGAAGAACAAGATTGGAGTCTGTTGGAATGTTACAAATTCAAAGGCACCTCTACCCTTGGTTGGCTTTGTGTATTTGTGCAAGATATTTAGCTTCCTGTCTGGCAAAAGGAAGTGATTTCCTATGTTTTATGTGCATATTATATAATTAAATGTAGTCATATACACACAATTTGTAACAGTAATTGTTTCATATGATACATATGATTGACATTATTTTTGCTATGTTATTGATTTTGGAGGAATACTTTGCCAAATAATTTGCCTTTGGCTCTATGAATTCACTCACAGGATTCAAACAGATTTGATAATTTTCTTCCTTCTATGTATCACTCTGATGAGTTTTATGGGAAGTCAAATGGACATTTTGAGAAATGAAAGAGAAGAGGGGAATAATGCAGGAATCCAAAGCTTTATGAGAAATACACAAAATTTAATACAATATGAGTTTTTTCCTTCTTAAAACATTGAAAGTGATTAATAATTATTTTTGAATGTAGACTATAACAAGCTACTTTCTACCTTTGAAAGGTACTTTCTATGTTCTTGCTTTTTTTAGGCTCAAAAATGGAAAACAGCCCTCTCTGGTTTTGGGGGAATCTTTTCTCTAAACCTTGAATAGTTTCTTTGTATATGGTAACATACTTTGAAATTTAACTTTACCCATTTTCTCCATAAGTCAATATTTTTAGAATGATATGGGTTTTCCTTCCAATTGATAGATTTTTTAAAAATAAATAGGCCTCAGTTTATGACCAGAAACAACTTAAGCGTGAAGTTAATATCAGTAAATGCATAGTTAAAAGGTTTCACAATTAATATAGAAGATTATAAATATAAAATGGAGCCACTGGAGTAATAACTATAAAAGCAGAGAGTAACAGAAAATAACTCTAAAGAAAAATAAATGAATTAAATAGGCAAATGCATATGAAATGTGAAATGGGAATTTTTAATTTGCAGAATTACATCTGTTTGTCTTCTAAAATAAAAGTTAGATTTCGCTGGTGCATGCCTATAATCCCAGGAGCCCAAGGCAGGAGGATTGTGAGTTCAAAGCCAGACTCAGCAACTTAGCAAGGCTGTAAGCCACTTAGCAAGACCCTATATCAAAATAAAATATAAAAAAAGATCTGGGGATGTGGCTTGGTGGTTAAGCACCCGTGGGTTCAATACCTGGTAGGAGAAAAAAAAAAAGGAATGCAGAGGAAAGAGGAAGCAAGGCCAGCAGCTCCTCAGACTTGTAAAGTGGGAAGGCTTCTCCTCAGTGAGGTGAGAACCAAGGAACCTCACTGAAACAGAATACAGAAATGTAAAAGGAATTCATAGATCTACAGAAATTCTGAAACCTGGGCATAGAAATAACACCTCAGAGCTGCCAGCCTGGCTGCCAACAGACTAGCACAGGGAGTTGGGACAAGAGATGGTGGCCATGGGAGGAAAGAAATTAAAACATGGAGGAACATTGGCCTGGGGACCTGGGGTTTACAGAGGAAGACTTATTTTAATGGACACAGAGTTGGTGGGAAGCTCTTGGTGAAAACAAACCTGAAGTGGTCTGTGGAGAAAAAAGCCATCCATGGGAGCCAATGTGGGCATGGCTGGGATCCTTCTGTGAGCAAGAATGTGCTGGCAGGCCAGGAAAAGGGTCCCAGGCAGTTCGCACTGCTTGGACAGAGAAGGGCACTGGGAACTCATAAAGGAAGTTATCAGCAGCCTTGGGAAACATTCCCAGAGGGTTCCCGACCAGAGAGACTAAAACAGGCACAGTACAGTTCACCTGGACCACTAGCCTCTGGATCCAAGGGACAAAAATCCCATAAAAGCACTATCGGAGCTGGTGTGAAGATGCTCACTACAGCCAGGCAAGCGTGTCTGCAGCCCAGGGCAGACACCCAGGTCACAGTTCCTTAACAGTCCCAGTCTGCCCCCTCCTGTATTGAAAGACTGGAAGCTGAGAGCTACTACACCCAGTTGTTAGCTAGACAAGGAGCACAAGAGCAGTGGCCAAAATAACACAGCCAAAAATAAATATGAAGACTGAAAGTCCATCTCTACCAGCAGATTTGACCAGCACGGTGGAAATAAGCCCTTTACCTCTCATTAGGATTTTTTTCTTTTTAATTTTTTTCTCCATGTTTCCATATTTTCATGCTTTTTAAATTTTAATTTTTTTAAACATCATTTTATCATTCTTCATTTTTTTTGTTTTCAATATACATGATTGTATGTGTGTGTGTGTGTGTGTGTGTGTGTGAGTATGTATATGGTTGTATATGCTTTTCCTGCATGGATAGGTTTGGAAACACACACACACATATAATTTATATATATATATATATATATATATATATATATATATATATATATATATTCATGTAACTTTACTTACACATTAATAGCTCTCTCCTGCATGTATTCATTATTTAGCCTAGGTTAGACTAAGGTTGGGTACAATTACACCAGAGTTTGAGTTCTTTCAAGCTTACATTTTTCATAACCGGGTTCTGGGCCCTCCCATTTCCTTTTCTTTACTCTCTTCCCCCAGTAATAGCAAACATCTCCAATGCCTTCTCATCTCTTTCCTTTTTTATTACTTCAGTTAACTTATTATGCCTTTTTTACAGCTGACACCTGCTCCCTATTACTTGCCTTTCCTCTGATGACTTTTCCAAACACTTTGAACTTTCTTTTGTCCCCTGACCCTATTATTCTTAAGAAACTGTAATCTGGGCTGGAGTTGTGACTCAGAGGTAGAGTGCTCACCTAGCATGCATGAGGCACTGTGTTTGATCCTCAGCATCACATAAAAATGAAATAAAGATATTGTGTTCACCTTTAACTAAAAAATAGACATATAAAAAAAGAAACTGTAATCCCACCAGATAATAGAAATTATATATTTTATGTAATTTCTAACTCATTCAATTGTTGCAATTATTAATAGAGTGACAACATAGTAGACAACTGCTGTTAAACTCCTGATCTAGTTCATGGCTTATTATTATTGGTACTGTTGTTAAATGCTGTCTCCACCATTTCTATATAGGTGGCAGTTAGTGTTATAGATGTCAAAATAGACACCAAACATATATTATAAAGCTGTACATACGTTGCTAGCATTAGTGCCACTTCCGACTCCCTCTTTCTGTAAAAGGGGTGGTAAAGAGATCAGAACACTGCAAGATAACAGATAGAGATCCTGCAGCTGAGAAATTCTCACATCTCCACCAAGCAATGGTGAATCTCACCCTACGCACAATCTCAGCCCACCTGAGCCCTGACATTACTCCAACACAAAGAACTGAGGAGACAAAAACCTCAAACGAACAGCCAGGACTGAAAGAGGAACAATCAGAGAGGGAACTTAGGTCCCACACCTTGACATCAACTGACTTATCAAGAACAGAGAGAAGTCTCAGAACAAATAATATAATTACACACAAAGGGCACACATAAAGATGAGGAAGGGGAATTCATCTCAACTGATGTGCAAATCCAAACCTCTGAAAACATGAGGAAAAAGGCAACCAAATCTTTTCCCCAAATTCACAATCCCCCATCAAAGGATCTCACTGATATTGAAGTGGACGAAATCCCAGAGCAAGATTATAAAAAAAAAAAATTATCATTAAAATGCTCAGTGAACTACAAGAAAATCAATCTAATGGATAAATTAATAGAGTGAATACAGAAGATGAAGGACCACATCAATAAAGAAATAGAGTCAAAAGAAACCAATCAGAACTCCTAGAAATGAAAGACGCAATCAATCAGATTAAAATTCACTTGAAAGCATCACTAATAGATTAGATAGTGTAGAAAATAGAACTTTAGGCCTTAAAAACAGGGTATATGAACTTGAGCACACAGGATGCAATCAATGGAAAAATATATAGAACATGATCAGAATATACAAGAAATCTGGGACAACATCAGAAGACGAAACCAAATAATCATTGGTAGAAGAAAACATGGAGATACAAGCTAAAAGCTTTAGGAACATTTTCAATTATTTACAGAAAACATTTCTCATATCAGAAATGAGATAAACTTCCACATACAGGAGGCTTTACAGGACCCCAAATAAACTTATTCAAATGAGAAGCTCTCCAAGACACATCATAATCAAATGCCCAACATAGAAAATAAAGAAAGAATCACATGATTTTTTTAAGAGAGAGAGAGAGAATTTTTTAATATTTATCTTTTAGTTTTCGGGGGATACAACGTCTTTATTTTATTTTTATGTGGTGCTGAGGATCGAACCCAGAGCCCCGCGCATGCCAGGCGAGCACGCTACCGCTTGAGCCACATCCCCAGCCCCACATGATTCTCTCAAGAAATGCAGAATAGGCCTTTGATAATGCCAGCCCCCATTCATGTTAAAACCCTGGAGAAGTTAGGGTTTGAAGGAACTTACCTCATTATCATAAAAGCCATTTATGTCAAACCCAAAGCCAATACATACTGAATGGAGCAAAACTAAAAGAATTTCCTTAAAGATCAGGAACAAGCCAAGTCTGTACACTCTCACCACTCTTATTTATAGTCCTTGAAACATTAGCCAGAGTGATCATGCAAGAAAAGGAAATGAAATGATACCAATAGGAAAAGAAGAAGTCAAATGACTTCTGGAGCTTATAAATGAGTCCAGCAAATAGCAGGATACAGATCAAAACACAAAAGTTAATAGCTTTCCTGTACTCCAACAGTGATTCAGCTGAGGGAGAAATCCAGAAAATCATTCCATGCACAATAACTTAAAAAAACATACTGAGGAATTTATCTATCCAAGGGAGTAAAGGAGTTCTACAATAAAAACTATAGAAAACCAAAGAAAGAAATAGAAAAGACTTTAGAAGATGGAAAGACATCCCCGTTCTTGGATAGACAGAATTAATATTGTCCAAGTGGCCATACTATCAAAAGCAATATACCAGTTTATACAGTCAACATGAAAATACCAATGACATTCTTCCCATAACTAGAAAAAAAATTAAATTCATTTTGAATAATCAATGACCCAGAATAGCCAAAGAAATACTAGCAAAAAGAACAGAGCAGGAGGTATCATAATACCTGATCTGAAGTTTTACTACAGAGTTGTATTAACAAAAACATCTTGGTATTGGCTGCAAAACAGACATGAAGACCAATGTACCAAAGGCTTAGGAATTAGACCAGAAACCTTGGAACTGCTAGAAGAAAACATAGGGCCAACACTCCATCGTATTAGTGCTGGCATCAATTTCCTTAACAAGACCCCCAAAGTTCAGGAAATAAAATGAAGAATCCATAAGTGGGATGCCATCAAAATAAAAGCTTCTGAATATCAAAGGAAATGATTTTGTGCCAAAATTGCATATCTAGTGTGGCACTTGGCATATATCTTGCCTTCAAACTTGCCTGATTCTCAGTTGTATCAGTACAACTCAAGGTGAATTTCTTTATATTTAATTCCTATGGTTCTGTTAAAAGGAGGTATTAGCACAGTCTATAAGAATAGAATTCTCAGATGAGATCGGGCGCGTTCAGGGTGGTATGGCTGTAATGGAGTATTACTCTGCATTAAAAAATGACAAAATCATAGAATTTACAGGGAAATGGATGGCATTAGAGCAGATTATGCTAAGTGAAGCTAGCCAATCCCTAAAAAACAAATGCCAAATGTCTTCTTTGATATAAGGAGAGTAACTAAGAACAGAGTAGGGACGAAGAGCAGGAGAAGAAGATTAACATTAAACAGGGATGAGAGGTGGGAGGGAAAGGGAGAGAGAAGGGAAATTGCATGGAAATGGAAGGAGACCCTCAGGGTTATACAAAAGTACATACAAGAGGAAGTGAGGGGAAAGGGAAAAATAATACAAGGGGGACAAATGAATGTCAGTAGAGGGGGCAGAGAGAGAAGAGGGGAGGGGAGGGGAGGGGAGGGGGGATAGTAGAGGATAGGAAAGGCAGCAGAACACAACAGACACTAGTATGGCAATATGTAAATCAATGGATGTGTAACTGATGTGATTCTGCAATCTGTATATGGGGTAAAAATGGGAGCTCATAACCCACTTGAATCAAAGAGTGAAATATGATATATCAAGAACTATGTAATGTTTTGAACAGCCAACAATAAAAAATTAAAAAAAATAAACTATTCAAAATATCTACCCCAAATTAAAAAAAAAAAAAAGAATAGAATTCTCTCTGGGGCTCTCTGTTGTGGCTCAGCGGTAGAGCGCTCGTCTCGCACGTGCGGAGTCCTGGGTTCAATCCTCAGCACCACATAAAAACAAATGAAATAGAGGCATTATGTTCAACTACAACTAAAAAATAAATAAATATTAAAAACAAAAGAATAGAATTATCTGTCTGAGATACATGAGTTGGGTCCAGTTCAAACCCAGATTTGTAATCTGATGCTGAGAAAATTTTAAATTCTCAACCCAAACTTTATCTCCTAAAGAAAGGAGGTATTATTTATTTTATAAAGCCTCTTTGAAGATAAAATCAAAACAGAACATAAAATATTTTCCAAAGTACTGGCAGAAGATAGGTGCTCAATTTAGAGTAGTAGCTAGACTTATTTTTCTGTTTGATGATGAGAAGAAACCATAGTGCTTAGGGAGGGTGTCTGTGAAGCAGAGACTGGCTCTCAAAAATGAAATCAGGCCAAAGAGATGGAACCACATGCCCATACCAGCAGAAAGAGCCATTGAAGGGTGGGTGATCAGACATTGACTTTAGAAAGTTCACTGGATATTAGAGAGGGAAATCAGGGAGGGAATTCTGACGTTTGTTTCAATTATGGCTTCACAGAATCCTGGACTGATGTACTGACAGTTGGTATGCTTCTTGAATTCAAGAAGGCTGAAAAAATGTGGCCCCACTTAGTAAATGAATGGGAAAAGCAATTCACCAAGATTATAATCTGAAAACTCTGTTAAAACCACTCCTCCCGCTGAGTAGCTGACACTGGTTATTTGGCCTTTGATCCTGAATATGTCTTTTTTGTCAACCCAAAGTTGAAAGGAAAGGAAATTAATCGTTTTCAGCCTTTCTCTTCATCTTTGAGTTTCCACATGAAATGAAATATGAATTGGCTCTCTATATAATTTTCACCATTTTCTTCCAGTTAATTTCCATGGATAAGCAAATTAATTCTATACCATTTCTTCATGTCAACCATATTGGCATGGTTCACAGGTAATTGTAGGGTGTCGTTTCTGCCTTACAGCACCACTGGGAATATTGGATTTGTAAATGTTAGCATGTTATTTCACAGAAGGATACAGTTTCCTTTCTTCTTTCTTTTTTTCCCTCCATTTTGAAGAATTCTCACTGACCTAATTTTATTTATTTCCCATTTTCATTGGAAATGTTATTATCTACATGATATCTTGCAACTGTCTGAAGAGGGTTTATAGGATGTAGTGCAGCAAAGCTAATCCAAGCAGCATCTTGCAGACTCCCTGGTAGAGGAGACAGGCTTGAGTGCAGAGGTCATGGTAAACAGAGTTTGCAAGGCAGAGGACTGGAGAGGAAAGCAAGTGAGACCTCAGAGAGTATGCAGAGGATCTCACACTACTATCGCTAAGTGTTTATTGCACATGAAACAACTATATAAGACTAAGGAAAGAACTGCCCAGAAATATTAAAAGGGAATGATGTTTATAGTGGGCTGAAACTCGTTCCTTTTTCTCCCAACTCAAGTGAAGAGTACAAAAATACATGAAATAGTATAAATAACTCCAATAAGTTTTGTCTCAGCAGTAGAAAATAATTAACCAGACAAAATGTTGTTCTAGTCACAACGCTATCAACCTGCATTCAAGTAACTTAAAGACTTTCCAGGTCAAAGTGCAAGAACATTTGTAGGAATGCAACCATATCAAGTGCCTTATAAAATCTACATTTTTCTGCTATCCATTAAAGCATATTTTGCACATAAAAAGGCAGGAAAATATAGCCTATAATGAGAAGAAATATCACGACATATCACGGATGATGGAATTAATATGCAAGAGCACTAGAAGAGCTATTAAAACTGGACTCTATTCAGGAAAGTAAAGAGATCAAACACATTATATAAGGATATGGAAGGTATAAAAAAGTACATTAATATCCCGAGATGAAAATGACAATATTTTATGAAAAAAAACTTGAATGAGATTAAAGGCAAATTATATATTCTAAGAAAAGGTTTTGAAGATGTCATAAAAACCATCTAAAATGAAACATTGATAGAAAATAATAAAACAGCATTAGGAATGTATGCAACAACTTATGTACATTTGGAGTCACCAAATGCAGAGACAGATACAGAATAAATATCTGAAGGAAGAGGGGCTGAAATGGATCCAGAATTGTTGAAATATATTCAAGAATCGCAGTGAACCCCATGTAGGAGAAATGTGAAAGAAACAGCAGCAAGGCACATCATAATCAAATTACTTAAAATGATGAAATGAAGTCTTAAGAGCAGCCATTGTAAAAAGGTTTATCATCACATGCACCATATGCCATAAGTCAATGGAGCAGCAGTTTTACTCAAGAAAATAAAAAAGTTAACCCGGAATTCTATATTGAGGAAAATATCTATCAAAGACAAAAATGAAATAGTTATTTTCAGAAATCCAAGAGCCAAAAGCATCCGTCACCAGTGGGCCTACAATACAAGTAATGTTAGAAGAAACCCAGTAGGAAGAAGGCAGATGATCCAGATGGAAATCAGATCTCAGGAAGAGTAATAGGAAGGAGGATCACATGAATAAATATAGACTTTATTGTTGTTGTTGTTAAAGTTTCTTTAAAATGGACTATTTAAAGCAAGAATGATAAGAATGTGTTGTGGACATGTGTTGATAACATGTAGAAGTAAAACCCTTGATGGGAATAAAAAAACAGGCTTGCAAAGAAGAGATGGAATTCTGCTGCAAAGTTTGTTTTTATTTTATTTTATATTTTTAAATATTTTATGTTGTAGATGAACATGACATCTTTATTTTATTTATTTATCTTATGTGGTGCTGAGGATTGAACCCAGTGCCTCCACACATGCTAGGCAAGATGCTTTACCACTGAGCTGCAGCCCCAGCCCTATTTTTTTTTTATGTGAAGTGAGGTAACGTGATTAAAAGTAAACACTGAGCCTCAGTTTTTGAGGCAGTGGATCTATTTTATATATTATTATAATGGTGGATAGGTGGCATTATGCATTGTTTAAAACCTGTAGCACCTCAGGATACAGAGAATGAATTCTAACAAACTGTGGGTTTTGACTAGTAATAATATATGAATACTGGTCCATTGATGGTAACAGCTGTACCCAAATCATGCAAAATAGTAATAGGTATGACTGTGGTGGGGGGGTAGCAATGAGAGCAGGAGAGAAAATATCTGGGAACTCTGCTTTCTGCATGATATTCCTGTGAACATAAAACTAATCTTAAAATAAAGATTGTTCTAAAAACTTTTCTAAAAATAAATTCTAAAAATAAATTTTTTAAAAGTAGTAGACTATAGGACTGGGGATGTGGCTCAAGCAGTAACGCACTTACCTGGCATGTGAGGGTTGCTAGGTTCGATCCTCAGCACCACATAAAATAAAAATGTTGTGACCACTGAAAACAGAGAAATAAATATTAAAAATCTCTCTCTCTAAAAAAAGTAGACTATAATAAAGACAGACCCAAAAACTTTTTACTATGATTTGTGATGGCCAAAATTTAGTACATCCTCAATGTCTATCAGTAGGTACTTGGATTGAGAATGGAAACTGTGTGCGTGTGTGTGTGTGTGTGTTTGTGTATACGTTTATACATAAATGTATATAGATATAAATACATTCAACATTACTCAGGAAAGAAAAAAAACGTTCTGCAGATCCATACAAGTCTATAATGCTCACCTGGGGAGGGGACAGCAAGGAATTTGCTGAGAGGGTGACCAAGGGAGGTTGAGGAACCCTTCTGTGGGTGATGCTTGTATTCATTTTTTTAAAAAAATTGTGATGATAGTCTCACTGCTAAGAAATATGCCAGTATTTCAAATTTTACACTGCAAAGTTCCAACTGCATCCAGAAATAAGAAGATAACACGTTATTAACAACTGAGAATTATCATAGGCATGAAAGTTTGGTGCAACATTCGGAAATGACTCAGTATAATATAGCACTTTAACAAGAAAAAAGAAGAAAATCAATTTATCCTAACAGTAGGTTCAGAAAAAGCATTTGACCAATGTTTTTATGATATAAGTAAATAAAACTTTCAACTACCTAGGAATAGAAGTGAATTGCATTGGCCAGGGGGAAAAAGGCAACTATGTAAAATAGAGAGCTAATATACTTAATTTTTTTATTAAACATTTTAACAGATGCATAAGAACATAAAATTATGTATTAATGGGTTCATGTGATGTTTTGATTCACATAAACATTGATGTTTTAATCAGGTTAAACATATTTACATCCTCAGACATTTATTATGTCTTTAAATGTTAAAACCTTACAAAATCCTTTCCTCCGGCTTTCTGAAGCATACGTTATTATTATCTCTGTGTTGTGCAATAGCACACTGGAGTTTCTTGATTCTAACTGTAACTTGGTACCCACGGATCAACCTTTCCCATTCTTTCCTCCCCCTTACCTTCCCTGGGCTCTTGTAGCCACTATTCTACTCTCATCTACGATGAGACCAGCTGTTTTAGATTCCACATGTCCGTGAAATCATGCAGTATTTGTCTTTCTCTCCTAGCTTTTACTTAACCTAGCCATCTCCAGTTCCATGGTACTCAATTCTGAGTGACTGAAAGCCTTGCCCCAATGACTGGGGAAAAGATAACCATATTTGTTCTATTTAGCATTGTGCTGGAGGTCTTAGCCAGTGTAACAATGCAAGAAAAAACAAAGACATACAGATTGAAAGGGGTTAAATATCTTTATTTATAAAAAGTTGTATATACAGGAAATCAAAGCTCCGAGAACAAATGAATTTATACAGATTTAGTTAATGAACAAAATTTTCTTATATATATCTGTGTATTGACAAGAAACAATAAGAAAACAAAATCTCGAATAATGTCATTTAGGATAACTTTGAAACAAAGTTAAATAGAGTAGTTGAATTTGTGTTATAGAAGATAAAAATTTCATGTTTTTTTTAAAGCAGATATTACTTGTTGCCTCCTGGAGGGATATTTTTTATTTCTTCATACATTTAAAATAAATTCATTGTTCTATATGAATTTGAGCAATTTGGATTGAGCTAAATTTACATCTTTTGATATGTTATAAAGATGACTCAGAGTGCTCAGTTATGCCAGCATTTTGACCTTTAACATGCCCTTTCGATTATCTTTTCCTGTCTCAGTGTTGTAAACTACTTATCTTTTCATTTCTTGCGTTCAACAACATCTGGTACATAGTAGGTTCTTAATCAGTAGTTGAATGGGTTGAATGGCTGTGCATTTAGTATTGTGCTAGTTGGTTGCTCAAACTCAGGGGTAATGACTTTGGGTTCAACTCATTGAGAAACGAAAATCAATGAGTTTCAAGTAACAAAGCAGACACCAAAACCACAGACTATATGCCATTTTATTAATATATGGAGAGTACTTCATACAGATCATATTATGACCCTAATGCAAAAAGAGTTTTTAATTTTCTTTCTCGGATATTGATGTTCATTTTCAAGTGAGCGACTATTTCACTTTCTTACTTTCAAATGTGCACCTTGTGCAAAAACAGATTATAGAAGAACATGCCACTGGCTTTAGTTACTTCCTCTACATTTTTTAAAAAAATATTGTTTCAGTTGTAGATGAACACAATATCTATATTTATTTATTTATTTTTATATGGTGCTGAGGATTGAACCCAGTGCCTCACGCATGCAAGGCAAGCTCTCAGCCACTGAGCTACAACCCAGTGCCTTTTCCTTTACATTTCACCAAAATATTTTTCTTGTTTTCTCTTGTCTCCATTTTCCTTTAAAATACTTTCTTTATCACTGAGTATTTGACTCCTCTCGTGTATGGTAATAAAAGTTCTGTTTTTTTTTTTTTTACTTTAAATGGACTTTTTTAAGGAAGAAGTTTTGATGGTGATTTTGTTATTATTTATCTTTCCAACTCTATAAAAAATGGGGATATTTTTACTACAGCTTCTGGCTACATTTAACATCATTGCCAGCAAAAATTTGTAGTGGGCTGGGGATGTGGCTCAAGCAGCAGCGCGCTCGCCTGGCATGTGTGCGCCCCAGTTCGATCCTCAGCACCACATACAAACAAAGATGTTGTGTCCGCCGAAAACTAAAAAATAAATATTAAAATTCTCTCTTTCTCTTTAAAAAACAATTTGATAGTGCCTTTACTTGTTTTCTTCTGTAAATATGGTTATATCAGATTTATTCTGTATTTTGGAACTTACTACTGGATATAGGCCTTGTTGGGTCGGGGATGTAGCTCAGTGGTAGAGCAGTTGCCTAGAGTGCATGAGGCCCTGGGTTCCATCCCTAGAACCAACACCAGAAAAAAAAAAAAAGATGTTGGCCCCTTTATTTATATATGATTATTGGAGCTGTGTCAATAAATTAAAAAAGGTAATATAAGAAATGTATCATATAATGATATGATATATATAGTAATAATATATAATATATAGTAATAATAAAGATCAATCTTTATTTTTACATGTGTAGCTTTAGTGAATTATATTACATAAGAATTAAAAAAGAACCTACAGAGATATAAATATAAGTCTGCTGGGTCCCTCCAAACAGAATGTACAATGACACAGTGGCTTCCATCTACCAGCCAAACCACTTGGGAAGAGTATTTCAAATGACTTATTTGTTTTCCTGAACTCTCTATACCCGTCTAGACCTTTATCATTTGAAGAAACAAAATAAAGCTTTTGTCTGGTGTAGAACTTTCAAAAAGCCACATTAGATTTCAGCAAATTTTGAAGACTATGAATGTGGATTTAATTGTTTGCAGTTAATTTTCTGATTTGTTTTTGGTTTTGTTTTTAATGATCTGAGTAAAATATAGGTCATGTAACATGGTGCAAATCAAAGTGTGATTGGTGGCCTGTAGCTAGGAAGCAGACTCTTTGTTCTTGGTCAATGCAGAAATTGAGACATAAGTTTTTAGAATCTGTCATACAAGGTGACTTTGCTGCAATTCCCAAGTAACAGCTTAATTGACTCAAGTTACTGAACAGAGAGTACAGACCCGTTTGAATGATGAGTTGGATGAGATGTTGGTCACATGCACCAGACCACATGTACAAATGTGTGATGATCTGGAAATAAGAAAACACGATCCTGGACCACATATGGTTTGAGAAGCACTGATATTGCTCACAAAGCTCATTTTGTAGAGTCCTGGGCAGAGGAGTATCAAAAGAGATATGTAGCCATCTCCATGGAAACTGCAGCTCAAACACAACTAAAGATCTATGTGACTGCTAAAAAGGAACAATGGAATCATATGAATAGATGACAAGCAGAATAAAGCAGCCAGTGGTTTCAAGCATGCACCATAAATAAAAATTATCTGGGTAAGCACTTGAATTGCAGGTGTTGATTTTTGATCAAGCTGCTTCACACGTGGGCAGCTACAGGCAGTGAGTTCCAGGGTTAGAAGAGCAGAAGGCACTCTCGATGAACCAGATGTCAGATTGTACATATGTTTCCTTTCTGTATAGAATAATTCTGTTTTGTTGTTCTGTAGATGTTACAAGTTTGGCAACAAGATGCTTAGGATAACATTTTCATATTACTACTCTGAAAACTAAATTACCATGTTCTATTTTTGCCTTTAACTATTTCTAATAATAAGATACAGAGGTTCTGAATATAAAAAAAGGAAAGACAGTGACTGACCCATATGCTACTAATCACAGGCATGTGATGTTGAACTTGAACAGGCAGACCGGCGATGGCCTGCCACTGTGAGCTTTATTTTCCATTCTCTTCCACAGCTATTATTTTTTTCCCAGTAGGAGAGGAGAAGGATCACCCTGCTGAGACCTTGGTTTCATATACGCAGTATTCATTGTTATTGAGCCATTGTGCTTATATAAGGTCAACTGAATACGGCAGAAACACAAGGGACATGATGACAAAATCAATAATGCTGATTTACTCTTTGTCGAATAGTGAAACAATTCTATCATTTTGTTAATAGGATAGTTATTTTTCTTTCCCCCAAATCAATTCAATGCAACTGAAGTGTGTATTTCGTGTTTTACTTAGGAACCAAATTAATCCAATGGTAATTGTTTTGCTCTCTAGGAAATGCACATAGACCAGCACATTTTTTTCTGTTTGTTCTCTTATTTTACTTTATTTTTTTAGCCAATGCAAGGGACTTCATAACTTCCTAATTAAAAATTTAATTTTCTTAATTTTTCCTTATTTCTCTTGTTTCTCCTCCTTTTATTCAATTATCAGATGCACTCAGATGGATAAAATTTCTCTTGCACTATTTGCAGTGTGAAACCATGTCATACTGGGAAATTTGGTAAGGTCTCAACTCTACATGTCTTTTTGAAAGAATAAGCATTTTGATTCTGAATACCTCACATCGCCCATTCTTGATTATTTATAAATAGGTGATCTAACATAAGTCTTGTTTTTTACAACAAGTAAACAATGGGAATGAGTAAGATTTTTGGCTTTATTCCACAAAGTGTGCAAAGAGAAACTTGGAGAATCCAGGAGTTACAATGAGACTTGTATCTCTCTCTGAGCAGTTTCTCAAATAGGAACTTCATTGAAATACTTTTTAAAAGGAATAACTGAATGTTATTGTTTTAAAGGCTACAATGAAAATATAATTGATGAACTAACAGGAAAGCAAGAGTCTGAGAAACCTGAGAAAGGTGGACATATTACAATCCCTTTTCTGTCTGCTCAGTCACTCTGCAGAAATGATGGAAACCCCACTGTACTGTTAATCCTGATCTGAGTCAATTCTGTGTAGAACTTGCCTGAATCTCAACCTGGGTAAGTTGGAAGAATTACTCAAATATCTATGCTGTTTGCCCCAGTGTATATTTAAATCAATATAATTATTACTTCTTTGTTATGAGGAAAGTGTCAGTCACAAAGTTCAATGAGACAATCTATCCATATTTCATACTGGCATTGGGAATATTTTGATGCATGTCCAACATGGACAAAGGATCTAGGAAGCAGGAAAGGGGTTGGATAGTATAAAAAGCAAGATAACATAGTCTCCTTCAAGATTGTGCTAATGTTGCAACAGAAAGAATATAAACTTTCTGTGGCTTAAAACCCGTGAGATTAGATTAACTTCCTACTTGTGCAAAGTCTGAGGGACATGATGGTGGGGCACAGAGATGTTCAGGCCCCACAGAATGTTCAGGGGCTCAGGTGTTCTGTTATCTTTAATATGTTACTTTGAAGATCACCCTGGACAGCAACATCCAACCTTAAAATGAAGGAATGGGAAAAGCTGAGAAGGCACTTTTTTTTTTCCGATTACCATATTGGATTACCATATCACTTTCCTCATAGTCCATTGATAAGAATAAGTCACATGACTGCAACAGAAAGCAAGAATTTTGTAAATGTGAGTGACTGTGTCAAGTTGAGGGTTTAAATTAGTTGCCAGATGAACTATAGAAAAAAATCAATCGCATCATTCTGAATTATGCCTGGACAGAAATGGCAAACTCTGAGATGATCACTAGTGAACTGGCAAAAGCCAGCACCTGCTCAGTCTGGCTTGATTGCATTTCTATGGTCTTTATTTTATTTTAATATATACCTATTAGATAATACTATTGAGCCAAATACACTGAGATGCTCAGCAGTATAACTGATATACTGGCACAGTTTTATTTGAGCATGGATGAGGTTTGACATCCCAGCTTGCAGAGGGCGAGAAAGTTCCTTATGTTTCTGGTATGAAAGGATATATCCAAACACTTTAATCTGATGGAGCTATGGTGATTATTTTGGAAGATGCATTGGATTTTGAGATTACCAAAACTTCTGCCCTGTATTTTGAGGAGCTTTAGTCTGTAGGACTATAATAACATGCTAGAAGTTTGTTTTTAATTGTTTTAATCTTTTAAAGATTCTTTTGGTTTTGTTCTGTAATCTTTAAAGTTCTGTGGTCCTTCCCCTCTGTTTTTAGCTAACTGATCTATGAAAACATCTGCAAGAAACACACTTCTAAGAAATTTATATTAAGTTTTTAAGTTTTTTTTAAAATTTTAAACATTTTTAAAAAATGTTTTAATACATAAAAACATCAAAATTGTGCCTGTTGATGGGGCGTTATGTAATGTTTCAAAACAAGTATTCATTGCATAATGTGAAAGCCTAGTTAGACATGTTTGTCTCCTCAAACATTTATCATTGCTGTATGGTGAAAACTTTTAGGATCCTTTTCTTCTAGCTTTTTGAGGTACTCAGTACATCATTGTTATCAGTAGTCACCCTACTGTGCAGTAGCACACCTGAGCTTGTTGCTGCTATCTAACTGTAGCTTAGTACCCATCAATCAACCTCTCCCCATCCCCTCCCTCTGATCCCCACAGGGTGTCCTGAACAATCAGGTGGAGTGTTTTTAGAGGCAGCTCTTCCCCTCAGTGCTGAAATTCCTGAGGATAAAGTGGCTTTGTAGGAGTTTTGGTAATGTGAGGTTAGACAAAGCAAACATGAGCTGTAATTATGTTCTGTATCTGGAGAAATAGTTTTGTAAATGATATTTTATCAACATAAATTTTGTACTCATTACCTTCCGAAGGTAATTGTTTCTCACTGTAGTGTGTAACTAGATATGAAATTTATGTTAAGAATAAACATTAATTACCCATAAAATAACCTGGAAAAGCCAATGCATTTAAAATAGTTGAAAGAGAATAAAAAGTACTAAAGAAAAACACAAATAATTTTTATGTATGTCAAAGTGAGGCAGGTTGTTGGTCATAATTTGGGTTAACTTACTCCTAAACCATCAGGAGCCCATTGAGTGCTTCACAAAGTCTCAATAGTGGTAATTGTGTTTCCCTAAGCAATGATCCTGTTGTTACCTGATCCATGTCCAGCTGCTCAGGACAACAGATCAATAAAGTAGAGGAGTAGGTATTGAAGCAAGAAAGCTGACTAAGAAGATGGAGGAAGTTATTTAAAGTCCATCTTTCTCCTTGGAACCAGAGAGTGGTTTTTAAAGGGAAGATTGAAGAAAGAACAAAGGGATGAAAATAGGATAGGGGGGCTGGGGATGTGGCTCGGTAGCACACTTGCCTGGCATACGTGGGGCACTGGGTTCGATCCTCAGCACCATATAAAAATGAAATAAAGACGTTGTGTCCACCGAAAACTAAAAGTAAATATTAAAAAATTCTCTCTCTCTCTCTCTCTCTCTCTCTCTCTCTCTCTCTCTCTCTCTCCTTCCCTCC
>NW_026000168.1:11386705-11440995 GCF_001458135.2 Marmota marmota marmota
AAAATTCTCTCTCTCTCTCTCTCTCTCTCTCTCTCTCTCTCTCTCTCTCTCTCCTTCCCTCCCCCCTCTCTCTTAAAAAAAAAGAAAAGAAAATAGGATAGGGAAATTATTTTTGATTTGGAGGCCACAGGTGTCATAAGGGTAGGCTTTCTCCAGGTGACACTATTCAGAGCTCCTGAGTTCCTGTAACTGTTTCTCAGTAGTATAGTTGGCCTTCTGAAGCTTGACATTAACAGACCATAGGCTTCCTGCTGCTGGGAGCAAGAATGTACGTGGCTTAAAGGTTGTTTGTGTCCATTCTGTGTTCTGTGATATTACTGGTGAGCCATTTAGTTTTAGCAAACCGCCATCATCTAGGGCTCACAAACTTTTTCAAGATGGAATAAATGCTGCCAGAGCATTGCTTGAGGAAATAGAAACATAAACTCAATTCTACATTTGCAAATGCAATCTTACATTTGTATGTGGTGGGGGAAAGGCACGGGATCAAAACCAGGGCTGCTTTCATGCCAGGCAAGTGCTCTACCAGAGAAATATACCACTACCCCCTCAATCAGACTTCATACAAAACTGTTCTCAGTGAACATAGAGTTTGTGTGAAGGACTGGGTTAAAGGGATGCTTGTAGTAAGGTGCATGTGGTGGGTCATGTGGATATTGGGAACTGTAAGAGCACTTGAAATTTCCTTGATTTACCTCTTTTCATTTTTAAGTGTTAAAAGGTAACTTGTTGAAGAATTTTTACTTGTTAATCAGTACTTTTAAAATTCTTTCTTTAAAAGAAGAAAGTAAGTGACATAGTTTATCCAAAGTGGCTGATTTTGCAACTCTTAAAAGATTTACTCTCAGAGGAATAATTCATATATGTTGGAATAATCTATCTGAAATACTGAGATTTCAGAAATTATGTGAATTTAAAATGAAAGGTATTTGATTCCCCCTCCCTTGCCCTCTCATAATGAGAACCCTTTTCTGTCTCACACAGAGTAAATGATACATCAGCAAGAGCTGTAGAGTTTTTTCACTTAATATCATAGTCCTTTAGTTTCATTTTAGCCTCTGAGCAACAAAGTATCCCTGGTACTCCAGGAACCTGGACAATTTCTTCCCATTGATCAGTATCTGAAATTAAAAGGTTTTTTTAATTTAAAGAAACTTTAATTAAAAGTTTCTTTAATTCTTATTAAGGGCTTATATACATTTTCTTTTTTGTCCATGAGTAGTAACATGGAATATCCTCCATCAATGGAATTAATAATTTACATTGCATAAAAGAAAAAGAAATGTTTGGAAAGGTGGAACAGCTATTTCAGAGATTAAGGGAAAAAATGATGAGCACCATCTCTATGCTTTGGCAGTGATGTCATTTTAAGTGGGTGAATTTTTTGCTGTGGGGAGCTATCTTGCACCTGCATTGGATATTTAGCAATGACCTTGGCCTCTACCAAATAGATTCCAATAGTACTGTCCCCTAATTGTGGCAACCAAAAAGTATACTCCAACCCCCACTATGAACCATTGAAGTAAAACAACAAACATCATAAGTAATAACTATTGGAGACTCTGGAGCCAGTTAAATCCAAAAGTAATGGGACTCTTAGATTTTTTCTGATCAAAAAAGTCTGTAATTCCCTTCTGTAACTCAAGTAATGCAAGTTTTCAAATCATGGTAGGAGACTACCTGTTTATAGGTAGGTTCAATGGATTTTGGTCTAATATGTCTCTCCAAGCATGGCTCTCCTCAATGCCACCCTACTTTTCCAGGCATATGATTGACTTTTTGTCATTCATAGAAGCCTGTTTTGTAAACTTGTGTTGTGCAATGCCACTTGTATTACATTTAGTGGTTGGGGTTGTGGAATCATGAGTCCTTCACAAAAGGGGGAGTTTTGTAGTATTATAAGGATTTGATTAGCCCATATAATGCTGTATGGCTTATACCCTGATTGGAAGTCTCACTACTAAATCTGTAGTGTCCATGGGGATTCATGCTAGGCCAAAATTACATAGAAGAGGTTCTAGTAGTGTCACTCCCACCCTCTGTTTTTCCTGCTCCTAAGCTGCCAGGAAGGAGGCAGGAGCTTCAGAATAAGGAGGATAAAAACCTAGGTTGTGAAACCTTGAAGGATTCCTTCAGATAATTGTATAGCTCATTCTGCCTTGTGAGCAACCCTTTATATAGAGCACTCCCTTTCTTCTATAAATCACATTCTCATCACTCACAGTCAATATGTCGAGCAGACCCTTGCTCTTTCCATTTGGAGTAACAGGAAGAAGAGCCTTAGAGTACTTGATCATCCTGACTAGAGAGCTTGGGGTAGCAATGGCTCAATACTCAAGGAATCCATGGAGAAGCAATCTCACGTCTTTTGGGGAGACAAATTGGAAAGAGAAGCTATCTTTCACTGGGGTTGGGAAGATAATAGTATGATGCTCAGAAGGACTTGGAACTAAGGCAGAGAGATGGATCAGATTCTATATGAAATTGAGACTCTGGAGCCAGATGAGTCTAAAAGTTAAGTGAAGTTATCCAATCAAAAAAAAAAAGCCAAATGTTTTGTCTGATATTAGGAGGCTGACTCATAGTGGAGTAATGAGGGGAAGCATGGGAGGAATAGATAAATTCTAGATAGGACAGAGGGGTGGGAGGGAAAGGTAGGGGGCAGGGGATTAGCAAGGATGGTGGAATGTGATAGACATAATTATCCAAAGTGCATGTATGAAGACACAAATTGATGTCAACATACTTTATATACAACCAGAGATATGAAAAATTATGCTGTATATGTGTAATAAGAATTGTAATGCATTCTGCTGTCATTTTTAAAAATCAATAAAAAAAGTTTATAATTCTCTTTTATAACTCAAGCAATGCAAGTTTGATTGATTACTTGGTTTCCAACCCAGAGTCCCTACCAATAAAGATATAACTTGTCTCATACCCACCATTTCCTTGTGCAGATGGTGAGACTGAGTCCTAACAAATGTAAATGATTTATACAAGATTATACTTAGCAAATAAGACCTTCTATAATTCAAGCTGAATCTGTAGTCTACTTTGGCTTTTTTATCCTTAAATGTCCTGCCGTAAAGTAAAACAATATTTTATTGTTTGTTTATATAAGAATCAAATACTGGGGCTGGGGCTGGGACTCAGTGGCAGAGCATTTGCCTAGCATTTGTGAGGCACTGGGTTCGAACCTCAGCACCACATAAAAATGAACAAATAAAATTCTGTCCATCTACAACTACAAAAATAAAAAAAGAGACAAACTTTAAAAAAAAAAGAAAGACTCAAATACTGGTGTTAATTATTTTTTATTTACTAATTATCTAAACTGATTTGAAGTACAGGCCCTTTTAAAACTCTGGCCTGCAATATTTGTCAATCACCTCATTCAGATTTAAATTTTTATGTTTAGATGTAAATATGCAAAGTAGTGGTATAACTAAAGTATAAATTATTTATCCCACTGCTTCTTATTGATTCATGATCTTAAATTTGATGCTGACTTTCCTATTTATTGAGCTATTTAAATGGTTATTGTATTTTTAAAATTTTTCTGTCAGAGGATAGAGTCACAGTCATAATTTTGCTTTTGATTAGAGTAAAAAACTGAGTTTTTAAAGACATAATTGCTCTTTCCTTTATATTTGCCATGAACTCTATAAATTATAGTTTACATGACACTTGCATCATTTTTCTTCTGACAAATGTAAAGCACAATTATAAACAGAATATAGTAGTGTCAGTATGTTGATACAGATGTTAAAGTAAATTCATCAACATCTACTCCATATGTCTGTAATCAAGCTTTCTCTTCCTTTCTCTTCTAAAAAATCGGAGAATTTTATATTAGGGAAACTTTTACCAGTATCTTTATATTCCTGTGGGCTGTTGTATAAGAAATTGACCTGTGTTGTCATTGAATTTAGTAGTTATTAAGCTAGAGTTTGGGTTACTGTGGGTTGCTAGCCATGTAACAAATTTATAATACAGTCTAAGTTCTTTCTTTAGGAAATACTTTACTGATCAATAATGGGCATGATTTCATGGGATTTGTTGGGTCTGTTTAAACCTCTTACCCAAAACATTCATCATTAAGAGTAGAGAAATTTTTCTGTGAAACACTGTAATCTAAAATCAGATGAGGATGTGCATACCCATGTTTTAAACCATTCTGATGGTCTGAAAAACCTGAGATTTTTGTCAAAGAGAAAACAGCTTTACTGAAGTAAGGCGGGAGGAACAGATGGACTGTGGAGAACTTGGTGGTTTGATATTACATTGATATTATTCCTCCTGGAAGTTAGAAATCATGAGGTTTTGGACGGCATGACCATATCATGGAAGAAATTGTATCTTCTGTCCTTTGGAAAGAGCAACATAGTAAGAAATCCTGAATATCATTTCTGATTCTGTGTTAGCTTTGTTCTTCTCAAGATGTGCTTAGCTCTCCTTGGTACTTTTTATTTCTGTATAAATTTTAAAACCATTTGTTCTTAGAGACAAGGCATTCCTAAGTGACTAAGGGAAGAAAGAAGCTCTGGCACCTGTAGATTGTGGGGGCCCAGGAAACTGAAGAGAATTCCTGTCAAAGAAACAGTATGCAGGTGAAGCCAGCAGTGCCTGTGGGCTGCAGGCTGCTATGTTGATTGAACATGAAGGACCTTCAACTTTACAAAGATGATCCTCACTGACAAGGAAGGAATTAGCTTCTAGCCTGATGATTTTGTTGAATCAGGTCTGGCTAAACATTTGCCCATGTATTTCAATGCTAGGGTCACCACTGGTTACTTAACTGACACCAATGATCTCTGTCATATCATTCTGATGAAGACTTGGGCTTCATTATACATTATGGTAGCCATGACGCTTTGTCCAGTGCGGTGAAGTATCACCACCTGGATCATGCTGCCCAGGAACTGTTCATTCCCATTGAAATCATGGCAGTAGTTCCAACTGCTGCTTCTGGCCTACAGGAAATAGCCACCGTGAATAGTAGTGGTTCCTTACTGATAGAGATCTGGGGAAGAAAGTACCTCTTGATCCTCATAGAGCTGTAAGAAGAGGGTAGGTGAGTATCCTGGTTTAGGTATTAGGTGTTTCCCAGAAGTTTATGTGTGAGACAATGCAACAAAGTTCAGAGGTAAAATGATTGGGTTATAAGAATTAACCTAATCAGCACATTAATCCCCTGATATGGACTAACTGGGTGGTAGCTGTAGGAAGGTAGGGTGTGGCTGAAGGAGGTGGGTCATTGGGGGTATGCCTTTAGATTGTATATTTTGTAATGGTAAGTGGAGATTCTTTCTCTCTCTGCTTCCTGGTGCCATGTTCTTAGCTGCTTTCCTCTGCCACACTCTTCTGCCACCATGTTGTGCCTTACCTTGAGCCCCAAGGAATGGAGCCAGCCTTCTGTGAACTGAGACCTCTGAAACCCTGAGCCTCCAAATAATCTTTTCCTCCTCTAATTGTTCTTATCAGGTCTTTGAGTCACAGAAGCAAAAAAGCTAAACCATGAGTGAGTCTTATATAGTAAATCCACTTAAGTATTTTGAACTCTGTCTCTGGATTCTAAAGAAGTTTTGGCATTTCAGGTTCTTTCAGTATGTGCCACCCATGGACCACACTATTGACAGAGGTACTTCCAGTTACTCAAGGTGGCACATCAGATGAAATATAAACTCTCCTTCTTGTGCATTGATATTAATAAATTAACAAACATCATATCCCTTCCCCCTTGATCCAACATCTTTAGGTATCATTCCCATACATATTCTGTGGGTTTAGGTTGCTATACATTGGCAACATCTTTCAATTATTTTGTGATGTATGGCACCTCTTTGTGGCTCACAATTTGTTCCTAATCCCCTGGGAATTTCTGGAAGTTGAGTAAGATTACATGAAAGGTCGTGCAAGGAGGGAGTAAAAATTTGAAAGGGTTCAGCTACCTTCTGCAGTGGAACTACCCCAGGAAGGCCATTACACATTCTTCAGGCAGAGATTAACCTGTTTAGTCAGGGATGGCAGGGCTGCTTCTGCTGGCAAAGAAGGTTATTTGCTTTTAGGGGCTCAGGTCCTTGGTTTCATCAGAATCTGCCCAGTGTCATCATTCCAATTTTCAAGACCATATACTTCATTCTGCTCCTTGTCCTCACTTTGGCCTAAGAGACCCTGTGGCTTCAAGATGTATTGTAATTGAACCATTTGCAACCCTCCATTTTAGTTATGATTTCAAGAAAATTTGGCCCCAAAGCTATAGTAAATAAAAATTTATTTTAGGGTAATCAGAGTTGTACTTTTAGTTCTTTATCTGAACCCTGAGCTGGATATAAAAACTTACAGGCTCATCATTTTGTCTCTCTAGGTCCTTTGAATCGCTCAGAAATATGCAACCTACTGTACTACAATTCTTAACTTCAATAAAATATTCTCCAGTGATAAATACTGCACCTTTTTAAAGCACTCGATTATAGGTGATGATTTAAGTTTACCATTGTATGCCGTGTGCTACCAGTCTCTTCTTTTCTACTTTCAATGGGGTTCTTAATGCCTAATCTTTAATCAGATCAAATAAATAATTCCAGGTTCCAATTCTTAAGGTCTGTAGCTGTTAGAAGTCCTTTTTTGTGTGTGTTACAATATATGAATTGGACATTTTTCAATAAGTAAAGCAAAACTACTATAAGTATTATGGAATAAGGAATGTATTATAGAAGCTTGACCTTATAAAATGTCCAAGCACAGGAGTTTAAGGATCAGACACAAATCACACTATTCAGCCTTGGAGGACCTGAGCCAATCAGAGCTTGCAAGAAAATTTAGAAGCTGTACATACCTAATTATTGGGGTGTAAGTTTATGAAATGCTGTGGATTCTGTGGCTGGATCTTTCCTGGGGGAGCAAACAGTTGATTTTGATCAGTAGGTCCAGCAGCAGAAAGGGGAAGAGTGAAGGAAAGGGAAGATCTGCTGGATATCACCCTGTTAATTCTGCGTTTGTCTTTAAAGCCTTGTTATGGTTTGGATATGAGGTGTTCCCCAAAAGCTCCCATGTTAATGCAAGAATATTCAGAGGTGAAATGATTGTATTGTGAGAGCTGTAACCTAATCAGTCCTTCCAATTTTAAATTATTTTTTAAATTTTTTAATTTATATATGATAGCAAAATGCATTACAATTCTTATTACATATATAGAACACATTTTTTTCATCTCTCTGGTTGTATACAAAGTGTATTCACACCAATTCGTGTCTTTATACCCTTTGGATAGTAATGGTCATCACATTCCACCATCGTTAATTACCCCATGCCCCCTCCCTTCCCCTCCAACCCCTCTGCCCTATCTAGAATTCATCTATTCCTCCCATGCTCCCGTTTCCTATCCCACTATGAATCACCCTCCTTATATCAAATAAAACACTCGGCATTTTATTTTGGGGGATCGGCTAACTTCACTTAGCATTATCTTCACTAACTCCGTCCATTTACCTGCAAATGCCATGATTTTATTCTCTTTTATTGCTGAGTAATATTCCATTGTGTATATATGCCACATTTTTTTTAATCAATTCATCTATTGAAGGGCATCTGGGTTGCTTCCACAGTTTAGCTATTGTGAATTGTGCTACTATAAACATTGATGTGGCTGTGTCCCTGTAGTATGCTGTTTTAAAGTCCTTTGGGTATAGACCAAGGAGAGGGACAGCTGGGTCAAATGGTGGTTCCATTCCCAATTTTCCAAGAAATCTCCAAACCACTTCCCATATTGGCTGCACCAATTTGTAGTCACACCAGCAATGCATGAGTGTACTTTTATCTGTAGGAAGGAGGTGCATGGCTGGAGGACGTGGTTCACTGGGAGTGTACCGTGGAAAAGTGCATTTTCCCTTCCTCTCTCTCCATCTGCTTCCCACCCACCATGAGCTCAGTAACTTTCCTCCGCCATGCCCTTTAGCCATGGTATTCCACCTCACCTAGGGTCCAGAATGATGTCTTTGGCTGAGCATGGACTGAACCTCTAAAACCATAAGCCAAAATAACGTTTCCCTTCTCTAAATTGCTTTTGTTGGATATTTTGGACACAGTGACTCAAACATAATTAACACAATCCTCTAACCAATAACAACCTTCGGCGTCTAATGTAACCTTTGGCTCCCTTAAATTTTAGCTATCTGTAACTTGGATCCTCCCTGGAGAAGCTGACTCCAGGAAATGTAGTTCCCCAAATCCAACAGACAATCTAGAGCTTTTCTTTTAACAAGAGAATCAACTGAATAGAATGGTTTAAAAAGGAGTCTCTTGAATACAGCTCCATGGGGGTTGAATGTCAATCTTTTGCTCAGTAAGTATATAATCTTGGACGTGTTTGAAGACCTGTGTTGTTCAGTTTCCTTATCCAAAATGTAGGGATGAAAGTAGAATGTACCAAGACCTGTATTTCCAGCCTCGTCATGTGAAATGCTTAAAAGTCACCATTCCCATCCTTCCAAGCTCAAAGATGAGCAAACTGAAAATTAATGACTTTTCTTATATCTCTTAGATAATTGAGGTCATAGAGAAAATCTCCATCCTGATAACTGAGGAGAGAGGTGAACCCAGAAAGTCATAGCCAAGATAAACTTACCCTGAGACAAAAGCCCCTGGAGCAAGGAATTGGTAGGAACACTCAATGGTAATTGATAATTGTTGGGGCAGGAGTATGAACTTACTTGAGAGATAAAACCTTCTGGGGACCAGTCTTACAGCCTGGCATGCGTTCATGGGTTTCCCTTCCAGAAACTGTATCTGCTTCTGAAATACCTGCATGTGGCCTCCATAGCAAAGGACTCCCTTTTAGGAAAAGCTACTTCACCGGAGCCTTATTTGACAGGGGAGAAGTGATGGCAATTAGAGATTCTCAGGTCCCTCTATCCCTCATGTTGCATTTAATGGGGGAAATATATAGGCAGCTTCTTTTGAAGATCACATTCCAGGTACAAAAATGTACTAACACATTGAAATTTAATCATAAGATTATAGGATACTTCTCCTTTCAAATACCACATCATGAACACATTATCAGGGCATTTATTTATTAATAGCTAATAACAAATCATTGCTAGTCATAATATATTATTATTATTATTATGTAATAAAACATGTTATTATTCAATGACAGTAGATAAAAACAGAGAGCAGCTAGTATTGTGAAGAAGGGTTCTAGGGACACTCAGACAACAGAGGAGAAAAAAAGGAAACTGAAGCATTATTTTTTATTTAGCAAAGGTTAAATTGAATTGCATCTGACTTCCTTTTAGTCAGATATTAAAACAAAAAAATAATAAAAAAATAAATAAAAAAACTTTGGGACTGAGAATTTAGTTAGCAAAAGAACACTTGCCTATCATATGCATGGCTCTGGGCTCCATCCTCAGTATTACAAAAACAAACAAATAATGCCTAATTGCCTCATTTCCTATTACTCAATGCATCATTACCAGCTTTCAACTCAAAGTTAAAAGTCATGACAGACACCAAGAAAACCACAGTCTGAATGGGCTGAGCAACCATCAGAATGAGACTCGGATTGTGGTGCAGATATTGAAATGATCAGATAGGGACTTTGCAATCACTGATTAATATGTCGAGGGCTCTAGTAGAAAATTAGACAGTGTGCTAAAATAGGCAAATACTATAACCTGAGTGACAAAACTTTAATAAAGCATCAATAAGCCATGCTAGAAATCAAAATCCCTGTAACAGAAATAAATAATGCCTTTGATGGGCTTACCAGTAGAGTAGAGGTGACCGCTGAAGGAATCAGTGAGCATGAGGCTATGTCAATATAAACTCTCCCAACTGAAGTACAGTAAGAAAAAGAAATGGAAAGAAAAGAAAGATTGTACCCAATGACTGTGAGGAAATTAAAATGTTTTAAGATATGTGTAATAGGATGACCAGAAATAGAATAAACAAAAGGAAATAAAAGAAATCCCTTCAAATATGAAGACATAGATAATATACAAGTAAAGCTACGGGCTTTAATAAATAATAATTTTTAATTATCTAATTTAATCATTATTATTATTGTTGTTGTTTTGGTACCAGGGATTGAACCCAGGGGCAATTCCAAAGTCCTAAGAGAAGTAAGTCTATATTCCAAAATTATGCATAGACCATATTTTTTCATTCTTTAACTTTGGACATGATTGAGTAACATCAAACTTTGTTGGTGTTTCCTTCCACTCTCTGAGTACCTTATGGTAATTTTTGCAAACCACACCTGCATATCTTTTGGGGGGCACATCTGCAACCCTTTTATGGGGCCACATCTGCAACCCTTTTTTATATTTCACTTAAAGATAGGGTCTTCCTGAGTTGCTTAGGGCCTCACTAAGTTGTTGAGGCTGGCTTTGAACTCACAATCCTCCTGCCTCAGCCTCCCAAGCCACTGTGGTAACAGGTATACTCCACCATGCCAGGCAGTTTATCATTATTGGTCCACAGAGTAACAAACACACTGATACAAGATGTTGATAATAGGGTGTGTTGGGCTGGGGTTGTGGCTCAGTGGTAAAGCACTTATCCAGCATGTGGGAGGCACTGGGTTTGATTCTCAGCACCACATATAAATAAGTAAATAAAGGTCCATGAACAACTATTTTTTTTAAAAAAATAGGGTGTGTTAATAATAGGGTAAGTGTGGGAGGTTGGTCTATGAGAACTCCCTCTACTATCTGCTTTTTTTTTCCTACAAAAATAAAACTCTTTTAAAAAACAAAGTTTTTAAGAGTTTGATTAAATTCTAACTGATGAACAAAGAAATCATTTTAAAAAACTCTTATGAGTGTTAATATATTGGTAGAGTTTTGAACACTTTTTCTAAGCTTAACACTCAAAATTACTTTCTTCTTATTATTGCTATTAGTAGTGATAGACATTAGCAGAACTTTAAACAGCACCCTTGAAAAAGACTGATTTATACATTCATAAATTTAGAATTTGAAAATTGAGACAATGTCATTGTTTGCCCTGAAGGGGAAAAATGTTTTCCTATACAATTAAATAAAATAGGGAAACATCTTTCATTTTCTGATACAAAAAAGATAATTTCTGTGAAGTTTTATTATATCAATTATTTTGTAATACAACTACAAAGAAATATTCATTTGAAAATCACATTGTTTTATATATTACATTTTTACATTTGCCCAGATACTGAAAAACAAAATAAACATAACCAAAATATATTTCCATGAAGATCCTTTGTAAAAGATATTTTTTATTGAAGTATCTTTCTTGTATATGGACTTAAAATAAAAGACTAGAAGATGAAGGATTTTTCTCCCTTCACTTCTAATAAAAACACTAAGGAAACAGTTATCTATTATTCATAAATCATCTTTTCTTGTTTATTTTTCCTGACCTGAAATATGTGTAGAATTTGTATCTAGTAGTGATTTGAGAGAAATGAATGATGTACAATTTATTAAGGGATGATAGAACTTTCAAAATCATCATATGTGGAGAGTTTTAAATGTTTCTGAAGTTTGCTGTTCCTTTTTCCTTGCTTTAAAATTTAGGGAGTATTAATTTTAAAGGGACGAATCCATCATTTAGACAGGCTTCACTTCTATGCCAAGGAAGTTCATTTGTAACATAGGTACAAGGCTTTAATTTGAGCAATTTATAAACTAATTATTTCATGGGGAATCCATCAATCTGATTAATGACTTGTTGGTAGGTAGGTCAAATGTTTCACTGGGTCACTGAACATTTCATTATTGCTCGGACCACATGAGCAATTCTTGACAAAGAGAATTATTAATATCTTAAAACTATTTTACAGCAGTGAAAAAGAATAACCTACTGTCTTTTCATAGTGAACAGATCCAAATATATCATCTGTCAACATGTCGAGGAATTCCTACTTCTATAACACCTGTAGTATATACATGTTGGGACAATGAGTGGCTTTTATTTCAGAAACTGGAATCATTCAGCTATTCCATAGAGAGGAACAGGCACTTATAGAATGCAAATTTTGGAAATTGTTGATTTAATTCATAATTCTCCCCCTTTTCCTTCTTATTTCACATAAACTTTGTTCAACCTGTTTATCTAATCTTCAACTCACAGACTGGTTAGCAAAAATTACCATAAGGCACCCAGATAGTGGAAGGAAAAACCAATGAAGTTTGATGTTACTCAATCATGTCCAAAGTTCAAGCATGAAAAAATATGGTCTATGAATAATTTTGACCTATAGACTTACTTCTCTTAGGAATTTTGAAGGATGCAGACTTTTAAGAAGGGTTAAGTTATTATTCTAGGGTCTTGATCTGTGTGAGCTCCCATCTGAGTAGCAAACTGGTCCTACATGAAACCTAAGGTCCTACATGAAACCTAACGTACTACATGAAACCTACAAATCAAAGAATTGCAGTCAGAATCTTTCCCATAGATACAATTTTGCTATAATGAAGGATTTTTCTTTCTTTTTTCTTTACCTGAAAATCGCATTTCGCATCAACCTCAAAGAGTCAAAAGTTGTAAAAACAATTAGCTAAAATGAAGTAGGACACTGCCTGCTCCTGTGTGTCAAGTCTGGTCTCCAGGTAGTCTGGGTCCCATTGTACTTCTTGAGCTGCCAGATGGACAACCATTGTCTCATCCTCCCCCTTTTGGTCATAAACTGAGGCCAACATTTCTGTTTGATTCAAAACTATGCTACAGCCAGGCGAGGTGGCGCTTGCCCCTAATCCCAGTAACTTGGGAGGCTGAGTCAGGAGGATTGTGAGTTCAAAGTCAGCCTGAGCAATAGTAAGGCACTTAGCAGCTCAGTGTCTAAATAAATAAACTGTCTCTAAATAAAATACAAAATGGGAGATGTGGCTATTAATAGTGATTGAGTGTCCCTGAGTTCAATCCCCAATCCTCGGTACCAAAAAACAAAAAAAAACAAAAAACTATGCTACAATGCTACAATTGCATCATAGATTAAGACTGAGTTCAGCATTCCCAGATGATCTCAACACTTAGCTATCATGAAATCCTGGTCATTACTTTCACTCAAATCATTAACTTTGGTAGAGAACGAAGAGCTACATGGATTCTATGTCCATTTGCAATTGGGTCTGTGCTGGAAAATTTTACAAGGTCACAGACAGTAGAGTGTGATAAATGTATACAAGTCTTACCTGTGCCACTTGCTGGCACATCTAAATATAATCACATCTGAACAATACTTTCACAGCAACACAGATTGGTACTTGAGCAAATATCTGGGTACCATAACTTTGCCAAGATGACAGATATAATTTGCCATCACAGGGGTAATAATATTAACAATATTAACCCAAAGTACTCCTGAGAATTAGATAATGACTCTTAGGTAATTGACACAGTGCTTACTATATAGTAGTTTCTCAGTACATGGTAGTTATTCTTGTTACTGTTATCAGGTATTTCCATGAAATCTGTGAGTTTATAGTCATCCTCATCTAAAAGTTTCGAGGGAACTTATTAGATCCTGATAGTGTTTTTGATAAAGATTAACTTTTGTTTGAAAAGAGCATTATCTGTTGCATAACTTTGCAAAATCTTTTGACAAACATGTCAAGAAGGCATTGTTTTATATGTGCTTAGAGCATAATAAATTTGGGAAGTCAAAAAAAATTATGAGCAATACTGTAGAACAATGAACACCCAATAAAACTTTAAAGGGAGAAATATATATTTTGACTCTTTGACTAATGCAGTATCATATGAAAATTGTCACGTTTTGGCTATTGAAAACTGTATAAATGAAAAGTGCTTTTGGAGATGGATGTAGGATATTATGAAATTTCATCATCCCTGAAGCCCCATTATTAAAGTTTCCAGACCCCGTTGGAATAATGCGATAAGTAACGAGGTCCTACTCACTCCATCGCTGGAGGATGAAAACAAATCTTTGTTGAGAAAGGCAGAGCAGAAATATGATATAAGGATACAGTTATTTGATTGAGAAACAGAACACAAATCATTTAGTAACACAGGGCCATTACTCTAACTCCTTCTCCACAGAGGACAGGTTGGCTACAGCAGGAGGGTGGAGTGCCTGGGGCTGCTTTCGTCCCACTCCAGGACTGTGACATCACAGACCAGTTTGTAATATCAAACAGGCCCACAGACACCTTTTGACCCAAACTATTCATTCCAAACGAAAATTTCCACTACCACACACACAAAAAAATGCATTTATATAAGCAGAATATGTACCTTATATTTTCCTGCAGATCTTACCTGGTATGCAAGTAGATTTTCTAGAGACTTGCTATCATTCTGTGTGCCCACAGGAATTGTTGACCCAGAGATTTGTAGTCCTTTGTGGAGAAGAAACACTAGGAGAGTTGGCATGAACAAAACTAAAGGGTTATAAGTCAGATTCTCCTCCCATACTGAGCAAGGGAAATGGATGGAAGATTTAGAGCTTAGTCTTTACCATTTGTATGCTTTTCTGGGGTGCTCCCTAGTAGAGTATAATAACAAAGTATAATAAAACTCTCATGAACAAAGGAAAAAGTCTATTCCTTTGTTGTAAGAGAGATTCATGTTCTAAACGGGGGTGTTATTCCATTGATTCCATTATCAGCTATAAAGAGTCTCTCTTTCCCCCTCTCTTTCCTCCCTTCTTTTCCTTTCTTCTCCTCTTCCTTCTTCTACTCATCTGTCCTCCCCAAATCTGTCAGAGATTCTGGGGTCAAATGCATGTTTTATTGGCCATTTGTAGTACATATATTGGAAGGCTTTTCATTTGTTTGTTACTGGGGATTGAATTCAGGGGCACTTAACCACTGGGCCACATTCCCAGCACTTTTTATTTTTATTTCTATTTTTCATTTTAAGACAGTCTCAGTAAATGCTTAGGGCCTTACTAAGTTGCCGAGGGTGGCTTCAAATTTGCAATCCTCCTACCTCAGCCTCCCAAGCCACTGGGAAGGACAAATATTTAGCTTGCTGATGCATTTTATATCCTTACAGATATTGCTCTACTGAACAGTGTTTTAAACAATTTTTTTAAAACACTATGCAGAATTTCTTCATTGTTTTTTCATCAGCTCTTAGAATGATGTTGGTTGTACTGAAATAGAAAATGATTTTAGTGATTTAAAAATTTTTAAAGTTTAGGCTTCAACAACATTCCCCAAATATAAATGGAAATATTATGGAGAGAATGTATACGTATTCCAGGGCAATTGTTCTGAAAGCAGGTGATTAATGCTTGCAGCAAACAGGGACACGTTGTTGGACACGTGTGCTGAGCCAGACTGAATAGTGAGTACAGAGGTGAGCAGGAAAGGAAACTCTGGAGTGAGGTTCCTCAGGAGTGTTCATTCTCTGGAGATGGAACAGTTTGAAATCATGAGACTGAGAATCAAAACCCATTTTGAATGAAGTCCTAATTTTTTAAGCTTTTCCTTTCTTTCCTCCTGTTGCCTTGGGCTGGAGGATGATGCACTTTAAAAATATAGCATCTATAATGTAAAGAACTAATTTAAAAATATGCCCAGCTTTTCTATCCCAAGCTATGTGACAACTGTAGCATTTAGAACCATTACCATTACTCTATCTTTTATAAAAATTTGTGTGCTATGTGATTTTGCATATGGTAAAAAAAGCATGAAAAACTTAAATAAAACTTAAGATTGTCACATTCCTCCTTTAAAAACCAAAAAAAAAAAAAAAAAAAAAAATCACAACGAAAAGCTTTTTAAAACATGCTACCAGAAAAAAATTAAATATCAGGATAACTCACACCAAGATGTATTTCATGGATTCTTGTGTGATGGTTACTGAAAATTGCTTTTTCACAGAGTTGTTGACTTTGCCTCTGTTTTCCCTGCCCTAAATACGTATGGGTCCCTATAGTGAAAGTGAATTGGGTAAAAGTCAAAGATATGGAGCTCATACTGCATACCAGGTGATCTTGGGCAAGTCTCAGAGTCTCTAACCTTAGCTTTCTTACCTATAAAGTCCCAGTTCTCTTCCATTAGAACAATCAGATTATAAAACACTGTATCAGGCTCAAAGCATTGTCAAAAACTGTTCTTGTCATTCTAACTATAGTGAAGGCTTGCAGAGTGGTATTGGGTGCAAAGACACCAGCATGGTCCCTGCACATCAGAAGTTTACAGTCCAGTAAAAGAGGTAGAGAAATAATCCTAGTACTGAACTGGATGTCCTGCATATCAGGTGACTGACCGAGGTGATTATGAGAGCAAAGAATTTTAGAGGAAGAAGATGACTCTTGTTTGGAAAGCTTGTGACAGCTCTTATGGAAGATGATGGTGTTAACCGACACTAGGAATATCAACCAGTATTTATTGTGTCACTGTGTACCAGTTATGTTACTAAGCCATTTATGTTGATTGTCTTATTTAAATATTAAGTATTTGATTAGGATATTTACTCTTATTTTACAGGCAGGAAAATGAGATTCAGAGAGCTGAAGAGTCTTGCCATGTTCACAAAGTATCTGAGTTAGGATTTAAAGCCAGGACTGCTTGTCTCCAGTACTCATTTGATTCCAATCACCATGATGTGGGAATAGTTAATAGGAATGAGTTCTTGGACAGGGCTGAAAAGGAAAATGGTGCAGATTTCAGTACTGGTGCTTGTCTCAATTTTTCTCTCCTTCCTGAGTATAATCCATGACCTTTGTTTTGTGTTTTTGTAGTTTCTGTCACATAAATGGTTGGATATGCTCCCCACCATGCCCCCCCCCCCTCAATTCTGATATCAGCTTTATGGTTTGCTTGAATCAATAACATTAGGGGAACTTTGTGCTACTTCTGAGCCCAGGCTGCAAGGGGCCTTGAATATTTTTGTGTTTCTGCTACCTCTGCCATCCTTCCTGATGAAGGCATAAGGGACTCTTCTGTGGATCTGAGAAGAATGAGAGACACATGAAGCTGAACTGCCCCACAGACAAGCTGATTTTAGGAGAAAGAACTTTTGATTCTGTGCAGTGAAAAACAGAATCTAAATTGAATGAGAACAAAAATACAGGCAAAGTTTTCAGGTGGTACAGGTTGTAGGTGGGGGTAGAAAGGTCTTTACCTTAGGTGAAGGAGGTAGCCCCAATGTACAGAGAAATCAAAATTGCCTGGGAAGAAACGAATGTTTCTTATATCTAATCTAATCTAATCTAATATAAAATATATATATTATATAGTTTTTAGTTGGAGGTGGACACAATACCTTTATTTTATTTTTATGTGGTGCCAAGGATGGAACCCATCGCCTCCTGCATGTCAGGCGAGTGTGTTCTACCACTAAGCCATAGCCCCAGCCCTGTCCCTGACTTTTATAGAGTAGTTGTGGCAGAAAAGGTTTAGTATTTTTATAATAATTACTTTAAGGAGTTTCTTACTTAAAGAACAGACTCTTAGGGTATCTCTTAGAATTACCCGATACCTGGAATTTAACTGTTGAATTGATAAAGAATAGGAGAGTAAGAGCTTGGGGTGGTGATACGTGCCTGTAATCACAGAGATTTAGGAGGCTGCGGCAGGAAGATCACAAGTTCAAAGACAGACGCAACAACTTAGCAAGGTCCTAAGCAACATAGTGAGACCCTTTCTCAAAATAAAAAATAAATTAGGCTGTATATGTGGCTCAGTGGTTAAAGGTCCCTGTGTTAAATCCCTGGTGCCAAAAAATAAAAAATAAAAAATGAAATAGAAGGGTGAGAAAAGATGCATCCCATATGTTGTAATGGGGAGAGGATAGGAAAAGACTTCTATTAGCAATGGACCATTTTGTCCTCTTCTTGTCTGTGTCTCAAAGCATGGCAAAAGTACAACTCTCAGCCACGTAAGAACCATAAACTTCACCAGATAAGAACATTTGAGGGACTGAGGTTATAGCTCAGTGGTAGAGCACTTGCCTAGCACATGATCCTCAGCACCACATAAAAATAAAGGAATAAAATAAAGGAATTGTGTCAATCTACAAATAAAAGAAAATTTAAAATAAAATAAGACCATTTTATCTACATATTAAAGAGTTATAATAGTAAACTATTTTTTCTCACAGAAGTTGGGCATAGTTTATTATGCAGCAATAGCTAACTGTTCATATAAACATCATATAACATGATGTTTTCATATTATTAACATAATATATATTCATTTATTATAAGAAAGGAAAATTACTATGAGGAGGGAAGTTAATAAAACATGAAATTCCACCACCAGAAAGCAAACATTCTGATATAAAGTTTGTAATTCTTATACACCATATTCTGTGTACCTGGCATTCTTTATAATTTTAAAACATCTAATAAAGAAAGCTTATGTGGTAGTTTATCATTATTAGCTGTATTTTAAATGTGGGAAAATTGGGTCATAGAAAGTTAAGTAACTACTAACAGAGATTAAAACATGGACTCAAATACCCAGAAAGCATGGTTCCAACCACATCACTCTTTTTTCTTTTTTTTTGGTTACTGGTGATTAAATCCAGGGGTCTTAATGATTGAGTCACATCTGCGGGACTTTTATTTTTTATTTTGAGACAGTGTCTCACTAAATTGTTTAGGACCTTGCTAAGTTTCTGAAGCTGGCCTTGAACCCATGATCCTCCTGCTTCTGCCTCCTGAGCTGCTGGGATTACAGGCCTGTGCCACCGCACCTGGCCCATAACACATCCTCTCTGCCCGGCTCAGATGCTGTCTTTCTTATTAGTCTGTATTGCTTCTCCTTGACTTCCACTAATCACCTGACCTGATGGAATGTAGGTGGAGGAAAATGGATCACATTCCAGGAAGAAAACAGAATAGCAAAGACAGAGAGGGAGAATCTCTCCAGCTGTACAAAGAGGTGTGAGTTTATGGTCTGGCAGGAGCCATGATCGTTGAACTCTCATTTACCTCTGGGTATCTCATTGTTTAAAATTAAATAAACTTTTATGGTTTAGCAATTACTTCATTTTTGCTCAAGATACCATCTTCTTTTAGCCCAAATATTTGAAAATGAGACTTAATTTTTTTTAAAGTTATGCAGCTTGGAATGACAACCATGTGGAACTAGAAACACTCATATATGCAAGTGTCAGTATGTTTCTGCACGCTACCTGCTTCTAGATTTGTTTGTGCTGGCTGAACACTGATCAGAGACAGCCTATTGTACAGGTGGTGAAACTACATATTAGGACAGCATCTCATTCCTTGACAGTCTGTGAGAATGAATTTCATGAATATCTCATTCTTTTCTACATTGCTGTGAGCAAGAAAAAGCCAAACGGTGAGGATCTTTTTTTTTTTTTTTTTTAAAGATAATTATCATTTGTAGAGTAGGAAAATAATTCACTGCCACACATTGGTGTCTGTAATGGCTAGCTCCTCCTTGGCGTCTATGTGTTGTAGACAACAATTTTATGCTTTTGTGAAAAAGGAACTGACTCTCCTTGTTGTTAAAAGTCAAGCCTTTCCCCTTTGAGCTATACAGGGATAACCATGGGCATCCTAATGTAAACAGCTTTTCATACTCACCTCCTAGGACTCACAAGCTAAAGCTATGCCATCAAAGAAAAAATAAAATAAAACTTTTTTAGAGCATTAACTCTGATAAAGAGCCAGAAAGAGGAGAGGAAATTAAATGTGCTCAGATTTGGTTATAACGTAATTGCTTTTGGCAGCCTGTCTTCTAGGCCAAGGAAAGACTTGTATATGAATACTACATTGGTCCATTGATCCTGCAAATAGTATAACGATATATAAACAGAGTCAACTGTCCCCCTTCACAGACCCTCAGGTTGTTAAAGGAAATCAGGAATTATGGTTATCCTAGAATTTTTCATCTGTGAGCATCCCATCACACCTTTTTTTTTTTTTTTTTTTGGTACCAGGGATTGAACTCGGGAGCACTGGACAACTGAGCCACATCCCCAGCCCTATTTTGTATTTTATTTAGAGACAGGGTCTCACTGAGTTACTTAGTGCCTCGCTTTTGCTGAGGCCGGCTTTGAACTCAGCCTCCTGAGCCGCTGGTATTACAGGCATGCACCACAGCACCTGGCTACCATTACATCTTTGAAAGTAATTCATCTGCCACCCAAGACTGTTCAGAAATAAGTTCTCTCTAATGTTCCACAATTTGAATTCAATGAATAGTTATGAAGTATCCACTCTAGAGTGGGAAATTTTCTAATTCTTCTTTATGAAAAACTTATGGCCAGATGCTAAGTCAACCATACACCATCCAAATTATATAACTTGGTCATTGCTATGGTTGAACCACAGACTTGGGAGCCCAAAGATATTGTACACTTGCAGCCTGAGGTCCCTAAATTAGCAGTGTGCCAGCATCTTCAGGACATGGTTAGAAATGCTACTGACCCAATTAACCAGAGCCCCAGCTGATCTGGACGCACATTAAAGTGTGATAAGTACTGCTTTGTAGCAGTACCGATGTCCTGACTGTGCTCCAGTTCATTAAACCCAATCTGAGAATGGGTCCCAGGCCTCAGTGTTGTTAACTCCTTCTCCCCCCAGGAATTCTAGTATCCATGCTGCCAATTCAGAGTCAGTCCTTTTAAAAGAAAGGGTTAATTGAGCATCTGCACCTTTTTCATAATGTGTATTATTTAATTTGAAGAGAAGGATGCCTAACAACAGATCTCCTCTACATTCTTTGCTAAGTCGGCCGTCTGGAATTAGTGTGATAGGAGCTGAATCTTCATTCACACTCTTAAACCAATCCCAGAGTCCATTCCTCTGCCACATGGTGCCCTCTGGTCTAAATGGAAGGGGCAGACAAGTACAGGATGTCTCACAGATGCATTCTTTGTTCTTCTTCCTACTGTTATATGCTATTGTGTGATCCCTGGAGCCAACATAGACAGCTCATGACCATGAGGACTGAGGGCACCTGGATCAAGAAAGTAGAAAATAAGTTAGCACCTGAATTTTATGGTGAGCCTGTTATATTAACCAATTCTAATAACTTCTCTGATCTGTTTTCTGATATACTCTGTTTTATTCTTATTATAGCATTTTAACTGTGTTTTCTCTTGATTTTGGCTGAAAGCCTCCTACCATCTAATTATTTGTTCTCATAGATGAATAATAGTAATAATGATTAATTATAATATGGCATACAATGCCCTGGAATAACAAATATAAGCCACAGACTTTTTATACAGAGAGGAAGCCCCAACTCTGTCCAATCTAACTGCTCAGGTAGTCCCTGGACAACACTAAAAGATGTCTTGCCTCCAGGAGAAGAGACAGAAAATTTGCTGACTTGGTATTTCTGCAAGCATCTTCTCATTTTCTGTCTCCAACTTGACAAATAGGGAAGGACCAGAGTAATAGATTGTTTCTGCTTGAAGGGGCACAAAATGCACATTTTGGAGATACTTATTCTTAAGCATAGGCATGCATGTGCCTGAGAAGAGCAGTGAGCATTGCTCATTTATAAATGGAAGAGTAATGAGCAGCCCATCAACTTATCCTTGCGTTTTCTTTTGCTGATCATCACTGCTGTGCAATCCAAATCTAGACTTACAATAATAAGGGGTTAGTATACTTAAAATTAATAATATTCTTAGACTTTCCAGTTGATTCTAATTAAATCAGAAAAAAAATGCTTATAGCATGATTCAAAAGTAACTTGTAATCATGTCTCAAAGGACAGATATTTTGGTCTACTTCATTCTCACCAGTATCTCAGTGTCTAAAATAACAGGCATATAATAAGCATTTAATAAATATTGCCTGAAAAAAGTGAATGAATGAATAAATTCTGTAGCCTCAAATGTATCTCAGTTTCCTACTTAGTATCTGAAAAAGAATATAGGATTCAAACTATTGGTTGAATAAGTTCATGAAAAATGGATCATAGATTACATTTTAGGGCAGATATTCAGAGGATAATGGGTATATTGGCCCAGAAGGCAACAAGCTTACTCACTGAGAGATCCTAAAGTATTTTTCATTGACTCTGAGATTATAAGTTAAAGTTATCACTTTTCAGGTTGACAGATCACATTTTACTTTTGTGATAGAAATGAATTTTAACTTTAATATTTATATTTAGAGTGTACTGCATTTCCTTCTTTAAACTTAGAGTTTATTTTCTAAAGTTCAGGAAATATTTATTTAGTGTCTGCTTCAAAGAGGCATTGGCTCAATGTCAAGGGACAAATAAAAAGGAGCTGGATCCTAAATTAGCAATGTAGTACTAGGCTAGGCTTGTTGGCTTCTATTAGTCAGCTTTTTCATCACTGTGACCAAAATACCTGATAAGAAAAATTAGAGGATGAAAAGTTTATTCTGGCCCACAGTTTAAGAGGTCTCAGTCCACAGATAGCTGACTCCATTGCTGTAGGTCCGAGATGAGGCAGAACATTATGGCGGAGGGGTGATGGGAAGGGAAAGCACCTCTGGAAGCAGAGAAAGAGAGATCCACTCACCAAGGACAAAATATCAATCCCAAAAGCATTCCTTCAGTGACCCACCTCCTCAGGCCACACACCACCAGCCTACAGTTACTACCCAGTGAATCTATATCAGTGGGTTAGCCCACTGGTTAAGTCACAGCTCTCATAATCTAATCATTTTACCTCTGAATGTTTTTTGCACTGTCTCATATATGAGCTTTTGGGGGACACCACATATCCAGACCTTAACAATGTCATAGTATTAATAGTCTCCCTGAAGACCAGCTAAGTGAATGGCAAAAAGTGCTCAATATATATTTGTTGAACTGAAAACTGTCAACCCAGGTTACAAGATAATGCTCAGTGAACTTCTCTAAGGGAAATACAACCTGCTATGTGTGATTTCCAGAGGAAGCATTTCCTTCATGCAGAGATCAGCTTAATAGGCACAATGGCGTGAATTGTCTTTAAAGAAAAGTGAGTAGTTCAGTTGTCTGGCATATAGTTTGTTTAGAGGATATGTCTTCAAAGATAAGAATTTCCAAATGGATTTCCTTGAATGCCCAGGTACAGACTTTATGTAAGTCAGTGATTCCAAAACTTTCCAGCACATTGTCACCTAATGACCCTTAAACACCCCAGATGACTCAGATATTCTGTTATAATTGGTGTGCGGTGTGACAAGGGCATTGAACTTGTTAAAAGCTTCCCGGGTCACTATTCCATGCAGCAAAGTTTGGGAACTGATGCTCTCAGAAGTCAAGAGAGTTAAGAGGATGAGAGAAAAGCAAGTTTGGAGCTGTTCATCACATCTGAAGAGTCATTTGGGGCTTAGAAGTTTAAGGTGCTAAAAGGGAAGTTTGTTGGAGGATTCATCAAGTAGCTCTGAAATCTAGGAACAAAGTCTGTTTCTTACTTAGATTTAAAATGTATCCATCTAGAAAAAAACAGCTACACTGAATGAATGAACTCCTGTTCATCTTAAAAATTTCAGCTAAAATTTCTTTTCTTTGGGCAAGCCCACCTGAACTGCCAAAAAGGACAGACACTTGTGTTTGATGATCTCAAAGCCATCTCAAGTTCTTTGTCAAGGTGTGCCCTACGGAGGTTTTTGTTGTTGTCCCACATGTTGAGCCCATATGCAAATGAGCTCATAAGTGATTGACATGGAATTTGTGTCCCTGTAATGCAAAGAAGAGCGGTAACTCCGCTGAATGTTAGCAAGCTTGTAGGATTATTGAACTGGCTGCTCCACATGGCTCTGACAAGCCAGCTGTGCTGCTTTGGAGACATTTATGGTTCTCCCTGTCTTTGGGCAATGTGCCCCATCATCATATCTCAGTTTCTTTTTATTAGTGCTTTACAGTTGTACATAATGGTGGGATTTGTTGTTACATATCCGTACATGCACACAATATAACAATGCAATCTGGCCAATATCATTCCCCAGTATTTCCCCCATAACTCAGTTTTAAGAGAACCCAAGGGATGTGGATAAAACAGAACTTGTATTAGGACTCTGTAGGAGACAGTATATATATATACACGTGTGTGTGTGTGTGTGTGTGTGTGTGTGTGTGTGTGTATGAGAGAGAGAAAACTATGTACATAGATACAGAGAGTGCTTAGAGGCTAAGGATTAAATAAAATTTAAAGTAAAATATAAAGCATTTTTCTCTCAAAAACTTTGTAACCTTACTTTTAAAAAGATAACTGATGAAATAAACATATTTCAAATTTATGTTAAAAACAAACTCTTATTTTCCACTTCAAGTTTCTTCAAGCTTCTGTAATTTTTTTCTGAAGTGCAGTTTCCTCCTGTCCAGTCCTTGACTTGCAATGATTTCCTCCTTGTTTATTTTCTTTATTTTTATTAGTTTCCTCCTTTTTTTAAGGCCAGTGCCACTCTATTTCTTAAACTGTCATTGCTATTGGCTATGGCATTTCTTTTCCTTTAAAGCTCAAACTACAAAGCAGGCATGAACTGAGTTTGCTTAAGGTGAATATTTTACAATTTGTAGACACAGATGCAAATTTGAGGTGATTGTGTCGTTATTTATATAAGTTTAAAAAATATAGTCATTAAAAAATGTGAAGACCCTTCTTAGCTCACTGGCCAAAAAGCATAGGCTGGATATGACTTATGAACAGGTAATTTGCCAGCCTGATGTGTGGTCTGGTTCCCCCTTTTACAAAATAGAATATTATGGGAGTATTATGTGGCCTTCTTACCTCACAGGATTCATCTGGAGATAAAATTGGTTGCAGGATAGAAAAGTACCCTAAAGCTGGGCGCAATGGTGCACACCTGTAATCCCAGTGGCCTGGGAGGTTAAAGCCAGCCTCAGCAAAAGCAAGGCACTAAGCAACTCAGTGAGACCCTGTCTCTAATTAAAATACAAAATAGGGCTGGGGATGTGGCTCAGTGGTTGAGTGCCCTGAGTTCAATCCCTGGTACCCCAAGAAAGAAAAGAAAAAGTACCCCATAAACTCCAAAGTCTTCCTACACAGTGAAGGGTGTGTAACAGTGAGATAATGCATCTATTATGGTTTCAACTAAGAGGACTTTAGAAGAAAGAAAGAGACCTGCTTCTTGGGGCAGATGGTGAAATTACAACAGAAAAAAAAAAACAGGGAAAGCAGAGGTACTCAACTTGCTTTCTTTCTTCTGTATTCAGAAGATTGTCTTATGAGAAACAAGAATAGACTCTGACAGGAAAGAATTGAAGTTGAAAACAAGCGTGATAATCCTCCCCATTAACTCATAGCATCCATTTGCCTGATATCTCTCTGGTTATCTTTTTCGACAAAGTTGAAGAAGTGCATACTAAGTGAGATTGCATTTAGATGTTTCTAAAACTTCATGAATAACAGGAAAGACAATAAATAAATAAATGTACATTTTCGAGGACAAAGGTCTGTGGTGATATGCCACAGGGCTCTGCCTTCAAACTAACCTTATTTAAAATATTTATTTGTAATCTTAAAAGGTCTCAATCATAATTTATTTTCTTGTATGGCTGTCCTGAATATTAGAGGGGCTAAATGACCTCCCTGCACCTCTAAAATTCAATAGTTTATTTATTGTTCAAAACCAGAAACTTCCTTGCTTCTGAACTCAAATCTAGTCTGATATTGACATTTGATCATTTGAAAGTCCTATGAATTGCTATTATTTATTGTGTACAATAAATAAACAGCCCTAAGGCAAACTTAAAATGTACCTCCTGTCCTAAATCCACATTCACTTTGTTGGCAGTCCTTCATTTCCAACATGGCAGGCTTGTCATGATTGTTTTAGATCAGAATTCTGTTATTAATAGAGGGATCCAGAAAAGGAAATGATTATGTAAGATAAGAGAATGACTTAATAATGGGAGACAACTTAGTATGGGAATTTACTTCCAAAAGAATTAGATTGTTGGTGGCTAATTCTATGGTAGATATATAATCAATGGATTGGAACTGAAGTATTTGAGAATCAATTTTAACTCAATAGAGAATTTTTTTAATCAATGGGAACTTTCCAAGAAAATATGAAATATCATTATAGTTCTTCTCTAACACAGTAAAAATATTCTTAGATGTGACCTAGGACATTTAGTCTCCAATATCATTTCCCTGACATGGATCTCCTTTATTCCATGTCAACATTATAAGCTAATCAATAGAGTCTCCTAACTCACAGAATCCTATGTGAAACCTTGCTTTCTCCTAGAGGTTCAAATAGAAAATGGGGATCCATGGAAGGTCAGGTTCATTGTTGATGTAGTTAACTTTTCTGTTGCTGTGACCAAAAGACTTGATAAGGACAAAATATAGAAGTAAAAGATTGTTTTGGCTTATGGTTTCAGGGGTTCAGTCTGAGGTCAGCTGACTCCATAGCTCTGGGACCAGGCAGAACATCATGGCAGAAAGGAAGGGCAGAGGAAAGCAGCTGATGGCTTGGAGGAAGAAAGCAGCCATGACAACCAGAAAACAGAAATCTCCCTTCACCAGGGTCAAAATATAAATCCCAAAGGCACATCCCAGTGACTCACTTTATCCCACCATACCCCACCTGCCCATTTACCACCCAGTTAATCCATATCATTAGATTAATCCATTGAGTATTATGGTCCTCCCAATCTGACCATTTCACCCCTGAACATCCCTACATTGTCTCACATTTTGGGGGATACCTTATACTCAAACCATAACAATTGTGTTGGCCCAAGAGCTTTCTGTTAGAATTTTAACCAGAATTCAGGTCAGGATTAAAGAGCACAATCCTTTGCTCTTCTGGTATACCCCGTTTATAACTGAGTATAAATAAGGCTAGCTACTATTAAGGAAACCTTTGCCTGAAGATGGACAATATTGAGAGGGAGAAGTTGGTAGCATTAGAATGGATGAGGAATCTGCTGTCCTACCCCTAATTAAGAAAAGGTAAAGTAGTCTGGCATTGCATTTGCATATAAGGAAAGCAAAGCAAACAGAAACTGGCCCCAAATTAATCTCCTCTTAAGATTCAAAGTGCAAAGAAGAATATAAAACAGAGAAAAAAATATAATTTGCTCTTGCAGGCTTCTATAGTCCTCAAGAGACTTAGAAGGGCGACACCCTTCACTTATCTTTGCTCTCACATTTGCAAAACATCTTCCTGTGTGCTCTTTCTTTGTAGTTTGAGACTGAAGACTCTGTTGCTGGTGATGGGTGAGCTAATTTTTACTTATCTTGGGCTTCCCCAGTGACTATCTATGTTAATCCTAAAATTCAGAAACAAATAAGATGATGTTAACTAGCACCTGGAGTCCTCTCTGTAGCAGAGAGGGGTGAATGGCATGGAGCACAGCAGGTGTTCTCCAGGGGAAGATCTCATGGTCATCCAGTAACCTCACACCATTTCAGTTCCTGGTGAAGCCTGAACCAGCATCAGTCCCACGCTTGCTTGTTACTGATTTTGCAAAAAAAGAAGTTAATAATTGAGAGTGAAGGTTTAGAGACATAAATCAGATTGACAGTGATTTTTTGTCTGTTGGAGTTTGGATATGGAATGTCCCCCAAAGGTGCTCTTGTTTGGTAGTCTTGTTCCCCATCTTGGTGGCACTGTTGGTAGGTGGTGGAAACTTTGTGGAGGTGGGACCTTGTGGGGAGATGTGGGCCACTGAGGGCATGCCTCTGTAGGTATATTCTGCCCCCAGTCTCCCCTCCCTCCCCTTCCCTGCCGTCCCCTAATGTCTTCTCCCTCCCCTCCTTCCTTGCTTCTTGACTGCTGTAAGGTAAGCAGTTTTGCTCCACTAAACCTTCTCTGCCAAGATGTTTGTGCCTCACCACAAGCCCAGAAGCAATGGATTCAGCCAACCAGGGATTGAAACTTCAGAAACTGTGAACCAAAATAAATATTTCTGCCATTTAAATTGTTTTTCTCAGGTATTTTGTCACAGCAATGAAAAGCTAATGAATGCAATGTCTAATTAGTATAATAGAAAATAAACAGGGCCTGTGTTTATATGTCTTTGTTATTTCATTTTCCTTGTAATTTATTTGTAATGTGTTGTAACAACTTGCCTTTCAAAGATGGAGGTTTTCTACAATCTTTGAAGTCAGAGCCTTTGAGATGTTCTTCCTTAAGTAGCTGTCACAGAACTTAAGTTCAATATTTTCTTACTTATCCACCAAATTTTTAGCAAAGATTTATTCACTCAAGCCATAAATACATACATATTTTTGTAGACTGAAAATTCCCACTAGAAAAATTACTGTAACAACTACAATCCACAATCCTAATTGTTGCTGTAAATATTATAATTTGGGTCGTGTTCAAACACTTAATGAACAGATGCTTCTCTTATTTAATAATCCCAAAGACTCTGAGGAAATTATTACCATTCCTACTTTTCAGAGGAGGAAACAGACACTCCGAAAGTAAGATAATTTCTATGAATAATCTTCAAAAAGTTAGCATATTTAGATTAATTAATTAGTTGGTTCTCCTATAGCTATAATCGGAGTACGTTTTAAACAATTTCAGGACTCTGAAAATAAAACAGTAGTACTAGCTTAAATGTGAATTCAAGTGTCCAAAGCAATTAGAATTAGTGAAAACCAGAATGCTGAAATGTATTATAAACTGTTAAAATAATTAATTGGGGGTCTGCTAGACAGAAGAGGTTCTAGCACCCTGAGTTTTTACCTGAGCAATCCAGAAGCCAACTCAGCATGATCATTCATATTCTAGGGAAACAAAACTTAAACTTCACCAATCAGAAAACCCACACTTCCTTCTAGGGGCTTCCAAGTGTTACCACTGTTAACTGGTGATGAGTCCTTCCTTCCCCAATGCTGAAGTATAACACCAGAGAAGCACACCAAGGCAAGTTTAGAGTGGAAGGTAGAAGCTTTATTAAAGGGCAGCAGAAAAGACTTCTCCCTGGAATAAGAAGGGGACCCGAAAGGCGAAAGCCTTGGAAGGGCGAGGGTCTTCCCTTTTTTATAGCTAAGGTCGTCTTTCAGCTTTCCCACACTCATGTCTTTTGTTTCCCTTTATCTTTCAGTGATAGAATGCAGGTGGGAAGGCCCAATAGGTGGGAGATAGGTGGGCTGAAGGAGTAATCTGGGCAGGAAGGGCCTGGGGTGGTTTTGGAATATCACTTCCCTGTTTGCTGGGAGCTGCTTCATTAACAGTTCCTAGGGACATTAACATTTCAATTTCCCCAAGTGCTGCTCTGGTTTCCTGAACTCTATTCTCTATAATGGCCTCCATTTTATTTATCTTACTTGATATTAGACCTGATTTACCTAACTACACTAACTACCTATCTTTAAATCTGGCTTCACAGGGATACTGTTCCACTTTCCCATTATCCCACAGTCAAATCTTTTCTTGGCCTTGCTTCCACATAATTTATATTGAAAGGATAAAAGAAATTGAAATTAAAATGTAAAGGACCAGGTTTTGTAAAGTTTCTGAACTGCACTCAGAACCTGAAATTCCTGTGGCAGTTAAGACAATTCCCGGAACTGCCCATTAGATATGTGTCGAAATCCCCACCCCCGACCACTTAGTTGCTTAACAACCTGGACCCTGTGCAGCTGGCACGTAGGCACCTCAGGGCCCAAACCAATCAGTTTGAATGTATACCCCGCCTTAGGACTAACCTATCACCCCCCCCACCTGTTCCCCGCCAATGAATGTGCTAATCATGCTTGAGAGTTGTTGTTTGATTTTCCCTCGCCTCAAGATGATTTGCTCTGATGTATGCAAAGCCCCCGCCCTCCCCAAAAAGTGTACTTAAGCACTGCTTAACAACTGCTCGGGGCTCTTGGCCGCTCTCCCTTCTTGAGTGAGCACGGAGCCCCAGCGCGCTGGATTTTCAATAAACCCCCTTTTTCTGTTGCATGAGCCGGTCTCTTGGTGGTCTCTTCCTCCTTCGTTCGCGGGTCCCTTACAATATATATTTTTTGGGGGGTGGGTAGGGTACCAGGGATTGATCAAACCCAGGAGCACTTAACCATGGAACCATATCCCCAGCCCTTTTTTGTAGTTTTTTTTAGAGATAAGGTCTTTCTGAGTTGCTTAGGGCCTAGCTAAGTTTGAGACTGGCTTTGAACTCATGATCCTCCTGCCTTAGCCAACCAAGCCTCTGGGATTACAGGTATGCACCAAGGTGCCTGGCAAGTTATAAATTTTTTTTTTCACTTTTCCCTCTTCTGTGGATCTGTGAATGGCTTAGATTCTAGTACTGCCCAATTCATGAATCACTGTTTGTTCCACTGTTGATTTGAATATTAACCCTGTGTAAGCTTGTCTTTCCGCAACACATAACTGGTGAGTGCCCTAAAAGACTGCAGGACAAAACTGTAATATTTAGGGAGTCTTTTCTACTAAACAAAAATAATGGTGTTTTTTTCTTGAACAAAAAATATTTTCAATGTGTTAGTGTTATGCTCAAATTCAGGACCCCCAAAAGACCACCAGAAACCAAGATTGATTTAAGCAGCAAAAAAGCATTTATTGAGAGCTACCTCGGTCCTCCAAGTGCACACAGCAACTGGTGACGTTGAGAGGCCCCGAGCTCAGGGTTTGCAGCAGTTTTATACACTCTTTGGGGAAGGCAGGGACTTCACATACATCATAGCATCTCTTAGCAAATCATCACACACTGCGGGGAAAATCAAACAACAATTCTTAACATTGATTAGCACATTCACTGGTGGGAACAAGTTGGGTAAGGGTGATTGGTTAGTACAAGTGGGGGATTCATTGAACTGATTGGTTTAAGCCATGAGGGGAATATGTGCTGAACTACATGGTTTCCCAACATGTTATCAACCACCATAAACTACTGGGTCTGGGGGTCATCTGGCATCCCAGGTATTTTCCCTGTCTCATACTGATTGGTGGTGGCTAGGGGGTTGCTATGGGTCCTCACGTAGCCTGACTGAGTCAGGGACGCCTGGCTCCGCAGATCTCTCCTGTTATTTGTAGGTAAACAACTTAGCAGGGTGGGTATGTGCCTAGGAGTGCTGTGTGGGTCTTTCCAAGGACAAGGGTCATGCCCCCTTCCTTGGACACTTTGCTCTGAGGTAGAGGCTGCCTGGTCTTTCTGTCTCCTAAAAGTTTAAATCTCTTTTTCAGAGTATTAGCCAAGATGAGTGATAAACAGAAAGGTGGAAGAATGGATAACTCTTAGGTCTTTGGGAAGCGTTACCACATGTCCTTAAAAAGATAGACATCATCCTTTTTCCAAGTTTTGCATTTCAAAAAGTGTTTAGTAAGAGTGTCTGCTAACTGGGGACAGGCTTGAATCCATGCACACTACCTATCAGCTCACTAATGGAAAGTTACTTGAAAGTTCATTGAGAAGGCTATTGTTTTTTGTTTGCATAGTAAATATAATTCAATCCTGTGCCCCTTGGTTTCCTCACATCACATGCTAGGGTTATTGCTTACACCCCTATAACAAAAACAGGTTAATAAGAGAAACACATAGTGCATATGTTTAACCAAAGTTTTACATAATACAGGAAACTTTAGAAAGGACTATCCAAAGATAAAAGAAAACTCTGTATTTTTAGGTTAAGTCTGATGGAAGAAGGGAATATTGTAGAGATGCATGATTGGACAAGGAGGCTGTAAGCTACTGGTAATAAACTAAGGGAAGCAACCCCACCTGGCCTGTTTGTTCAGATTTTTCTTAGCCTCTGGGTATAGGGCAGGACCCTCTGGAATGAGGATCCTCCAACTTTCAGGCTGGGTAGGCCAGGGAATTGCTTTGTAACCTTTACTTCTGTCTGAGGTCAGAACACAATAGCCTAAAGTACAGTGTCCCTAGTTGTGTTGAGTACTCTGAACTGCAAGAGACTGGAAAGCCTGAGGAGCAAGGTCTCTCTGCCCTCCAGCCCTCCTGCCTCCTGTCTTCCTTCCTCCCCTGAAACAATTCATAGAAACCTGAATCCCTCTCTGCCCAAGGCAAGTGGTAGAAACTAGAACTCCTCTTCTATAAACCAAGGTCTGAAACCTAGAAAGGTCACTCTCTGACCTTCCCCCATCTCTCCTGAGCACCTTCATTCCAGAGGATTCCTGCCAATACCCAGGCAGATGGAGCAAGAAGAATCTGAACAGATAGACCTTGCTGGGTTCCCGACTGAGTCTGTTACCACCGGACCATTCCCTTTTATCCAGTCACATTTTTCAAACCTAAGCATAAAAAAGTTTTTGCTGGGTGTTGAGTTTTTATTTGGAAGGCTCCCCTGCCATGAAAATTTTTATTAAATAAATGCATTATGCTTTTCTCAAGGTTACCCATCTTTTGTATGAAAGTATCAGCCATGACCCTTATCATGGGTGACAAAAGGTCTTCCGCCTTCTCACCCCTGTGCTTCACAGAAAAGGCAGGGGAAGGTCTTAAGGTCACCTTTCTAGGTATTTGCATTGCTTCTGAGGACAGGAATTCTAGTTTCTATAGTTCAATTCAGGGGATGAAAAGGGATGGGGACAGGAAGGTAAGAGAAGATCTAAGACCTTGCTTCTGAAAACCTCTTACATTTTTTTCAACTTAGAAATGCTGACATTAGTATCCATTCAATGAATATTTAAATATAAGAGGATTCATTTTCACATTCATCTCTACAGATTCTATAGTATTGACTATACATACAATGATAGACATGTGGAGGCCTAGAGGCTGTATGTCATTCTTTAAGGAGATTTTAGTATTATTTTAGATACAGAATTGAAATTCTAGGTTTTATTCACTGGCAGTATAACTTGGGTCAAATTAGTTAACCCCTATACACCTGTTTTCTGATTTATAAATGGAGATAATATTCTTATATCTCACAAAGCTTTGGTGAGGATTCCATTGGAAAATGCCTGCAGAAGCCATATGTACTAACTCAACATGCCTCTTCCTGCTCCTCTTGTTTCCTTCCTGTGATATATCCTAGGAGCATAGAACTTTTTACCTGGCTTTCCCACTCATACTGTGTGCCCTTGAGGTAGAGGAAAGATATACATATGACTCATGACTTTGGAAGGAGAAACTAGGCATGCAAACCCTACCCCTTTCCATTTTTCTTGTGAGCAAGCTGTGTGCAGTTAGCACACAGCTGATCCTTTAGTGAGAGCCATGGCCTGGAGATTTAGACCAGCTTCTCTAACAATAGTTTAGTTAATATTTAAAAATGAAATTCTCACCCTTCTTCTCTAATTTATCAGAGGACTTATAATCTTGTCAAGGAGTAATGTTATTCTGCTATGAACTTTATGACTTAAGAATATTTGATGAAATTCTTTTTAGTTTATAATGGGTTACTTTATAGCATTTATTGTTTTTTTCACATTTTTTACTGGTGCACTATAGTAGCACATATTGATGGGATTTATCGTTACATATTCCCACATGCATACAACATAACAATACATTTTGGCCAATAGCGCTCCCCAGGATTTTCCCCTATTTGTTGTTTTTAAATAGTTTACATATCTTGACTGAATTTCTAAATGAAGTAACATTATCAACCTCATTGGTATATTGGGAGTCTGCAAGATTATTTTTCATGTGACCTGTGAGTCCTAGACTCATTCTCTTAGGGCCTGAATTCATATCTCATATTTTAGACTTGAGAGCATGGTTCTTGTGCATACATAGGGCCACTTAAACACGATAATTAAATTGGCATTTTGCATAGAAAATACCAACTCTTGGAGAGATTAAAAAAGGAACTAAAAGGAATCCTTTATTGCCTTTGAATAATTAAAATAGTAATTATCAGTCACTGCTTTGCCTTGTAAGACATTTGAAAAGTACATCTGAATTCAGAGAGTTCTTTCCTATGTTTGATATTAGTCGAGATGCATCCTATTAAATCAAATTATTCAAATTTAAAATCCTGTATTGACATTAAGGAATCGAAAAAAAAACTGTTTCTTAAAGTACCAACTTTAAAAAAAATTCCTATCATAAATGCACAAAACTATTTTTCAAAAAAGGACTTTGATCAAATAGTTGGAGTTCGTTCTTCTTGTGGATGTCCATTAGGAACAAAATAGATGACTTTTTAAAATGATGAGTATTTCATGATGAAAAAAAAATGTTAACAATACATGGAGAGTTTCACTTCAGTTGACTGCTGATTTCTGATTGAATCTAAGTCAAATCAATTCATTTTATGCAATGTAGTTAGTTTCTGTATGTGCATACATTGAAACATCTTTCTGTTCATAATACTAAACTCTGTACGCTGTAAAGATGCTTATTGTGACAGCAGTAGAACTGGGATTGAGAGTATTTTGATGATAGAAAAGTATAAAGGAGAAAGATTTCTTTTTCTCTGAGCCAATGAGTATTACGTATGAAGAATGGACATGTATTAATGGTCCCATCAGGAATTTTAGAGTTGTGTCTTCACAGCAGGCACCGTTTCTTTGCCTTCCTGAGAAACCGTGTTTTATGTTTGTGCTCCTTGACAATGGTTTTGTTAAAACAGCATTGCTAATAACTCCCCAAAGCCAGCTAGTTTGCCAAGTGATAGAGTTTGACAAATGCTTATTAGTAAAAGCTATACTCTTAAGATTTATTTCACTGACCTGTCCCATTGACTGTCATTAATTATCATGTTTATTCACAAACAAGTGTCTCTGTTCACTTGTCACTTGAGCAATTTAGATATTGACTAGATCCATTTGGATGTGTACTACCCAAATTGAAGCTCTTCTGAAAACTTGTCAAAAGGTACAAAGGATTATACTGACAGTCGACAGAACTGAACACAACAGCATTATGTTTAAGTAGTTAATGATTTCTAGAGAAGAAAACAGTGGTTTCCAAAAAGAACAAGCCAGAAGATTTCCAGGCAGCTGCCTATGGAAAACATTAGGATGTTTTCTTGAGATTTCAAGTAGAACCAGTATTCAGGCAACAGCAATTTTTTGTTTGTTCGTTTGTACTGGGGATTGAACCCACAGGCATTTTATCACTGGGCCACATCCCCCGTTTTTTCTATTTTTTTAAAATTTTGAGACAGAGTCTCTCTATGATGCTGCTGAGGCTGGCCTCGAATTTATAATCCCCCTACCTCTGCCTCCCGTGTCCCTGACATTGCAGGTGCCTCCCACAATTTCCCATTGGCAATAGCAGTTGTTTTTTTTTTTAAAAGATCTAATAAGAATTAGCTTTTAGCAAGTATCTGGCTAATGCCAATGTGTATTTATCAAAGGCCCTTGCTTACTACAATGACAAGATAGAATAAGCTCTGGACAAAACTCACAAATCCCATGTCACCAGGCTCTGTCACTTAGCTGTGCTCTTAGTGGGATCTTACGCAAGATATTTGGTTATATCATTTATATTTAAAAAGTTCTGAGTAACATAGGGATCAGATTTAAATAGTATTTTCAGGCTAATTACACTTTCAAAGGTATTGCTTTTTAAGCAATCCTATCTTTTCTTAACATGGATATTCCCTACTAAATTTTGAGTTCATTGACGGTGATGATAATTAATTATTCATATTTTACATACACAGTATTCAGCGTACAATGAGTCTGGCATAGAGTCACTAGTCCATAACATCTAGGTGAACAGATGAATTGCATGCATTTTGAATGTTTGAGTAGGAAAGCAGTGAAGCAGCAAAGAGTATGGTGTGATATACTTTATTTGAAGAAATCAAAAAGACATAATATGTCAGCAAGCATTTTCCAAAGCACATGCCCAGGATTTCTAATTAATTTTGGGGGATAACAGATGCTTCTCCAAAACAAATGAAGCAAATATGTTGCTCAGCATAGTAGCTGACACTCAGTAAATTATCTGGGTATGATTTGTATGCTTCAGCTCCGAGTGGTGGATTCTTCTAGAATTGTGCTTTTAAGAGAAAAATAGGTTAAGGATTAGGCTTGTTCCAGTCCATCCTGTTTGGTTTGTACCAGTCAGTCCTAAAATCTTCATTACCACATGGGATATTTGTCCCTGGTCTACTTTCTTCTTTGACTTTTGCCTACATAATCTTGCACTTTGCTATTCAATGCGCCTATGCTCTGTTACTGGAGACAAAGCATAAAACCATTGCCTTCCTTCCTTTATCAGGAAAAGTGCCTATTGAACTCAGTGATGTGCTTAATGATGTAGTTGATATATCTTCTCACAGAAGCGTCTTCTTGCCAAAGACCAGTAACAAGGGACTGGTAGACCTGTCCTTAAAGTGATATGACTCTGTAGAATAATATCAAGTTATTATTGGGAGCAACTAGGAATAACCTGATGACATGAAGCTAAGACACTTAGAAATCTGTGCATTAGAAAGTGTCTGCTCTGTGGTGAGACACCCAAACCACCCATAGAGAGTGTGTAGGTGTGGGTGTAAAATTGCCCTCTCAAAGTTGTCAATCACAATAACCCAGACCATAGGTGATGGTCACTGTTCCAGCAGTGAGAAAAATCCAGGAAGACAAAGGGGAGTAGTTAAGAGAGTTTACTGGAAGAAGATATGCTGCAAGAACACAGTGGGGACAGGGCAGAGGCATCTGCCTGCAGACTCAGAGTAGAGTCTGGGTGTAAATGTGCTTCTTTGTTCTTTATTTCACTTTGACAGGCTTTTTGGTAGGGGTGGTTTATGCTAAATGAGGGGTGACTAACAGATTCCTGTGCTTTGCCCATAATGTCCCTTGCACATGTGCCAAATCTCTGCACATACTCTTGGAGATGGCCAGGCAATCTTTGAGAAACAGGACTTTGCTATTTATTCTTCAGGGAGGTTAGATCCTCTGATAACACAATGGGGTTAGATGAAAGGGAGATCCTTAGGCACATGTCAGCTCTGCTAATCAAGGTGGTTTGGGACCTGAAATGAGGATCTCTAATCCATCCTGCTTCATTATTCTTATGTATACATGTCACATTGTATTTCCTGAAATTCAGTTCCACATACCCAGGACAGCACCACCATGGGTCATCTGTATATATATATCCTAAATCATTACCTAAGCTTCTTCTAAGGGGCATGTTCATTCCAATGAGTCACTGGCAATGTTATTTTGGTAGGACTCATTCATAGTATTTGTTCAAGCCTATCTTTATTTACTATGCATTAATTTTTTTTTCCAAAGACAACACTGTTAAGGCTGCTCTTCTATCAAACAGGCAGGGTCTTTAAAAATTGATGCTCTTGGTACATTTTGTAGCTTCCACAGTAGATAAATGGTTATTTCTTGTTTAAGAGAGAAAGAGCCTTCTTTAGCTGTAATAAAGGGAAATGCACACATAGACCCAGCCCTCTGGCCTTCAGAGGAAGTTCTGAACTCAGAGCAATTAGTCATGTCCACATCTGTGGTTTCATACTGTTCACCTGTCCCTTCAACCACCTCTAGATGTGATCTCTCAATCCCATTCATAGTCAAGTGGAGTCTGATCTTCTATCTACATGTCCTCCAAAACTCAGTCTTAGAGACCTCTTAATATCTGTCCATATGCTTAATTTTTAATCTTTGTTGAATTTTTTTCTTTTTGCTTGTCACCTTCCTAATGATGTTATTAAGAATATATACTGGGCTGGGCATGGTGATACATGCCTTTAATCCCAGCAGCTTGGGAGACTGAGGAAGGAGGATCACAAGTTCAAAGCAATTTAGCAAGGCTCTAAGCAACTCAATGAAACCATCTCTAATAAAATATAAATAAGGGCTGGGAATGCTTATTGAAAGACTACTTTTTATTTATTTTATTTTTTATTTTTTTAATTGTTGATGGACTTATTCATTTATTTATATGTGGTGCTGAGAATCAAACCCAGTGCCCCACACATGCAAGGCAAGAGATCTACCACTGAGCCACAACCCAACCCTATAATGTACTTTTTAAGTGCAGGAATATAGAGCACTATAGGAATTGAAGACATAAATTGTACCAGAGGAAATCTCAAATCATTATAACCTCTTACAAACTTTTGAAACTGACATATGTAACCGAACAGTACACAATTATGGGTTCTTTGAATTAACTTCTATGTTAATAATTCCATTATTCACCAATGAAAGTTTATTAAAACATACATACATGTAGCACAAAAAAAGAAAAAGCTGGGGACTTGGCTCCCTGGTTAAGTCCCTGAATTCAATCCCTGGCATCTGTCCCCTCCAAAATATAATGGATTATGAAATCATAGAAGGAAAACAGTTTTACAGTTCTAAATTTTTTCCCTTACATTTCAAGTGAAAAAAGAGCTAACTCTGAGAAAGATTTTTTTTTTCTTTAGCATGAAGTATTAAGAATAATAGTGATCATTTTCTATCTGGTTTCTTGGTGCCACAAATGTTCTGGTTTGTGGTTTATACAGTTTACCTTGATATTTGCAACAACTTAGATGTGGCTTTACTATCCTCATTTTATATGTAAGAAAACTGAAATTCAAAGGGTTAAATAACTTGCCTGAGTTTACTAAGGCAATTAAGGCAAATCTTGGGTTTCATGTCATATCTTTTAAAGTTTGAGGCCAGTGTTTCTTAAATACTAATGTGTAATATCTACCAGTGAAAGCAATTCAGTGAATGAGAACTGCATTCCCTCAGCTATCTACATAAATACAATCTTATTTCATTCATTCTGGAGTCACAGGACGACTCCAGATATATTCCCTTAAGAATCTGTATGTAAGGAAGGCATGTGTCAAGATGTCTCCATCCTAATGGTCAAATGTTACAGATTATCCCTGTGGACTTGAGGTAGAAAACCTAATGTGCAACTCAATAATTATGCATCAGCAAATGACAACAGAGTTGTTTTCAGCACAAAGAATTTTCATTAAATAATAGACTTTCTTTTTTAGCTGGTAGCACAATGGGCACCTAATCAATATGTCACCTTCGTGGGATGTTTTCACAGCTGAATGATTTCCCAAATACAAAACTTTCTGGGGATTATGTTTTTCCTATATACTACTGTTTAACTATTTACAAATAAATGCCAGCTTTGGAATGGTTGAGGGATTTCAGGGCAGAAGTCTGCTATCAGGCATATACAGAGCTTCTTTTCTCCATCTTCCCTTCCAAACCTTGGTGCCATCTTGAGAACTTATAATTAAGTCCTAACACCAAGTCTGCCAATAATTTATTTTCAATTTTCATGTTTTGCTATCTCAGCTGTTTCGAATTACATATATCCAAGCTGTAGGAAGCATGTTATTCTGAATGTTCTAGGGATTGATTTTGTTTTTCCAAATATTTCCAACCTTTTGTTTAGGTGATATAAAAGTTAACTAGAATTGACAAGACAGCATAACTCAGAGGGTCGCATGAGTGACTGTGGGCTTCTTTCTTAGTTGTTAGAATAATGGAAACCTATTATAAGTGAGGCATTGTGCTGGCATTCTTAGTATTTGTCTCCTAATCTTCACAGTGACTATAACTTAGGTACCTTTAACCTCTTTTTAGAGATGAAGATGCTCATCTAGGAAAGTTAAATAGATGACTAGTTGTTTTGTCTGATTCTATACTCAAACTTTTATTCATTACAGTACAATTTTAGGAAATATATTTTAGACCCCTGTTAGTGGTTCATTGTGACTTTTATTTCTGGAAGGAATTAGTATCCCTGTTAGTAGCCCTTCAAAGTTTGTCTGATTAGGTGACCTGTTCAAGATCACTCGAGATCTGAAAGAGTTGGAAACTAAATAATTTTTACTTTTTAAATATAGTAGTAGTTTGTTGATTATCACATTAGTAATAGGAGAAAGTGGTCTATGTTTGAAAGGCATCAAAGAATAAGGTAAAACATACATACCTGAGTTGCGATTATATTATCATAGAGACCTTTATACATTGGCCTAATATGTACATGTTAGGGTGGTCTTGTAGCAAAGGTAACCCTAAAGTCATTGAATATTAAGCAAATTTTGTTTTTTGGTGTTAGAAATTCTGCACCTGAAGCAATATTAGATATTAAGTAAGTATCACGACTGGTGTGTTTTGAAAATTGGGTGAGTTAACTTCTCACGAGGAGGCATGGATGCTATGGATCTGATTCCCACTGGGGTCAAGTTGGTGAGTTGACCCTGTCCTCTGTGGGACACTCACCTCCTTCTTTAGCTTCAAATCCCAAGCCGTTCTCAAGGGTAATGTTTGGTGAGTTGGCCCTGTCCTCTGTGGGACACTCACCTCCTTCTTTAGCTTCAAATCCCAAGCCGCCCCCAAGGGTAACTTGAGAACATTGCAGATACGTGCTGCTTGGAGCTGAAGGAATGTGGATAGGTGGAAAGTTCAGTTCCCTGGACTTAGGGATTCTGTGTCTACATCCAGAATACCCACTGCTTCTCTGTATCATCCTTTCTTATGCTCAACTCCCTTTTTTTCTGTTTTGTCATCTTTGTTTGCTTTCCTATAAAGGACAACACAAAGGGGAGAATGTGTAAAACCTCTTTTAGTAACTTAGGTGGGGGAACATGTTGCTTTCTTACTCTTTCTAAAGATCCTTACCCATCACTACATTGTTCTGAAACTCTGCAATGTTCTTGTGGCTTGCCTACAACTCCTTTTTCTAAGTTCGCTCCCTCTTGCCTAAAATGAGGGTCATAAGTAAAACACAGCAAAATGTGAGGGGGCTAGGTCATGCTCCCTTCTTACCCTCAGTTGTTTTCTTCTTCATGCTAACAAATGAAAGCTGGCTACCAACATTGTTTTCTGTTTCATCTTTTATGGCAGTTGGGATTCTGTTAGTCATGTGCCATTCTCCATGAGCAGAGGGAGAGGTACCATCATGGAGCCTGCTCCATTTCTCTTTTGCTAGCTTGGTTTTTTTCTTTTGCATAAATCGGCTTTGACTTCAGGATGTCTTCTCTCAGGTAGCAAGATGGGACGCCATGTATATTTGACCATGCATTCTCTGATTCCACGTTTTTGCAATAGGTACAGAGATACAGATGTGGATAGATACTGCAGAAAGAGATACAGTTAGACCATGATAGATTATAGCAAATTGGGTTCACAGACATGTTGATAGATAGACTGATGGAGTTATATTCTTTTCATCTGTATGTCCAGTTTCTATCCCAGTGCATCACACAAGTGGGCCTCAATATATAATGACAGCATGAATGGACCAAGATGGCCACATTAGACCCCAATTATGAAGGACCATTTGTTATTTCCTGCTTTCTGGATGTAAATGGAGCCTAAACTTGGAGTCAGTGTCTTCCCAAATTACTGAGACACACAAGGCATGGTTGATTCAGACTTTGTCTTCACCACACTTCAGGTTTAAACAGTTCATCAATGCATTTGTGTATGAGTGAGTGTGTGTGTGTGTGTGTGTTTTGCACACACATATAGGTTAGAGGGAAAAGCGTGATATATACTTTAATACTAAACTCAAACAATCCTGTGTTGGACAAACTACAAAAGACCTGGTGACCAGGGCTGGGGTTGTGGCTTAGTGGTCGAGCGCTTGCCTAGCATGTGTGAGGCACTGGTTTCGATTCTCAGCAGTGCATAGAAGTAAAATAAAAATAAAGGTCCATTGACAACTGAAAAAATATTTAAAAATTAAAAAAGACCCGGACCCTTTAAAATGTTCCTACGAAGTGAATATCCAATATATAGTGAATACCCTATTTTATTAGCTCTAGTGGAAATAATATACCACTACATGTATCACTGAAAGAAACTGCATATTGAAAAGTTCTTCCTCATAATGTATTGAGTTGAAAACTATCTTCCTGTAACTTGCGCCCATTCATTCTGCTTTTATACTAATTGACCACTTTTTCCTCCAGAGTAGAAAGAGATAAATGCTAATTGAAGGATTATTATCCCTACTGAATAGCAGAGTTTCTACCTCTGGATCCCCATTAAAGCATCTTTGCAACCCTTCATTAACCTCCAAGGATGATCCCTGGGAGATAGAACACTTATAAGCAGCAGCTCTGAAACAGAAAATGCTCCACCTAAATACTCTGCCACAGGGATTGGCAACATTTTATCTTGGAAAAATGCTTTTTTATCCCAATTTCATTCCCCCTCTTGCTGAGTAAAGCTTAATAAGATCCTAATGCACTGTGTACAATGGCAGTTCCAAATTTCCCTCTAAAGAAGGAAATTTGTATCCACTGCCCTGAATTTCTGGCTTGGTGTAATGGAGAAATTGTCATTTCTTATCTATCTGGTCCCTCTGCATGGGTAGGACCAAGAGGAGGTGGTACTGACAATCAAACTTCATAAGAGAGCTCAGTGCAGTGGCACAAACCAGTAATCCCAGTAGCTCGGGAGGCTGAGACAGGAGGATCCTGAGTTCAAAGAGAGCCTCAGCAACAGCAAGTCACTAAGCAAGTCAGTGAGACCCTGTTTCTAAATAAAATACAAAATAGTGCTGGGGATGTGGCTTAGTGGTCGAATACCCCTGAGTTCAATTCTTGATACCCCCCAAAAAAAAATTATAACAGAGGCACAAGATGAATCTTCTTAATGACACATGCTGCACACTCGTGAACTATAAGATCAGCTTCATAAACATTTATTTCCCCAAACATAAGAGAATCATAAAGTCCCTGCTCACTAACCTGAACAGCACTAATATAATTTCATTACTTGCCGTGGAACAATGGGGCTGAGAGGCGATTAAGGTTGTCCAAGCATGATAATTTCTCATGATAAATAGTCAGGAAAAGAGGGAGGGATGCTCAACTTGGGAACAGGAGACACAGGCCCCCCCCAGGATTGTGGGTCTGTCACCACCTGTAAGGAGCCCTACTCAATCAACCCACCCACTTGCTCCTGAGGCATTGATGGAGTCCATGAAAGACTCAAAACCTGTGGTTGCTTCAGAGCCTCATTTATTTTTATTAAGAGCAGATGGAGGCAGAAGTCCACTGAGCACTTTATTAGTGTACTACCATTCACTGAATAGCAGCCAGTAGAGCACAGAATAGAGATTTCTGTCCATCTGTTCCTTCGCCTCTCCCTACAGTCTCCCATGGCAGAGTGAGCAATTGGAGCTTTAGTGTCGACGAGCATAATTAAAGGTCTGAAATGTTTTGTAGTATTGTACTTTCGTATAGACTCGATAATGCTACTGAGAGCAATTCCTGTCACATCTAAATGCATTTAGTGTATAAATGTATATTATTGCCTTGTTGTATAGAATGACGATAATTTGTTTAAATTACTGAGAGCTAAGTACAAATCTCAAAAAAAAATTTACTTTGCCTGTTCTTGTTTCATGTTTTTTATATATTTCAAGTAGGTACCTTTATATCATAGGTATTTTCTAAGCTTGATAAGCCCTGTTTATTCAACTGGATAAAAATATCAGGTGAGCTGAAGATAATTTTCATCTTCAGCTTAGTTTCTTTGTAATTTTTAGTGGTGTCTCTGTGACCAGCCAACTCTATTTGTACATTTGTCTAAGGAGAACCTTGCATTTAACTTAAACACTGAAAAATTATTATTTTTTTTTTTGAGAGAGAGAGAGAGAGAATTTTTTTAATATTTATTTTTTAGTTTTCGGCAGATACAACATCTTTTTTTGTATGTGGTGCTGAGGATCGAACCCAGGCCACACGCATGCCAGGCGAGCGCGCTACCGCTTGAGCCACATCCCCAGCTCCCAAAATTATTTTCCCAGAGTAGGAATTCACTTTATTCTTATATACCTAATTCCTGGGCAGCATATCATAAAGTGATTTCCTGGCCCAAAGAAACAGTGTTACCATTGGGAGCTGTACTTTTGAATAGTGACTCAACCTCAAATACCTTGTAGAAGAGTCAGAAAATATATCACAAAAAAGACAGACCATATAGGGTGGCTTGATTGCTGTGTCAATGATATTTTGATGCTTAAAATATAAACACAAGTGGTACAAGGGTCCACACTGTGAAAGAGTGCAAGAGTGTGTCCAGTTTTTAAAAATCTATCTCCCTTGGGTCCTAATGAATATGTCAACAAATTGCTTGTCACTCTGTGATTAGATGAGGAGGCCAGGAAAACCCATACTGAAGAGTGACTTTTCCTTGTGTGGACACAGGGCTGAAACATCTTATATATATTTCGCCTTAGGCATGATCCTTATTCATGTAAGTCCTAGACTGATTAAAGACCTCATTGTTGCAGAGGTTTCACACCAACAGCACTGACATTAAGAGGAGATTCCGTAGTCTCCTCTAGGTGGTCATAAATAGTAGCTGGTTATCAAAAAATCCGAAATCTTCTCATTGAGGATGTTTAGGGCAGGGAGGGATGTAAATATCGAATGAGTTTCAAAAGGTACTCATGTAGACTATGGGCTATGCAATCATGTTTGGTTTTTTTTTTTTTTAGATGTTATATAATTTACTTCATGCAGATTGAATTTTTCAGAGCTTCACTTTATAAAATATTGGATTGTGTACCTTAAGTCACACAGTTTCCAGGAATCCAAATATCTGCCTTGAGTTTTTGAGCATTCAGCAAATGAGAGATAGATAATGGATCATCTGAAATAGAGGACAGAGAACTATCCACAATGTGTGATTTGAACTCCTAGCTTCTGCTGTTTATGTTCACTTTGATGAAACCATGCTTAAACACATATAATGTTACAGAGGAAAAGCACCATTTCTATAGTCCTATCCTAACTTTCAATATTAACACCATTCTATTATGTTTTCAATCAGATCTGATCTTATCAACCAGGGAGTTTCACTGCTAGTATTTATTGAGTTCTTGATGATTTTCCAGGGACTGTTCTATGGGAGTGATAGGAAATGTCCCCTGAAAAGCTCAGGTTCAGAGGTAAAATAGATTATGATAGCTGTAACATCATCAGTGGATTAATCCGTTTGATGGATCAAAAATTTAAATGGACAAATGGGTGATAACTCTAGGCAGGTAGAGCCTGGCTGAAGGAAATAAGTCACTGAGGTCTGCCCCTGGGGATTAGCTCTTCATCCTGGTCCTCGCTACCTCTCTGCTTCCCAGCTACCATGTCCTTCTCCACACCCTTCCTCCAAGTTTCAGTTTTGTTGTTGTTGTTGCTTCGTTTTTCCACTGTGACCAAATGACCTGATAAGCAGAATTTTAGAAGAGGGAAAGTTTATTTGATGCCCATAGTTTCAGAGTCTCTGTCCATAGATGACAAACTCCATAGCTCTGGGTCCAAAGTGAGGCAAAACATCATGGCAGAAGGGTGGGGCTGAGGAATAAGGCAGCTCAAGACAGAACAGTCAGGAAGCAGAGAGAACTGTGCTCACCAGAGATGAAAATAAAGCCCAAAGGTATAATCCCAGTGACCTAACTCCTCCAACCACACCCTATCTGCCTGCAGTTAACCATCTTGTTAATCAATTCAAGTGGATTTATGTGCTGATCCAGTTAATGATGACCCGGTCATTTTACCTCTACACTTTCTTGCATTGTCTCCCACATGAACTTTGGGTGGGCAGCTCAGATCCAAACCTTAACCCTCCACAATGTTCTGCCTCACTGCAGGCCCAGAGCAGTGGAGTCAGCTGACCATCAACTGTACCTCTGTAACTATGAGCCAAAATAAACTTCATCCCTCAAGTTGTTCTTGTCAGGTATTTTTTTTCACAGAGATCAAAAGCTGACTCACACAGGGAAATTTTATCTGCCTTTATATCTTCAGTTAAACAGCAAACTTATAAGGCAGTCACTATTATTATCTCTCTTTTAGAGAGAAGAAACCTGAGATATAGGTTATGAATGTGCTTAAAATCATTCAACCAGCAAGAGGTAGAGCAGGATTTGAAATTAGGTGGTTTCATTCTGAAGTTTATATGTTAATCCAGGGTCAGCAAGTTTTTCTGTTATGGACCAGATAGCAAGTATCTTAGGCTTTGTGGGCCACCTGGTTTCTGTCATATCTAGTCAACTCTGCAGTTACAGCTCACAATCTTTAGATAATAGCTAAACAAATGAGGATGATCGTTTCAATAAAACTCTATTTATGGTTTCTGAATATGAACTTCATATTGCATAAGATATTATTATTTTTTGAATTTTTCTAAACATTTAAAAAAATTTAAAAATTTTCTGCTAAGTTTATGAAATATACAAACTGGCAATGGGCCAGATTGGGACTTTAGACCATACATAGTATCTTAATCTATTTTCTATTGCTATTACTTTCTAATGCTATAACAGAATACCTGAGGCTGGGTGATTTACAAAGAAAGAAGGCTTATTTGGGCTCAGGGTTCTGAAATTCAAAGGCATGATATTGGCATCAGTAGTGAGCAATACATCACTCCAAGGAGCCCATGTGGTCCACAGATCAGCAGTTCTGGCATGACTCTGCAGTGTATTGGAAATTCATATTCACCAGCACCCCCACAGCCCCACACCACTGCCAACCTCCTGCATCTCAGTCTGTATCTCATCAGTGTATTTGGATGCATGCTAGAGTTTGAGAAGCACTACTCAAAGAGGCCAAGATATCTGCTCTTCTGCTCTGGACACTCTGTTTTAGACAGGTGACTTTTAATGATCTGATAACTGAGAGTGGAATGCCAACAGGCATCATCTCTGTTACCACAGAATCTTTGTGCTCATAGTGCCCACGGTACAAAGCACAAGCTTAATAATAGAGTCCATTGAAAAGGGAGTCTGGGATGAAATAAACTTAGGGATCACTGTAACCTATCCTGGTCTTGGACATTCCCAAGGACCATTCGCCTATTAAAGGCTTTATGAAGTCCTGAATGTTTTTAAGCTACTATATTGATCTGGAGTTTCCTGATCTTAATGAAATAGAAAATGCTTTTTCCTGAGAAGCACTTATTCATATATGAAGGGAGTCAGAAGATCATGACTTAAGCAGTAGTTTAGGAGACAATATGGAAAAGAGGAAATCAGCTACCTCAGGCCAGTGTGAGAGGCCAGTTTGGAGCCAGTCTACTTCACTGGGTGATTTTTATCTGTGACTATAACAGGATTGTTTTATACTCTATAGAGCTGTAGCATTCTGTACCTCCCATCTCTTTACGTTGATGTGTTTTATGACTACTGTAATACTACTTCAATCTTTCTCTACTTTAGTAACTTCATCTGTGAAATGAGAATAAAAACATTAACTCAGAACCCAGCTTGACATATAATTAGTCGTCAGTATGTACAAACGTAAATATTATTGAAGAATGAAAATGCCATATAACACCCAAAAGACCTAAAAAAGTTCTAGACCAGGGTTCTCCATTAGAACATTTTGAAATGATGCAAATGTTGTCTATCTGCAGGGCCAATATGGTAGCCACTAGTCATATATGAAAACTGTGGTAAGTATGAGGGACTCAGTATTTCATTTTCCTTCATTTCAGTTTAAAAGCCAATGTGTAACTAGTGGATACCATATTAGACCTCACAGCCCTAGACTGAATAGAGTAGGTTTAAAGATATGGATATTTAATACCACTCACCAACAAGTAAACAACATTAAAAAAGTTAATAGTGTGGGAGTCTTTGAAAATATAAAAACTTTTTCATTTTACCTATGGACTGAAATGGTTAAAGCTAGACTTATGCGTCTGACCTATCTGTCTACTTAATGCTCCATAAAGCTTTATGAGGCTTTTTAAGAAATAGGGCTTGGGATCCTCAGTGGTGTAACTGTCTGTAGATTATGGCTTTGAGCAGCACCATTCCTTCCTGTATCACCCTTGTGAGCTATCAGATGAAAAACTCATATGACACAGGTCCCTTTGTGGGAGAGAACTGTCTTTGTGCAGAGAGAAGCTGAGACACTCAGGGAACCAAAGGGTGTTCTAACTTTCCTGTGTGAGATAAGAGAGTCCATTTTTATTTTTACTACCAAGATGGAGAGAATGTGAGAAAGGGAGGGCAAGGGGATGCAGCCAGAAACTTGGAGACGTTTTTAAACTCTGAAACTTACTCTAAAGCAACCTAAGTGACTCCAAGATTGAGATGAGTGATGGGTGTTATCCAAAATCAAGTCTAAGAACCAAGACGGTGTTTAAAGATGCTGTAGCAACATAGTTGGGAGAAGGTGAAGGGAATTTGCACTGGAACTTTCAGGCCAAATGATCTGAGATAGAAAATGAAACTAGATACATACTGTAGGCCCTTCTGTGCTTATGCATTGGTAGAGTGCCAGCAATTGATTACTCGTCTCCTGCCCCAAAAGATTTCCTTTGTGGTACTTTCATGAATGTGAAAGCATCCACCCATTTGCACAGTTAGAAACATTGGAGATTTCTGCCTCTCTACTGCAGTCAGTCAGTCTCCAAGCCCCACGTCCCTTCTCCTTGGCTCCATCATTCTAGTCCATGTTCCTATCCACTTTCTCATGAAGTATACACCCTGCTGGTTTTCCTACTGAATTTTCACCCCCTCTACTCTCCTTCCAAAGGTTGCTGAAGCAGTGCCTATACAACACAGAATGAGTATGTCCCTCACTTCTCAAAAACATTCCAGAGCTCTATATGGCCCTTGAGGACTCCCTCGAAAGACAGTGGACATCCTTCAGAAGTCAGCCTCAGTGTACCCTTCCTGTCAACTTATGCTTCTACGTTCTTTTGCATTGCATGTAGTCCCTGTCTTAGCCAATGGTAAGCTCATGTATTAAAGGCTTTATCCCTGGTTTATAGTGCTACTGGGAACTTGTGGAACTGTAAGGGGTGGGGACTCATGGAAGGAAGCAAGTCCATGGGAGGTGTGCCCTTAAAGGATATATTTTGTCCTTTGCCCCATTCTCCTTCTCCTCCCCCCACCCTCCTTCCTGGGCTCCATCTGGTGAACAACTTTGTTCCACCACACCCTCCCCACCCTGATGTTCTACCTCATCACAGTCCAAGAAACAGTGGAGCCTAGTGATTACGGACTGAAACTTCTGAAACTGTAAGCAAAAAGAACTTTTTCCTTATTTTAAATTGTTTAACGTGGGTACTTTGTCATAGCAACAGAAAGATGACTAGCACAGAAGGTTTTGTTATGCTTCAAAAAGGTCTAGTCCTTTCTTGACTCTTTGGATTTTGTCTAAAATTCCATGTAAACTATCTTAGTTTACATTCAAAACTTCAGGGACTAAGATACTGATGGGATTCAATACACATTACTCCAAAATATGGTTTCTTGGGATTTGAGAAAATAGCAGAAGCAAGAAGGTCACTCTCTGACCAAGTCAAGACACCTAGGAAGGATCCTTTGACATTTGCCTGAAACAGCTTCATTTGAGGGGTACTCTGTACTCAGAGAAGGGGAATCATTTCTCTGAAGACACATTGCCACAGTGAAGAATCTAAAAAAACACGCTTTGTCAAATCCCCCCCAGTTTATTATCATTGTTTCATACCCACTTTGTGCTATCATACCTCTCCAAACTATCCACTTTTTCTTAAATATAGCCTAAAAAAATGTTCAAGTTTCCATGTTTCTTTGGGTCTTTATTCTCAAAGTCTCTAATGTCATGTAGAACTTACATTAAAAAAATATGTGTCTGCTTTTCTCCTGTTAATCTGTCTTCTGTTACGGGGATATGAACTATGACCCTAGTAATAGTTAAAGAAAATGTGTTTTTCCCCTTATCTTAGGATTTTTTCTCTAAAGCCTTTCTCAGCCATCAATGGGTGAGCAGGGAAAGACAATGAAGGGAAATGAAAACCACAGGGATCCTTATCTGACAGGTAGGCGTCTAGAAGATGGGGACCTAGCATGTCAAAACCTCACCATGCTCTAGTTACATCCCCTTAAGAAAAACTCTGGTTTCAAGATCATGTCACACCTATTGGGTGACCTAGACTATTCCTTCCTTTTCATGGAAACTGTCACAACCCCCAATCACCCTGATCACCAAAACATCAAGACTCTCAAAACTTTATGGGGGCTATTAAAGGGTAATGAACTAATTAAGGGTGCAGGAAATTGAGGCAAAAATGGGAGGCTCAATTTCCTGCCAAGCTCCATTTCTGAGCACCATACCATTCTCTCTTGGAGGTGGTCCATACACTTCCTATGTTGTCAGTCAAAAGTCAGAAGGTGGAATTGGGTGGTATTCTGGAAACTTCCCTGGGAGTCCCAATAAAACTGGAGTGCAGGTGGGGTATGCCATCCCTCTCCTTGCTGAGAGGACCCACTCTTTCCCTTAAGAGTGTTGGTGTTCCCCTGAATATCCCTTCTAATAAATCCATTCCTGTATCTCTGAGCGATGTGCCTGAAATCTTTCTGACCTGATTGCAAGAACCTGGGGTGAACAGGGGACCTTTGTACTACCTCAGTTATGCAGAAGGCCCCCAGCCCTGAAACATCAGCACCCCATTTTGCCCACCCCTGCCAGCCTTTCCCTCTTTGATTCTAGCATGATACTTCTGTGTACACCTCTGTGGTAAGTTATGGGGCTTTGTGATACAATTAGCTGTCTCTGTGGCTGTTGTCCTGCTCAACTTATCACTCTTTGAACCTAAGTTCTGGGGCTCATTTATCCTTATACCTCTGCAGCCTATGTCAGTGCCTGGAATGTTGTGAATCTTTTCTTGCTGAATAAATGTATTACATAGATAAAAGAAATGAATGGATGGATGTAAGAAAAAGAAGGAGGGAGAAAAAGAAATAGAAACATATTCAGTATTCTTTCATGCGTCAAACTGCAGTATTAAAGGTTCACAACATAGATATTCTTTATTATGCCTTTCTATGCTTGAGAAAGGCAGTTTCTCTACTGTTTAATATGCTTAGTAGTTGCTAGCTTTGAGATATAGCAGTAACGAACTGCAGTTAATAAAGGAAATTTTAATTTCAGATCATCCTCCTCTCACAGTGTTTTAAATATACTTGAGGATTGGAATAATTTGTTTTATAGTCTTCATTAACTACTTACCCACCTCCTGTCTTGCCATATCTCCCAGCCAAACACACACAAAAAACCCCATAAGAGTTCCATAAATGATCTATTGATTGTTACCAGATTGGAATCTATCTGCCTGACTTGGGGTAGGGTAAAATTGGGCCTATTTTATGGGTATTTCTTGGCTTTTGAGCATGTAAAACCAACATATAGAAATAGTTCCCAAACATCAGGTACATGGTCTGTATTTTGCAGATTTGTACCAAAGCTGTAAGCAGCCCATCAACCAGGAGAAGCAGTTTGATTTAATTTGGATTTAAATGCAAAGAACAATCGAAAGACCTTTTTCAGCAAGGATAACCTATTGACATGTAAGAAAGGATGATAAATCAGTTCCTAAAAAGCCTGGGATTGTTTTTCCTGTGAAGAATCCAAAATGAGAAAAGCTGAGGGAGAACTAATGTGATCATTTCAGTTCAAGGGTCATAATCATTATCATGATGCAGAATGTAGAAAATATCATGAAAATTTATTAACTGCACTGTGTAGTCAAAAAAGAATAAACCAGAGGAAGCAAATGTCAATAATCCTTATATTATATGTGGTATTTTGAGGCTTGCGATTTCAATCATTTCTTTAAATGTTTGTGATCTACCATGCTTGGGAAGCCTATTGCTTATTTTATTCAATTTTTGCCGTTTCATTCACAATTGACACTTGTTCTCTCATTCTACAAATATTTACTGAGTGTCATAGATACTCAGCCTGATATCTGTCCTCTCTCTCTCATTAATTCAGAGTTTCATCAAATCATGACACAGTACTATATTAAAAAGTCATATACTTAAGCTAATGTTTTAAGTAATTAGGATATTTATTAATTGCAGCTCTTTGAATGCAAATCTGACCTATGTGGTGTAATGTATTGCTTGATGGGCCTGGACAGTTGAAGGAGCACCTCGCATTCAGGCAATGTCAAGTCCAGTATCTACACAGCATAACCAGGAAGCTGTTTTCCTGCAGTCTTAACCTCTGCTTTATACTCCTTTGACTTTATTCTCAGGCAGCCATTTCCAACAAATATTCCGTCTCTAGAAAAGCAGAATAATTTCCCTGAAAAGTAGTACCAAATGTCTTGAGTTTGACTCTATGCACTTCTTGAGTTTATATGCTCTTTTAATCTCACTGTCAAGGTTGGGAGAGTGGAATATCCTGATGGGCCCAGTTGATATCACACGTCTAACCCTTGAACCCAGTAGTCAGATTAGCTTCATCCAAATCTCATGAGAGTGGATAGGAGGTGATTCCACAAAAGAATGATAAGTAAGAGGAATATATTAGCATATCAACCTATTTCAGGAATATGATCTGCATATATAAATGTATAATACACTCATGTGTAATTAAATATATCTAAATATCTATGACTTTACCTCTCCTAGGACTATGGTCTATGGCTACCATATTTTATTTTGTACCAGGAAAACCAAACACATTTAAATCACATGAACTATTTCAAGTGAGCCTCATTTCATATTTTGCAATTGGCTTTAATTCATTATTTTATATTAGAAATTGTGAGACATTCAAAGGCACCTTGCCAGCAATTTGTGCCACATGAAAGGCCATAAAACCAAACAAGAAACACTGAGCAATATCATTTTGCAACTCTGTAAAATAAAATTTCATAAAGGTTCTCTGAGATTGGACCTATTGCTTCCTGTTTTGCCCTAACTAGATGTCAGTTCTTCTGCCTTTGAACCCTTTTAGCATTTAGATTGAAGTTCTTATGTGGCACCTACTATATTCTACCTTGAATTATGAATACTTGTCCTAGGATAATATATATGTAACGTCCTAGGATAATATATATGTAAAGGACATATATATTATGTCCAGAACACACATTTCTTCATCTATTTTATGTACCTTAGATAGTGTTAGTGTTGCTATTTGACTTTATTTAGCAGTAGGCATCAAAATATTGTTATACATAATTCACTTTCTTGCTTTCTAGTTGTCAAAAAGACAAAATACAGTTACAACAAATCTGGTTATGGATCTAATGAGCTTTTTCTTATAATTCATGAATAGGGGCAGCCTTCATTCTACAAAACCCAGTGAGATATCCCATTGGGTAATATTAGCACAGAGGGTTTTGTGAGGTAACAACAAGGAAACCATATGATAGGGAAAGGTTGGTTGGTTAAATTCAGGTTACTTTAGGTTACTTTTTTGAAAGGGTTAAAGCAAAGAGGACTTTCTTGTTAGTCTGACTAACATAGACAATAGAACATTCAGTTTCTAGGAAAAATTGGTCTGCAAGGGAATTTGTTTCCTTAAATTTTCAGTTTGATTATGTAGCAGTTAGCCTAAGTGATGCCATTTTTGTTCCATCTCATGTATTGAGGCCTAGTGCAGGAGCTTTGTCCAAAAATGTGGCCTCCCATAATTTTGATTTAGCACAATCATACTACAAATGTCAGGTACATTATTTTATTGTTAAGACACATAAATTATTTGACACATTCTTACTGAGTATGCCTTGTGTTCTGGTTTGGATATGAGGTGTTTCCCCAAAGGTCCTGTATTAGTGCAGGAATATTCAAATGTGAAATGATTGGACTAAGAGCTATAACCTCATCAGTCCATCCTGGTTTGAATGGACTGACTGTGTGGCAACTGTAGGCGGTTTAGGTGTGGCTGGAGGAAGTGGATCACTGGGAGGTGCACCCTGTAAGGCTTCATGTTTCCTGTGGCCCCTTCCTTTCTCTCTCTCTCTCTCTCTCTCTCTCTCTCTCTCTCTCTCTCTTTCCTGATTCTACCATGAGCTAAGCAGGGTTCATCCACTGAGATTTTCCACATGATATGCCAACTCACCTTCGTCCCAGAGCAATGGATTTGGCTATCTGTGAACTGAGACCTCTGAAACTATAAACCCCAAATAAAATTTTCCTCTTCTGACTTGTTCTTATTGGGTATTTTGGTTATAGCCATGAAAAAGCTGAATAAAATACCTTGTGTGCCAGTCATGGGCTGGCCATGTGAATTTTTGTCATCAGCTTTGATTTCCTGGGCTCTTGTTTCTCCCATGGTGGAGGCCTGCCTGTGTATGTATACCACGATTTCCCAGGGCTGAACACATAGTATATTCTCGTTGGTAAGTCTAAGCATTTGAAAAAGCTTTCACAACTCCTTAGAACAACTTGTTCTCTTAGAACAGTTGTTCTCATCCTGAGGCCATTGTTTCATCCATGGGGCAACGTCTTGACACATATTGCATTGTCACAACTGTGGGAGAATATATTAGCAACTAACAGGTAGAGGCCAGAGATGTTGGCCGTCATCCTGCAGTGAACAGAACAACTCCCTACAAGTGAGAAATTATCTGACTCCAAATATCAATAGTGCCAGGGATGAGAAATCTCATTTTAGAATAATCTCATTATAATTGTACATAAATAAGAACACTACCACTTGAAAGGATATAAATTCTTCTAAGCCCACATTGTTGACCCATTATAGAAGCATAAGGTTTAACCAAATTTTCTGATTTCTAACTTTTCATATATATATATATATATATATATATATATATATATATATATATATAT
>NW_026000168.1:11441018-11489438 GCF_001458135.2 Marmota marmota marmota
ATATATATATATATATATATATATATATATATATATATATATATATTTCCAGATGAAGTTTAGAGAAGTATATAGAATATTTCCAGATGAAGTTTAGAGAAGTATATAGAATACCAGACAGTTACTTGCTCAGTAAGGCTATGTGCTCTTTCAGTTAACTCTGGGACAAACCAGTTATTATATTTTTAAAATATTTTTTAGTTGTAGTTGGACACAGTATCTTTATTTTTATGTGGTTCTAAGGATTGAACCCAGGGCACCTCACATACTAGATGGGCACTCTACCAATGAGCTACAGCCCTAGTGCAGTTATTATATTTTAACATTAAAATAATGAATAGGATTAAAGAAAATATTTTTTAAAAATATTTTTAGTTGTAGATGGACACAATACCTTTATTTTATTCATATTTATTTTTATATGGTGCTGAGAATCGAACCCAGTGTCTCTTACATGTGAGGCAAGCGCTCCACCCCTGAGCTATAACCCTGGCCAGGAAAAGGTTTTATACTAAAAGTTTGAGTTTTATCTTTAATCTAAAAGCCAAATAGACCAGAAAAGGACAGAATCTCGTTTTAGAATTTTCTTTTGCTCCTTCTTTTGAGAACTAGATTTATTGGAGTTGGGTTAGACTATTATATCAAAATTCCAATTAGATTTCCTGAAAGGTTTATGAAGCCGTGGAGAGTTCTAAAATTCATCTTTACTAATCATGTTAAAGAAACCATTTCTTGCATTCCTAAAGAAAGTCATTGGGCATGTTGGACACATCGATATTTCTAGGGCAAGAAATGCCAGACAAAAGAGTTACTCGTTAAAGAAGTTGAGTGTTCAGGATGTTCAACCCCAGTCGTAACCACATAGGAAGGAAAGAGACATGCATAAGTATCGTTTTCTATTTTTATCATGAGTTTCCAATGTCTTTAAGATAAATTAGATCTTCTAAGCTGAAAAAGAAAGTTAAGCAATAATCTATGAAACTGAAGTGAGGACAAAGTAAAGGAAACTACAAAGATATTGAGAGATTATTTTCATTGGAATATGATAATAATATTGTGGACTTCATAATTTTTAAGTGTACTAAATACAACAAAGTCCTGAAGTCTTATTTTCATTATTCTGTTTTTTCAGAATACTTGAAACATAACAGAGTTTTCTTGTTAGGCCTCTGTCCAGCACCGCCTTAGAAAACTAATTTTACACAACTTACACAAATTGCTTTTTATTCACTAGATGCCACACCATATTTGTTATAATTAAGGCCAGATGATATTTTCCTTTTGCCCAAAACCAAATCCATCATCATAGAGGAAATATTATATCCAATTTGTGGATTATCTAAAGACATGTCAGTCTATGTCATTAGTTTCCCAAGTGAAATTCCAACCTTTGCAATCAAGGAAACATAACATCAGAAAATGCATAGCTAATCAGAATGGTCTGGACATGTGTTATTTTATTGGTGATTATTTTGCTGTCTTTAAAATGTCACAAGCTAGACTATACATGATCTCCTCTTAAAATAGTTCTAAGTTCTTGATTTCATGATTGTGCAAAAGCAAAGCACATTCAGCAGGAATAGTATTTTGGACTTGGAATTTTGAACTTCTCCCAGGCTAGAAATTCATAATAGGATCTTCCTAGCAATGCTGGTCAATGGCAGAGTCCCCACTCCCTGTCAACCACAGGGATCACAAGGGTGAGCATCTGTTACTCTACTTTGTATAGTGTTGCTAAGCTGTGACGTTCAGTAGATTAGGTATATTTTGTGTATTTTGACTCAAGCTATTTTCAGCATCTACTGATATCATCGGGACATGACCCCATCATAAATTAAGAACCATCTGTATATTTTCTTTCCATTAAGTACTCATAACTACTGCCTCTCTTGACTTGACCTCAGTGCATTTTTCTAGAGCTAGCCACCCTCTGATTTCAAGAATATGAAGTATCATGGCAGTTGTTTTTCCTATGTTGGTAAACTTCTTTGTCCTGAATTATATCCTCAAAATAGTAACTCATACCCATGGACTTAAGAAGGCCATGTTATTTAGAGTCATCCCAGCTAAAGATGAAAAAGGAATTTAACAGTATTTACAAAAATGAACCTAATCAAACACACCCTTTAGTACATAAAATAACTAACATTTGCAGTCTGTAGTATACTGAGAATCTAAGTGTTTGCATGTAATTTTTAAATCTGTGTATCTGAGTTTTTTTTTTTGCTAAACTTTATAGTTGCTCAGAGAATAAACATAAAGAAACAATAAAAAAAATTTACATTCATAAATACCAAAGTTGATTTTTTTTAAGATTGTAAGATCTGATACAACAATTGGGTCACATATGTCCTTTGAACTGAGACAAGCTAAGAGTATCTCAGGACATTTTGTGTGTGTGTGTGTGTGTGTGTGCATGCACGCACTGTGAATTTACCCCAGGATTTTGCATGCAAGTCAAGCATTCTACCAACTGAGCTATATCCCCAGCCCTCTTAGGACATTTTATAATAAATTGACTGTTCTAATTCTATGAGTTTTGTGAATATTTATTCTTTGAACAAAACATATAAAATATGTGTGATATATTGGGGTTTGGGTAGAAAGAAAAACAATGAAGAATAATAGAAACACTTATATTAGGCCTAATGGTAGCCAAACATGAAGCTTCAGTGGATTATGTCAATGTTGTACAGTATCTAGTGGAATATGAGCACTAGAGATTGTGTTCCCTCAAATATCATTTTACTTCTAAGCAGGATCTTATCACAACTCTTTTGGACTACTATTCTTTATCCAAATTTATTATGGTTTTACTTGTTGATTATTAATAATAAGTAGAATTGTCTGAAAATTATTTTCTGTAGTTTCCTTGGTGGTCAAAACCAAAAGAGAAAGGAATGAGCCTTCTCTTTAAATCATTTGGATAATTTGTTCATTCACAACAAAGATGTGTTGGGTACCAGTAGTCTAATAGGCTTGTACATGGTCAAATTGTATTAGTACTGTCCAGAAAAATAGAATAAATAGGAGGGGTGGGGAGAGAAGAATTTCTATTATAAGGCATTGACTCATGATTATGGGGGCTATTATGTCTGAATCTGCAGACAAGCTAACAAGCTGAAAAATCAGGGAAGCATTCATGTTGCAGCTCTAGTCTGAAGGCAGTCTAGAAGATGGAATTCCTTCCATGTCAGGGAGTCTCACTATTCTCTCTGATAATCTCAACTAATTGGATGACATAAACCCATATTATAAAGGGTAGTGTGCTTTAATAAATGCCTAACAATTTCAATGTTCATTACTTCTAAAAAATATCTTCACAGTAAAACTTATACTGATGTTTAGCCAAATACATGGGTACCATAGCCTAGTTAGGTTGACATATAAAATCCACAATTGCAGTGACATGCATTAAGATGATAGACATAAAAATCCAACCAGGACAAAACTTGATCCTAATGAGAATGAACAATTGCTGTAAAAATATGACAGGTGGTAGAGGTGAGCAGAGAGAGTTATTTAGATAATAAATAGTAAACCCAACTGTGCTAGTCAGCCTTCCTCCACTGTGACAAAATACCTGAAATAAAATCAACTTAAAGACTAAAGGTTTATTTTGACACAGTTTCTAAGGTTTCAGTCCATGTTTGGTCTCATTGCTTTGGGACTGTGGTAAGGCATTACATCATGGTGGTGGGACAATGTGGCAGAGGAAACTGTTCACCTCATGGTTGCCAAGAAGCAAAGAGGAAAAGGTGCCAGCGTTCCAATATCATCTTCAAGATCACACCCCCAGTGACCTAACTTCCTCCCATTAGGCTCCACCACCTAAAAAAGTTCCACCACCTCCCAAGAGCACCCTGGGTTGGAGATCAAACCTTTAGCACATGGCCTTTGAGGGACATTTCAGATCCAAACTGTTATATGTGAGGTGTCCCCCAAAACCTCACGTGTGAGACAATGCAGGAAGATGATTAGGTTGTAAGAGGTTTAACACAATAAGTGCATTAATCCTCTGATAGGGATCAGCGGGTTATTATAGGCCGATAGGGTGTGGCTAGAGGAGATATTCATTGGCATGTGCTTTTAGGGTATATATTTTGTATTTGACCAGTGAAGTCTCTCTCTCTGCTTCCTGATCTTCATGTCCTGAGCCACTTTCTTCTACCACCCTCTTCTGCCATGATGTTCTGCCCCATCTTGAGCCCCAAGGAATGAAGGGGGCTATATGTAGATGAAGACCTCTAAAACCATGAGCCCCCAAATAAATGTTTTCTCCTCTAATTGTTCTTGTCAGGTCTTTTAGTCATGGCTGACTATAACACAAACCATTATACCAGCCAAATAAAACAAAGTTTCACATGTACCATTAACCATATTCTATCCCATAGTTTCTTTTTTGTTATTGTTATTGTTGTTGTTTTGTATTTTTGTCTATAACAGAAATGAATGAATCGAGAGAAGTTTGGGGTAAGTGATTTAGGGGACACAACTTGCATACCAGATACACAGAAATCTCTCAGTAAATCGCTTCAGTGAGAGTCCTCCAAACTTGTTGCTTAGTCATTCCTTTTGATTCTGTGATACTACACCACTAGGGACTATCTGAGCTAATTAATCCATGGAGACTCACACTACATTACCCTGGCCTGAGTAAGGAGAAGCCCAATAAAAGCATTCCATCTCGATTGACCACATGGCTTTAGTTCCCCTGAGGGTCAGATATCTTATCCTGGTCAGGTTGTTACATCAATATTGTGACTCCTCTCAAGTGCTCTTGGTAGCATTGATATATTTTGGTTGGTTCTATGATTAGCTATTAATAGTAAAGTCTAATCATTAATAAATGAGTACATGTATGCAAACTCATGTAAAAAGGAAATACACAACCTGGTTTAATTGTTTAGCCTCTTCCAGTATAAAAAAAATACAGTGTAGATTAATGGAACATTGAAATTAATGAATGTGGACAGTGGTAAAATTGAACAAAATGAATCTGATTTAGCAACTTTACCTTCTATTGTTGTTTTTCGAAAGCTAGTACGTGTAGTTTTAATTTTCACATATGCTTTCATTATTGTCTACGCTAGCTCTAGTCTTTTCCAATCTATTCTTTAAAAAAAATTCATAGATCAGACACATTTCATGATTAATACTGTACGTAGAGTCTTTATTGCATAGCAAATGAGAGCTAATACTCATTAACAGAGATTAACGTCTAGCATGTTAATCATTTAACATATTTCTCTTGGTGTACTATGTCTGGTATAGAATGTCCTTCAGAACTTTTGGACAGAAAGATAAATACTTTATAATTATCATGAAGGAAAACACAGAGCACTATGAGAATGAATAACAATTGTAATCTGAGCTACTTTGAGAGAGACAGAAGATTAATAAAGTCCTCCCCAAAGTACTGATAATAAGTTTGAAAAGGAAGGCTGAGTCAGAGCTGATCAGCTATCTGGGGAGAAAAGAGGAAGGTTGAGCATTCCATCACAGTAGGAGCATATGCTGTGGCCCTGAGGCCTAAAGCACCTTGGTACATTTTAGAAATTGAGAGAAAACCAGCATGGTGAAGTTAGCACCTTCCATCAAGAAACACCCTCTGCTAAGAATTGAATGTGTGTTAGCCAGATTTTATTGCTATGACCAAAATAACTGACAAGGACACCTTAGATGTTGAAAAGTTTATTTTGGCTCATGGTTTCAGAGGTTCAGTCCATGGTGAGTCAACTCCATTGTTGTGGGCCCAAGTGGGCAGAATACCTTGGCAGAAATGCTTGATGGAGGGGTGCTGCTCTGTTCATTGCAGCCAGGAAGAAAGAAAGCAAAGAGAAAGGGCCACAGGGAAGATGGAGCCTTTCAGGACACATCCCCAATAACCCACCTTCTCCAACCTTGCCCCACCTGCCTTATCATCCAGTCAATCCATTCAAACCTTAACGGACTAATTAGGTTACAGCTTTCATGATCCAATCATTTCACCTCTGAATATTCCTGGATTAACAGGAGAATTTGAGGTACACCTCCTCTCCACACCATAACAAATGTTTCCCTCAAATTTCAGTATTGGAACCTTAATCTCCAAATTCATATATGTTAATGCTATTTGGAAGTACAGCTTTGGGAAGGTGACTAGGATTAGATGGGGTCATCATGGTGGGATGGCATTAGTGGAATTTTAAGAAGAGGAAGAGTGATCTAAGATAAGAGACTTGCTCATCTCTCCATGTGCTGCCCTCTGCCACATTATGATACAGTAAGAAGGTCCTGACCACAAGCCAGCAACAGATCTTGGACTTCCCATCATCCATAACCATTAAATAATTAGAACTTTGTTCTTTAAAAAGTATCTAATCTGTGGTATTCAGTTATAGCAACAGAAAACAGATTAAGAGACCACTTAAGAAAAGAACCCCTTCTCAGCAAATGTAATCATCTTGCTAAAAAAAAAATGGATTCTGTAGTCTGCAAGTATAAAGTAACAATTGCCTTTTGCCTAACTTTCTCCAAATTTTCTTAGTCTAGTCCTTTTGTGGCCTCTTATTTTTAAATCCCAGTCATGACCCAACACTGTTTCTGTCCTGAGTCACAATAATAGTCTCATGTTGGTCATTAAAAGATCTGACCTGGCTCAATGTCAAGTTATGGTTTTAGATTTATCCCACTCCCCTCTTTCCTAGTTCTGAACTGACTCAGGCTTGGACAACTCAGTGGCATTCTTACCTTCTTAACATTTCCTATTTTTACCTCTGCAACCAATCAAGAGTTGTAGTGGCTGTTGCAACTTTAATCAATCTTTAGTTGCTCCAGAATTACCTTTCTCTCTTGCTTTATTTTAGGAGAAGGGTGGAAGTCTCAGTCCTTGGGTAATCCTTTCTAAAGAAGGCTTTAGTCTTCAGTCTTTAAATCCACACTCCTCTGTGGTTCTCTAGCACTAGCTGTAGTGGTAAACTGACAAAACCAGGCTTGCAGATCTCTTACTTAGCCTTTGGTGTTTTCAAGCTAAGTCAGTGAGACTCCCATGTACAAAATTTCTCACTACTTCAGCAAGGGAGAGTAGCAAGAATTGTGGAAAGAGGCTAGATCATGCTGGACCTTATAACCAAGTAAAAGATTATAAACAAAACAATTATTTAAATCAGAACATGTCAAAGTCTTTAAAAGGCTAACACATATTACTTTCTTCAGTGAAATTCAGTGCCTGCTAAGCATTTTTTTTTTACCACAAAACCCATTTTAAAAGAACTGTGGCCCATTAATTGGATTCTGTATCCTTCCATGGCTAACATTACTGTGCGTTTTTGAAAAAGTTTAAAAAGCACCTAGAAAATCAAATGTATGTGCATTTATTATCTTTTATTGATACTGATAATCAAGACAAAATGATTCTACTTAAAACTTTAAAAACATTAGTAGTTAATAAAATGTTTTATTTTTCTGGGACTGGAGTAACCAAAGACCACATAACCCAAACTTACAGTTTCACATCTCTGCATGCTGTAGGTCATAAATCAAGATATCTACAAAGTTGGTACTTTTTTAGGGCTGGAGGCATTCACCATGCTGTTCTCTCCTGGTGGCCTCGCCGTTCCTTCACCTATGGGTGGTGTCCTCCCTGTGTCTTCATGTGGCCTTTCCTCCAGGAGTCTCTGCCTCTTTCTATGTCTAAATCCCCCTTTTTGTGAAAATATCAGTCATGTCGAATTAGGATCCACGCCAATGACTTCAACTTTATTTGAACATCTTCACAGAGCTGATTTCCAAATAAGGTGGCAGGAAATATTAGCAGGAGCCAGATCTGTAACCATGATAAAGTAATTTGTAAAGTCAAGACATACTCAAGTCTCTAAAATGCCATTGAATGTTTATTTTTATACGGAAATTCAATGTCTCATATATATATATATATATATATATATATATATATATATATATATGAATATTTTTTTTGTTTTACACAAAATCTAATTTAGAGTTACTCCTTCTGTCTTTCCTAGATCTGATCTAACTGAGACTTGGACATCTTGAAATGGCATGGTTACCTTCTTACCATTTCTTTGTTCTGCCTCCTCACCCTGCCAGGAGACTTAGTGTCTCTTGTAGTCTTAATCAGTCTTGACATTAGAACTTTATCTTTTGAGAGCCCATTAGTCAACTCATAAGAATAAATATAAAACAAGTTATTTTGCTAAATGATGGTATGAACTCAATATTTCTGATGAGCCATCTTTAGTGTATGTATATTAATTTATTATGTAAGTTTCCTGAAGCCCGATTCTCCAGTGGCTATATTTTTAGACATATTCCATACATCCAAATCTAATTTTCAGCAGCAAAGATGGCTGTAGTATGGTTAATTGAGTAAGCATAGAACTTGGGTTCAGGAAACTATAGTGTAACTTCAGTCCAGCCATCCCCATGCCCTCACGGCTACTTCTTCAATCTCTGTATCCTCCACTGTGGATAATGGATACCAGAGCAATTTTATGCCTGTTTTTGAAAGTTGTTTTGATGAATAAATGATGTTTTCATGAACACATTTCAAATAACACATTTAAATCATCACTAAATAATTGGAAAACACTTCTATTATAACCTTTTCAGAATTAGCCCTATAATTATGTTATGTTCGGCTTTCTTTTAGCTATCCAGAATTTAATTTTACATGCATAAAAGGCAAGTCCTTTCATTGGCCCTTAAAAGGCCTAATCTGACATGAACAGCTCAGAAGGCACTAAAATGAGTCACCATTTTCTGAATGAATACAACGTTTTCCTTTCTCAGTGACTGAAATGAGATTTTAGTTGTGATTACCATGACCTTTTTACTTAATTATATTCTAAAATAATTTGTTGGTTAGAGAGCTAGACATTTTTATCTTCATTATGTGAATTAAATTTGGGACCAATGATGAGTAATTAAAGAGTAACTTGTAGAGCTGAGAAATTAATGTATTAAGATCTATCGTGTCACATGGAGGTTGAGGGAAAATCATGATAAGTGCAGCCTTCTTATTGTTTTAAAGAAAAATCAGATTCAGAGAAGAAAAGTAATTACTTCAAATCAGAAAGTGTGCTAATAGTGCATCCAATACCAGCACCTATGATTCTCAACCCTGTTGAACAATGATCAAAGGAGAAGTAAAAGATTGAACTTTTGGAAATAATGTCTGTTAACACAAGCTACTTCATGTTTCTATCAATGTCAGCTTAAATGCTTCAGATTCAGGTTTTATAAAACTTAGGTGAGCTTCACAGAGGTTTTCAAACTTTTGGGGATAGATTCCAAAGAGCTTTTGTTGGGTTATTTGCATACAGTTTCATTGCATTTGAAGATTTTTTATAGCTTCATCAAGCTATAATTCACACACCATACAGTATATGGTTTGAAAATATAAAAGTCAACTTTTTAGGATATCTACCAATATTGAAAACTATCATCACAGTAAACCAGAACATTTTGTGACCTCAAAAAGAAATTCCATATTCTTTAAATATCACCCCAATTCTCACCAATATCACCACCACCACCACCACCATTACCACCATCCCATCTCCAGTTCCAAAAAGCCAGTAATCTATTTCACATCTCCATAGATAGAGTTCCCTGTTATGGGTTTGCATATGAATGGAATTATGCGACACATGAACTTTTGTGACTGACTTTTCTCATTTGGCACGTTCTCAACACTCATTCATGTTGTACCATGTGGTGATAGGACTTCAGATCTTTTTATAGTCATATACTATCCCACTGTATAGTCATAACCATATTTTGGGGGGAGGGGGCCAGGTACCATGAATTGGACTCAGAAGCACTCAAACACTGAGCCACATACCCAGTACTATTTTGTATTTTATTTAGAGACAGGGTCTCACTGAGTTGCTTAGTTCCTTGCTGTGGCTGAGGCTGGCTTTGAACTCAGGATCCTCCTACTTCAGCCTCCCACACTGCTGGGATTATGGGTTTATACTATATTTTTAATCCATTTGTCTATTGATGGACATTTGAGTCATCTCTATCTTTTGGCTACCATGTATGATGTTACTATAAGCATTTGTGTATGAGCCTTTGTATGGATATGTTTTTGTTTCTCTTGGATACATACCTAGGTGTGTAATTGTTGGGCCATGTGGAAACTATATTATATTGTTTGAGAAAAGGCCAGAGTGTTTTCCAAAGCTGTTGTACCATGATACATTCCAACCAGCAATGTATGAAAACTCTTTATTTCTCTGCATCTTTAATAACACTTATTCTTTCTTAAAAAATATTTCTTTAGTTGTTGATGTATCTTTATATTTATGTGGTGCTCAGGATTGAACACAGTGCCTCACATATACTACGTAAGCACTCTACCACTGAGCCACAAACCCAGCCCCAAAATACTTGTTCTTATCTGACTTTTTAATCTTTTTAGTTATAGGAGGTACACACTATCTTTAATTTTTATTTTTATGTGGTGCTGAGGATCAAACCCAGTGCCTCATGCATACTAGGCAAGCACTCTACCTCTGAGCCACAACCCAGCCCCTTATCTGACTTTTTTATTATATCCATTCTGATGTAGAAGAGGAGACCTGAAGAGATGGGGTGACCATATGAATCCACAATCGACAGGTTCTTAGAACCCTTAAGAAATATTTCAAGCAAGCCACATATAGAAGTCAGGAGTTTAGTAGAAGAGAAAAGGAAAAGGAAAAAAGAATTCTCTCAAGGGAGAAAGGGGGAGAGTGGGTGCTCTTTGAGAGGAGAGGGTTGGCATACTCTTCATCCTCCTGTTTTATTGGAGGTCCCAGAGAAGTTTCCACAGTGTACCATCTAGATATACCTCTTGACTTTTGACTGACACATGGATTGCATCAGACTTCCAAGTCCCTATTGTCCATGGTCTTACCCACAGGTACTCAAGCAAAACCATCACAATCATATGCTAAAGATTCACAGACAACTCTGGGTCACCTTATTCTTACAGATTTTATGGTTGTGGGCTTTGTTTCTAATAGTCTTTTTTCCTGAGTTCTGGAATCCTTGGTCTGTACAAAGGTCACTAAACTCCTTCTGTAATGGTCTTATGGAAGGAAAGAGTCTTAGGGCCTGCATTTCTCCTTTCCACAGACAGTGGGTACCTGCTGAGGAATGTAAGACTGGTAAGGCCAGAAAGAAAGCCTGTTGGAGCTAGAGCTGTAGCTCAGTGGCAGAGTGCTTGCTAGCACGTGTGAGGCAGTGGGTTTGATCCTCCTCAGTACCACATAAAAATAAACAAATAAAATAAAGGCAAGCTGTTCATCTACAACTACAAAACAACAACAACAACAAAAAGCAACCCTGTTGGCCAAGGGAAGGCGTAGGGGTGCTTAGCAGAGCAGACAAAGTCTACAGAACCATTCCTCCAAGTGCAGGGTTCTACTGTTCATGTCTATCTACCACCTAGCAATTCTAGAATGTGTAAAGCCATATCTCTTTTCAGTTTTGATTTGCATTTCCTTCATAACTAGAGATAGGGAAAATCTTTTCATATGCTCCCTGGAATTTTGGAGAAATATCTATTCAATTGATCTGCACATTTTAATTTGGTTATTTATATTATTATCATGGGATTATAAGAGGATAAGTTTTAGTTTATTTTATACATTTTACATTCAAGATGTTTGTGCCATGTCACACCGTATTGATTTCCATTGCCTAGCAATAAGTTTAAAAGCCTTAAAGTGTAAGTCTTTCTACCTTTTTTGTGTGTTTCTTTGTTTGTTTTTTAGGATTATTTTAACTATTTAGTTCTCCTGGTAATATCACATGAATTTAAGAATCCATTTGTTTATCTATAAAGAAATAAGCTGGGTTTGTGATAGAGGCTGTGTTGAATCCATAGATCAGTTTGCTATCTAACATGTTGAAGATGATCTTAATCAGAAGAACCAGAAACATATATGTTCATATTTATTTAGATAATCTTTCATTTCTAAACATGTATATTTATCAAGTTATAACTTTAAAATTTTTTCAGTACCAGGGATTGAACCCAGGGGAGCTTAGCAACTGAGCCACATCCCCAACCCTTTTTATATTTTATTTTGAGAATGGATCTTGCTAAGTTGCTTAAGCCTTCACTAAGTTGCTGAGGCTGCCTTTGAAGTTTGAATCCTCCTGCCTCAGCCTCCAAGCCACTAGGATTATAGGCATGTGCCACTGCACCCAGCTTATGTAGTAACTTTTTGATCATTCTTTACCATTATAAAACATCCCATTTTATCTCTGGTGACTATTTTTTTAATTTAAAGTCTATGTGGACTAACCAACTCCAGATTTTCTATAGTTTCTGATTGCATTATGTATATATAAAATTATATTTTCTGTATACATATATACATACACACTGATACACACATGCAGATACACACACCTTGCTTTTACTATCAGTCTGTGTCTTTTAATCTAAAGTTTATCTCCTGTAGACAACATAGAATTAGATCATGTTTGTTTGTTTATTTTTGTCTAGTCTGACAATCCCCATTTTTTAATTGGGTTGCTGATCCATTCATATTTAATATTATTATTGATATATTTTTGCATCTTTACTTCTTTACTTTTGTTTTCTATATGTCTGTGTTCCCATTTCTCCTATACTGCTTTCTTTTTATTAATATCTTTTGTAAAAATGTCTTCTATTATTTTAATTTTATCAATTATATTTCACTGCATTTTTTGGATTCCTTTTTAGTGATAACTATGTTTTCCCATATATATTATATTATTTCCCACATATATACTATATAAGATATATATGTATGTATATATGTACATATATGTATGTATATATGTATATTCATACATATATATATAAATATAAATTTTTAGTTTTCAGTGGACCTTTATCTATTTATTTATTTATATGTGGTGTTAAGAATCAAACCCAGTGCCTCACACAGGCTACGCAAGCTCTCTACCACTGAGATACAACCCCACCCCTCATACATACATTTTAATGTATCAGAATAAGCTTCAGATTGATGCTAGTTTCATTTTGGTTATTTATAGAAATATTACTACTATATTTCTCTATTGCCTTCCCCTTTTGTAATATTGTTTTATATATACATATATATAATATATTATCTCTATTAATGTTATAAACCTACAATAAAGTGTTATAATTATTACTTTACCATCTGTCCTTATTTCCTTAGTCCAATATAGCTTTACCTCTATTCACTATATATAGTGTATACACACACACACACACGCACATACACAACTATCACACAAAAACACAAACATGCAGGATTTTTTCAAACATAGTCATGCACTGCATGACACATGGACCACATCTAAGTCAGGACATGGGACAGTGGTCTTATATGATTATAATGGTGCTGAAAATTTGTGTGTGCCAGTGAAGATGTAGCCATCAATGTCATTCAACGCATAACTCATGTGCCTGTGGTGGTGATGGGTAAAGCAAACCCATTATGCCCTTCATGTAAAAACACAGCATGTGCAATTATGTATAGTATGCTATAACTAGTAATAATAATTAAATATGTCCTCATTTATTTATGTATTTACCATACTATACTAATTTTGTGTGTGTGTGTGTTACAAGGGTTGGACCCAGGGGTGATTTACCCCTGAGCCACATGCCCAGACTTTTTTATTTGTTACTTTAAGTCAGGGTCTATCTAAGTTGTTTTGGGCTTCGATAATTGCTAAGGTTCATCTTGAACTTATCATCCTCCTGCCTCAGCCTCCCAAGCCACTGGGATCACAAGTGTGTGCCACCGTGCCCAGTAAACTATACTATATTTTTATTATTATTTTAGCATATACTCTTATTTGAAAGAATTTTACTGTAAATCAGTATGTGGTGTGATACCAAAGCAGTCATAAACATGTTATGTTCACCATGTCTTTTGATCACATCATTTTCTCTTGTGCTTGATTTAATCTCATGTGTTTTACTCTTCTTGGCCCTAGCTATGATGAAGTATACTTCATGATTATATATATATATATATATATATATATATATATATATAGAGAGAGAGAGAGAGAGAGAGAGAGAGAGATAGATAGATAGATAGACTTAATGTAGCAGGCTATATCATCTGAATCTATGTAAGCACACTCTCAGGTTAGCACAGTGTCAAATTGCCTAATGATATATTTTTCAGAATATATTCCTATCAATAAGGAACACATAGTATATATTTTATGTATATGTCACATATTGTGTATATTATATATATATATATATACACATATTTGTATTCTTCATATATATATATTTATATATGATTATTTCACTTTCAAAATCTAGCTAAAGCCTGGGCAAGGTGGTAGACATATTTAATCCCAGCATATTGGGAGGCTGAGGCAGGAAGATCAAAAGTTCAAAGCCAGCCTCAGCAACAGCAAGGCACTAAGCAACTCAATGAGACCCTGTCTCTAAATAAAATACAGCATAGGGCTGAGGATATGGCTTAGTGGTTGAGTGCTCCCAAGTTCAATCCCTGGTACCTACCCACCCCCCGCCAAAAATTTAAAAATCTGGCTTAAAATCCTTAAAATATTACATTATTTGAACTTCAAAACTAGTTTAAATAAAATACTAAATTAGTCATTTATTGGCACACTAATGAAGAAAAAATGGACTTGAACTTAATAGCATGTTTAATAACCTTGACATTCAAAACTGAATCTCAATCATGGAAACCTACTTTAGTTTTTCAACAAAGACATAGCAGAATTATTTATGTTGAGAAATTAGGGCAAAAGGGCATTGGGATACTGAATTTATGTTTGATGAGCTGAATCAAGCAGTCGCCCTTGGCATTAATTTGTATGCAGAACACAAGTTTAACCAGGGAGAAAAGCTCTCAAAGTCAGTATATATTACTTAATGGCCAAACCCTTCGGATCTACGGAAACTTCAGAAATGAGGAATTAGCAACTCAGAGGACCCTATAGCTAAGAGAATGCTAATGTACGATTCGAGGGAAAAGGAACCAGCTGGGGAAGAGATGAACTTAGAGACCATTTCACTTGAGTCCAACCTAACAACAACAACATAAACCTAGCAGAAAAAAAAGAGGTGCTGATTATTCCCTTTATTTCCTAGAATGTACTTTCAGAATGAACTTTATTACTCGTGTTAGGAAGCATTAGACCACACTAAGTAGGCTGAGGAAATAAAGTAATTTTTTTTTCTATTAAGAGACACATCTAGCTAAATTGTGAACTGAAGTAGAAATGGCTACTAAGCCATATGCAGCATCTACTGTTTCTCTAAAAGCAAATCTGGGATAATATATTTTAAGTGCAATAAAGGGTTCACATGTAAAGAACTAAAAAAATAGAATAAACATTAGATAACCTCAGAGATTTGCCAGACTCTTTTTTGAAAAGCACAGATCCCTAGTATTTTGTGATTTTTTTGTGTGTGTTGCTAATAAAATAAAGGGAATTTAGATTAATGACTCACAGAATTCAGTGAGCTAGGGAGAACATTGAAGAATCAAATTCTTACTGCCTCTGTAGTGTTTTTATGTCACGTATCTAGTCATTCTGTTTATTACCTTGATGTCAGGTGTGAGGACAATGATGTTTTAGTTTGTTTAGCCTTCTAAATGTGGATGTACTTAGGAACACAGTAGCCATGTAAAACAATTATGTGGACTGACAAATATGTCATGTCTATTAATAAGACTGTATAGTTAGGACAATTATGAAAATACAGCAACATAGAATGTGTGCTGTTTAAATGGGAGTTTTTTTTTCCATTAAGGAACATAAATGGATATTTGTGAGATGATTACTGTATTCTTGCTCTTTCCTCAGAAGCATCAAAACCTTTAAAAAATCGAGTCTTTAAGAGGAGCCAAGCATTTATTGGGAGATAATCCATTTGTAGATGCTGCATGCATCTGTTGCTGTAACTCTTTTTTTTTAAATTTCTTACATACATGACAATAGTGGAATGCATTAAATTCATAATTATCCATTCACAGCACAATTTTTCATAGATCTGTATATAAAGTATGTTCATGCTAAATTATGCCATTATACATGAGCTGTAACTTTTTTTTAAGGAGCATATAGGGAAATTAAGGAGATACCTTGGAAAATCCTTAGGCATCTTGTCATTCTTACTTTCATTTAAAGGAAAGAGGAATTGTATAATTGAAATGAAGCAAATTATGTTACATGCATTTATGTATATGCCCAAATGGACCCCCTATTATGTATAACTATAAGGTAATAATAAAAGCATTAAAAAAGAAAATGAAAAAAAATACATCAAGTCCATAAAGATAAAACATAGTTACCTTGGGAAGAGGGACCTGAGAACCTGGTTGTGGGTGGAACTCTTACATTGTCCTCTGACTTTTGCTTATTTCTCCATTTATTTCTCCTGTGATTCCATCAGTCAGCCCACAGTCAAGCACTCAGGAGCTAGAAATGGTGACAAATGACTACTGCCCTTTTCTCGTTCATGGAGACAATCAACAAGAATTAGTATAGGATTCTCAGGGGACACAGATAAAAGAATGACTAACTTCCTGCACTGGAAAAATAGGATCACAGGGTATAATGTAGAACTGGGGACATCTGAGCTGTCATTTGAGAAATGTGAAAGAATTGTCACACCAAGGAATGAGTGTACTGATGAAAGGATAGAAAGCAAAGTGAGCAATCATTATAGAAATGAACTGCATGGCTTTCCCAGGGAAAGCAAACTTCATGTAGAGTTTCTTGAAATGATACAGATGGCTGGTATTAGGCAGTCATCAGTCAAAGCCCTCTCCAGCTCTCTGGAACCTTCTTGTCTTCCTATTTTAGCATTCAGCCAAATTCTACTCAGCTCAAGCAACTTCCCTGCCTATTGCTTTTGAACATGATATTTGTGCTCTTCTGATTCTTGTTTCTATATCATATCTTCCTCACAATTTTCTGATTCAGAGAATGTGGGGCTGGGATGACTAAAAAAAAAATCCAAGACTGTACAAAGACATATTTTACTTTGCTACTGGAAATTTCTTGAATGTCTGCCAAATTTTACTTCGTTTTTCTTTATAACTTGTAAAAATTTCCCCCCACTCCTCTTTCTTTTGTTGTTGTTCTTGTTGGATTTTATCCAACCATAAAACAAAATTTAAGGCATAAACTTGCCCTTTGATATCTGGGTCTCTTCCTGCTAGGACATTCTTTGAGTCCTTTAGCTTATGCATGTTCTGATCACAAAGGCATCTAAGTTAACATAGTCGCATCCTGTGGTATCCCTGGGTAGTGTTTTCAATTTAGAGAACAATGTAAGTCCTGGACTGTTCCCACATGACAGGGCAGTGTTTAAGTAGGTTTTATGCATGGATTTACCTATTTGCCCACAGCCTAACATAGTGGTCCTATTTTCTGAAAGGCAGGGGGTGCTTAGGAGGTTTAAGGAGCTTAAGGCCAGGCAACTATTCGTTGTTAGATCCGATTTTCCTTCCAGACCATTTGACCTCGGAGAATATAACCCATCATTACCTCATCTGTTGCACCATGACTTTTGTAGTCACTAGCAAGGAAAGGAGGAAGGAAGAGAAGGAGGAGTGCAAAAGAAAAAGAAGGAAGGTAGGAAAGAAGAAGGAGGAGTAAAGGAAAGAAAAAATGAGAAAGAGAGAGAGGGAGTGTGGGAAGACAAAGGGGAGGACTGCAAGAGAGGAATCAAGGGAGAGAAAAGAAGGAAAGCAAGAAGGAGAAAGGAAGGGAAGGCCAACTGAAGGGAGAGGACAAAAGGAGAAAAGGAGGGGAAAGATTAATAAAACCAGGGAGGAGGAAAAAAGGAGGAAGAGAGGGATAGTAAAAGGCAGAAAAGGAGGAAAGAAGGGAGAAGGAAGAGGGAGAGCGGGAAGAAGCAGCAGGTTGATAACATTAAAATTAAGTAACAAACTTATTCTGTTTGTTTAAATATGAAAAGGGCTGGGTGCTGTGGCACACATCTGTAATCCCAGCAGCTGGGGAGGCTGAGGCAGGAGGATGGTGAGTTCAAAGCCAGCCTCAGCAAAAGTGAGGTGCTAAGCAAGTCAGTGAGACTCTGTCTCTAAGTAAAATAAAACTAGGGCTAGGGATGGGGCTCAGTGGTTGAGCACCCATGACTTCAATCCCTGGTACCAAAAAAAAAAAAAAAAAAAAAGGAAAGAAAAGAAAAAGATGTAGCAAACTCATTCACAGGATAGGAGACAATATAGGATGACATCTACAGCCATAAGCTCTGACATCTGAGAGCCTAGGTTCAAATCCCAATTTATAAAATCTGTAAGCTGTTTGACAATTTGCCTAAAACCATGTTTTATTTTCCTAACCTATAAAATGATGACGATCACAGTCTTTCTCACACAGGGATTTTAGTGACGATTAGGTAGGATATTGCATGGAAAGCAGCTACAACAGTGTATGGCAGTTACTAAGTGTAGAATAAATGTGAGCTCTTACCATTTAGAATAAATTGATAAAGAGAAAACGGCCTTTTCTCTCATAAGCAGAAAAAATAACACTCTTGCATTTTTCATCTGCATTTGCCCTTAATGAATGCCATTACATCTGGAGTGAGAGTAGAGTGAAATGTTCATGTTCAGGATAATCTATAAATACTGTTTTATCTGCGTCTCTGTTTGGCCAATGGAAAACTTTCGGAACTAAGCTGGCTTAGTTCAAGGTCTGTCTAATGATATAAGAATGTTTTATTTTCATTCTCCTTTTAAACTACCTAATGATGAAATATAATTTTTAAAATGTTTGTTTTTCAATATAAGGACTTGAGACTTGAGCATGAAGGTTGTTTCAGTCACCCGTTTCTCTGCTGTGACCAAAAGACCTAACAAGAACAATTAGAGGAGGGAAATTTTATTTGGGGACTTATGGCTTCAGAGGTCTCAGTCCACGGACAGCCAACTCATTTCTCAGGGCTCCATGTGTGGCAGAACAGCATGGCAGAAGAGTGGAACAGAGGAAAGCAGCTTAGGACATGGTACCAGGAAGCACAGAGAGAGCTCTGCTCAACCAGGAGAAAATACACACTCCAGTGGCACACCTCCAATGACCTACCTCCTGCAGCTGCAACCTACCTGCCTACAGTTACCACCTAGTTAATTCCTATCAGGGGACTAATTTACTGATTAGATTAAGGCTCTCATAATCTAACCATTTCACCTCTAAAATTTCTTGTATTGTCTCACACATGAGATTTTAGTGGACACTTCACATATCCAAACCATAACCAAGGCTCTGTCTGTATTTGGGGACATCACTGTGATACAACTTAGGCTTGAAACTGGATGGTAAATGACTCATTCACAGCTCACTGATTATACAGCATGAGAAAACGAAAACCTTAAAAATTATTTGGCACTTTGATTTCTTATAAATGCACTGAAAGGGCTGGGGATGTGGCTCAAGCGGTAGCGCGCTCGCCTGGCATGCGCGCGGCCCGGGTTCGATCCTCAGCACCACATACAAACAAAGATGTTGTGTCTGCCGAGAACTAAAAAATAAATATTAAAATTCTCTCTCTCTCTCTCTCTCTCTCTCTCTCTCTCTCTCTCTAAAAAAAAAATAAATAAATAAATAAATAAATGCACTGAAAGCCTTTAGTGTTATTTTCTGAACCACACCTCTTCCATAAGATTCATTATTACAAACCATTTCCTTGTGGAGGTGTTTTAATTCCTTTCCCTCATTATTCTACAACTCTAGTGTATGGCACTGGAGATTAGGACTGCATGAGGGGAAAAAATGGAGGAAATGGAAACCAAGAGCTGTCAATCTCAAATGGAATGATAATGACCCTTTGTATAGAACTTGTCAGCCTACTAGTGGTTTCTTGGGATAAAGAGGGAATAGGGTTGTAGCTCATTAGGTATCAGGGTGTCATAATGGGTCATGAATAAGCTGATTTTATTTGCCTCATATTACTGAAAGACATGGTATGGGAAGGAGTTTTGGCTAAAGCAGCTCAGGTCCATGTGACTACATGTGTTCAGGCGTGTGAGCATGTGACTGCATAGGTACATATGTATGTATGAGTGTGTGACTCACTCTGGAGGATAGTGTTCATGCTATATAGGTGACTCCAGGGTCAGTGGATCACTGAGTGCTTCTTTTACTCATGACCTGCAACTGTCCCTTAATTTGCTGTACCTGCCTTCCAGCCCCAGTAGCAGCTCACTCTTTTCCAGATACTCAAAGTATAAGGACAGCTTTACTAAAGTGAGTTCTGAGAGAACCAACAGTTTCCTAGGCATGTCCCTGAAAAATTCTAATTCTGCCAATGCAATAGTGTTAGGATGTGTGGCCTTAATAGGTGTTTAGACCATGAGGGCTCCTTCCTTGAGACTGGGATTAAACCCTTATCAAAGAGGCTCCTCACAACATTCTGCTAGCTAGCTGTCTTCTACTTTGGCCTTCTTCCCTGTGAAGATTCAGAAAGAAGGTTGTCACCAGGCACCAAATGCCAGCACCCTTATCTTGTACATCCCAACCTCCAAAATGGCAGAAATGTATTAATTTTTTAAAATAAATTAGCCCGTCTCATCCTATTACAGCATCACAGCAGGGCCTAAGACAGGAACACCTAGACCAGTGGCCCAGTTTCAGGTTCACCTGCAAAGCTGTCCATCATTCACATGATTCTTCTCTCCTACTTCTCCTGATTCCCTCCCAAGGTGAGACACAGGATCCAGATCCAATCATAACTCCTCCCTACACTATTTGATGTCTGAGTCAATCATGATGCTTCTTTCAGCTGGACCTGAAAAGCAACAAGTGAATTAGAGTTAATCAAGAATCCAATAAAATAAATGTCACAGGAAACAATAAGAACAATGGGTCAGATAAGCCACCCTAATAATCCAGTGTGTTCTTCCTAAATGTCCCCAGTCCTAACTGTAGCTATGTAATCAGATTAACATTTCTAAAGAGCACCCATTTGGAGATATGAAAAAGTGTGTGTATGTGTGTAATAAGAATTGTAATACATTCCGCTGTCATTTATTTAAAAAAAAAAAAATCAAAAAGAAAAAAAAGAGCACTCATTTGAAAGTTAAGTGTCAGACTCCTTCACTGTTGGTCCCAGAGAAGATGGATTTAGGCAGAAACAAACAACAATGTACCATTTCCAGCTCACTTATTAGAAGTTTATAGTAAAATGACTAATGATAAATAAGATTTATTGAGTGCTAATTATTCCAGATATGAGTCTTTGCATTTTACATGATTTACTTTATTTGATTATCGTTTGTACTGATTCAAATCTACATAAAGATGAGAGATGAGAGAATTAAGGCCATGAGAGATTAAATAACTAGTTTCATGACTTTTATACAGTGGTAATCATGGGACACCAGAGAAAGAATGACCACAGAATTCATGTACTGAACTTCTACAATATACTCCTATCTAGATTTGTCATAGACCTTATAGGTTATTAGTTTTTAAATATCTATTTTTTAAACAGGGTTTGAACCCAGGGGTACTGAACCACTGAGCCACAGTCCCTGCACTTTTGTTAGAATTCTTTTTTATTTTGAGACAGGGTCTCTCTAAGTAACTTAGGGCCTAACTAAATTGCTGAGGCTGGCTTTAAACTTGGAATCCTCCTGCCTCAGCCTTCCTAGCCACTGGGAAGCCGCTGGGATTATAGGTGTGTACCACAGTGCCCAGCTGTAAGTATCTTACCTAGATATGATTTTACTTAAACTCTCCCTTGTAAGATAGATAAAAGCAGCAATTGTGAATAGCCTCACAATTTCTAAATGCTTATTTACCATCCAAACTCTAGTTTCCTAGGCCTAGACTTTCCCCACTACATTTTATCATTCCTTTTAATCAGCTTCATGGTTAGACAGCAGATGAAGGAGTCTTAAGAGTCCTCTTTAATCCCTATAGGCCACAATTCTTACTGCTCTCCCTTCTACTTTTTTTTTTTTTTTTGTCTTTTTTTACAGTTCCGGCCCAGTTCCAACATGTCTGTTAAAACTGTTAACAATAAATATTCTGATACATTATTCATTGGCTCTTATAAACACTTGCATTTATTTGGTATCCATAACTGACATTTGTCCATAGTAAATGAATAATATGATTTTGGCACACATACAAGTTAGCAACCCCATCTCTATTTTATGATGTCAGTGTCAGAGTTTAAAATGAAAAAAAAAAAGAAAGAAAAGAAGAAGAAAGCTATATTTCTTTGTTTATTTTGCTGCTATTATATTAGGCTGCTATTAACAAAAATGAATGTGGTTATAATTTTTATGTTTCTGCATAAGTCCAACCATCTCTGTCCTAAACAGTGAAGAAGTTTCATATTTAGCTTTCAATTGTGTGCTCTTTTGAGAAGGCAGTGGGATAAAATAGCTGGGAGTAGAATTGAGGGCACTGGATTTTTAATATGGTTCATTCGATTCCTGTTGATTGTTTTTTATTTTGTTTTATTTTCTTTAATTGACTTTCCAATGTGCCTGTCATTTTTCTGTGGTCAGCTCATTGTCTGTTTTCTCAAATTTGTTCTCTCTGGTTATCAAACTCCTTCTTGTGCATATATTCCCTCTGAACATGTACATATGCATGTGTTCATTTTGAAATTAGAATAGCATTTTAAGAAAACACACACACACACACACAGAGGTATCAAGCAGCGATTCATCACATCCTACATTGAAGGCAATGAGGCCGTTTCAAAAATCAGCGCCAGGTCTGCCTTACTGCTGCGGGTCATTTCACAGCCCGACAAGTAAATCCTACAATAATCCATCTTTCTGTGACAGGAAGATGCAGCATCTTGGATTTCACAAATATTCCAGAAAATGCAACTGTACAACTCAGTGGAATAGAAAGTTTAGAACTGCTACCCATTATCCCAGAGCATGAATTCACATTGCACATTGTTGTTTCCAATGAATAATAGGTTATTTCATAATTAATTTTTATTGTTACTTTAAGTACTTATCACAGATATCTAGAGAGCTTATATTTGAGTTAAGCATTTCATTTGAATGATGCAGAGTTCTTCTGATGGAGGAATAAACAAATATAAAGGAAGTACATGCCTGGTAGGAACTTGCCAATCAAACTTCTTACATTTTTCATATAATTAACATTCTAAAAGATTTTAGTGCATGTCAGAATGCTTAAGCTGCAAGAACTTAGAAAGGGAACATCGCCTTGTCTTTTCCTGGTGCTGACTGTCTTGAGCAGAACATACATAACTCATGAAGTAAGATCTTTTTCAGAATGTGGTTAAAGTACTGTGATAATAGAGGGCAGAACAAATAATGTAATCCAAGGAGTTTTCTTTCACTAATACATTTCATGAGTTAAAACAAATCAATGCAGGGACTGGGATGGTGGCTTAGTCATGGAATGCTTGCCTAGTATGTGTGAGTCACTGGGTTTGAATCTCAGCAATGCATATAAATAAATTAAATAAAGGTCCATTGATAACTAAAAATATCTTAAAAATTCCAATGACACCTAAATATCAATTATTAGATTACTGTCTTAATGGAAATTTCTCAGAAATGCTTTTTATTTTTTTTTAATTTTATGAGGTCTGCTTTATTCTGACAGTAATATCAGGCAAAGCCACTACAAGAACACTACACAATCTTCTTCTCAGTAAAAGAAACCATCAGTGAGGTGAAGAGAGAGCCTACAGAATGGGAGCAAATTTTTACCACAAGCACATCACATAGAGCACTAATCTCTAGGATATATAAAGGACTCAAAAAACTTAACACCAAAAAAAACAAATAATCCAAACAATGGACCAAGGAACCGAACAGATACTTCTTAGAAGATGATATACAATCAATCAACAAATATATGAAAATATGGGGCTGGGGTTGTGGCTCAGTGGTAGAGTGCTTGCCTAGCACACAGGAGGCACTGGGTTCAAATCTCAGCACCACATGAAAATGAAATAAAGATATTGTGTTCACCTATAACTAAATATATATATATATATATCAAACAAAACTATGAAAAAATGTTCAACATCTCTAGCAATTAGAGAAATGCAAATCAAAAGTACTCTAAGATTTCATCTCACTCCAGTCAGAATGACAGCTATTATGAATACAAACAACAATAAGTGTTGGCAAAGATGTGAGAAAAAAAAGACACACTCATATATTGCTGGTGGGACTGCAAATTTGTGCAGCCAATCTGGAAAGCAGTACGGAGATTCCTTAGAAAACTTGGAATGGAATCACCATTTGACCCAGCTATCCCACTCCTTGGTTCTATACCCAAAGGACTTAAAAACAGCATACTACAGGGACACAGCCATATTAATGTTTATAGCAGCACAGTTCACAATAGCTGAACTGTGGGACCAACCTAGATGCCCTTCAGTAGATTAATGGCTAAACAAACTGTGGCATATATACACAATGGAATACTACTTAGCATTAAAAAAGAATAAAATCATGGCATTTGTCAGTAAATGGATGGAGTTGGAGAATATGATGCTAAGCAAAGTAAGCCAATCCCCCAAAATCAAAGTCCGAATGTTTTCTCTGATATGTGGATGCTGATCCATATGTGGTGGGGGGGAGTATGGGAGGAATGGAAGTACTTTAGATACGTCAAAGGGAAGCAGGGGGCATGGGTAGGAAAGATGATGGAATGAGATGGATGGACATCTTTATCCTATGTATATGTATGAAGATAGGAATGGTGGGACTCTGCTATGCTTACAACCAGAGACATGAAAAATTGTGCTCTGTGTGTACTATGAACTGAAATGCATTCTGCTATCATGTATAACAAATTAGAGTAAATAAATCAATTTAAAAAAGAAATCTACAAATAATATTCCAAATGAACTTAGATAAACAAACTTTTACAAATATTTTGGAAAACAAAATCTGACATAAATTTATTTAGTATCCCAAATTAATATTACAATTGATTTTATAGTATTTACTATCACTGTAAAAAGAATATGCAGATGATCATTTGAATATTTGTAGGGAAAAAATAACTTTGACAAAACTTAGCACATATTTTTGACAATGATCCTCAGCAAGAATGGAGATGTTTGCTCTCAATGTTAGAACACATAACTAATGTGGGGTGGGGGGGGGCTTGGGTTCCAACACTGGAAATGCACAAAAAAGATTTAAAATAATTTCTCACTGCTGGGCTTAGTGGCCCATGCTTGTAGTCTCAGTGACTCAGGAGGAAGGAGGATTCAAGTTCAAAGCCAGCCTCACCAACTTAGAGAAACCCTAAGGACTTAGTGTGACCCCGTCTCATAATTAAAAAAAAATGGGCAGGGGATGTGGCTCAGTGGTTAAGTACCCCAGAGTTCAATCCCTGATACAAAAAAACAAACAAGAACAACAACAAAACTTCTCAGCAAGAATACTAAGTAACTTCTTTAAACTGACAATTTACATGTATTTAAAAACCCTGCTAATATTATAATTATCTATTTATTATTTAGTTGTACTGATTTATAGGTATAGTATGATAATTCAATGCATCAAAAATGCTCACAAGCACTTGTTACTAGTAACCACCTCTTTGACATATTTTTGTCCCCAAAAGGTATAGCCTTTTATGTAGATTACCCTTATCATTTTCACTAACACTGGTAGATGGGGTGGGAGAGTGAGTATGGGTGTGCTTTTCCGGTGCACTTATCTTTTCTTTTCCTTTTCCTATTCTGTTGTATGTGTTCTGTGACCATAGCTGACCTAGTTCAATTTGCAGTTGAGAGGTGTGGTCCCTAACATGAAAATGTTAGAAGGTGATTTATCTCATCTGTCTACCTTCAGCTGCTCTGTCTTTATTTCTCTTATGGCAAAAAATTGAACATCTTCATAGTATGTATTTGTGATAGCCCTTCAATTTAATCTAGGGAAAAAATGGATCTATTTTATTATGCTAAGTTCTGATTATCAGTGTGCTGTGGAAGCTACATGGTAATTGCTAACGCCATATGCAATTAGAGAGCAAGATAAACAGGTTTACCCATATATTCATTGTTTTATTGGACTTCACTAAAAAGCACACACTCAAAAAGAAAAACTTCTGTAACTCCTTTGATTTTATTCTCCATTACAATGTCTATATTCACAAAACCCATATTTATAACAACTTTTTAAGATATATTTTCCTTCTCCCTACAGTTGAGGTGGCTTATACAGTGTGAGAACTACATAAATTTTGCAAACTTTCACTTATTTAATGAATTACCACTTGGTTTCATCTAATTTGAAAACTCTCGTCTATAAATGGTGGTTGGGTGTGTTGCACTGGACCATGGCACTATATGAGAGATCTGCAAAAAAGATTGTCTTGATCAATTAGAATATCTGCCACAAATGAGGGAGAGGTGGTATCGGCATGTATGTCAAATATGTTCTAATCCTCTTGGCACTATTTCTATCTGAATAATAACTGATCTACTAAGTAGGGTTTAGGTTTGCAACTCCTTGGAATAAGAATGAAAGAAATTATTCTCTATCCTCCCAGAGATGTTTACTGTAATGTCTATTTTGTTCCATTTTAAACATTCTGAATTCTCTGTGCCTATAAAAAGAAATGATAGGGTTATTAAATAATTTTATGATAATTTCATTTGATATAACTTAAAGTCATAAGGAAATAAATCTTCAGAACATTTCAGCATAAATTAAAGCAACGTTTTCTAGTCTATTTCTGAAAGAAAAATATAACCTATCTTACTGACTTTATAGGATTAATGTGAATTTCAAATTGGAACATGGTAATTATATCACTTTGGAAAACAAATCCATGCAAATTATTTTATTTACTTGAACATTGTCGACATGAGAAATGTTTAATTCAATTCCTGAAGGTACTACTATTGTTTGGATCACTGGTAAACCAATAGATATCAGACTTAATTTGCTATATATTCATCTGTTGGATTCTTGGCGTTGCTTGCTTTCTGTCTCTTTGTTCTTTTGTTGTTGTTTTACAGTGAAGAGTATCAAACCCAGGTCTTTCATCTGCCAGGCAACTGCTCAGCCACGAGCCTGTATTCCCAGTCCACTTTGCTAGTTCTTCATATGAAGCTCATGCTCTGATTTTCATGTAAACTCACATCGTCCAATAAGGTTAGAGTTCACAGAATTTTCTCTTGACCTGTCTCTAAGGTGAATGGAATGGATGAAGTTTGATAAAAAAGGACTAAGAGGCTATCTTGACATCCTCTAAACACAAGAGGAAGAGGAATGTTCCAGGTACCATCCATCCAGGAATCCTCACCTCATCTTTTCCTTTGCATCAGTCAGGCCCACAGCATCCCAAATAAAAAATTGTAGCAATCTTCTTACTAACAATGCTTTATTTAAATGTGGTAAACACATCTGTGTTTTCTTTGACTCTTCTAAAACCAACAAGAATAAACAAAAAACGAACCCCAAAACAAAAACAAAAAAACCCAACACTAGCAAGGTGTTTTAATTTTCCAAAATTTCTAGGATAGGGACCAAAGTTCACTGTTACTCTTGATTCTCCTTGGCATTCCTCCTGTAAATTATTTGATGTTTATTGACAAGCTATCATGTGGGCACATGAGGGTGTTTTTTAAGTCTACTGAGATAAATGAGGCAAGAAGGCCAACGTGTGCTTTGGGAGAACACGAGGGGATAATAACGCAAATGTTGTGCATGTATGACTCTTTTGTTATTGAGATCTACAAGGCTGTTCATTACCAGCAATGTATCTCTAATATGCTTCTCCCTTAGATCAAGCCAGCTTGAGGTTTCCGTTCATTAACCAGATATTATAAAACGCTTTGTGCAGTTCTAGAGAAACGGTGTATTCAGATCCAAAGTAATAACCTGTACTTGATGTTTTTATCTAAAAGATGTTAAAGGGCAGTTACTTGCTTTCATAACAGTTGCAGGCCATGGGTGTTGAATCTGAGGTCCATAAGTGAGCCAAAGGATGCTATAAACACTCTGAGATTGTAAGTAAAATCACATGTGTAAATGTGCCTGAACTTTGTCTTGTGGAAAGACAGTCTAGGGATCTTTCATCCATTTCTTAAAACAGTGAGTCCCTCTAAAATGCAAATTTATATGCATATTATAAAATGATGTTCTTCCTGTCATCTATGTTACAAAACAAGCACAACTCCCCATTTTGTTTCATTTCTTAAATTTAAAAAAATTTACTTAATATTCTAGATAGTGACTGTATTAGAAACGGAACTGACGTAGAGAAAGTGGGAAATAGGGATATCATCTTTGGGTGGTGTCAGGGAATGACACTTAATGAGGACAGTCTCGTTTTTCTTGTCCAGCAACTAAAGAGTTTTACTAGAAAACCTTCTGAGTTCCCGTCCAATGCAAACAGTCTCTGGTTCTTTGAGGAAGGAGAGATCCACTGACTTGTTCAAAAGGAAGGCGGTGTGGCACCAGAGAGCAATTTCTTCCTTTTTTTCATGAAGTCTGGGAATGAGAAGGGACACAAGAAAACAGAGAGAAAGTTAAGTAAATGAAGCAAATACTCAATTTTATTCATTTTGTAACATAATCAATGTGCACCTTGTATAGTTTGTCAGTATGACATGTGATTATTCTCAGATACCAAACCAACATGCTGTCACTGGGAAACAATGAAAGGTGCCTATTGAATATATCACCCTTAGGACATGAACAAATATTGGCAGTGTGCCACAAAAGGAAAGATAAGCAACAATTAATTAACTGTGCCATTCTGGTTGCATACCTTATCTTGCAACTTTGCAAGGGACCTGTGAGATAGATCTCATGCAAAATTAGGACCAATGATTGACTGATAAACTGGGACTACACAAGGTCAGTAGAGTTGCCATTTGAAAAAGATCAGTCTAACTTGAGAAACACAGTTCTTTTTTTGGCAGGGTGGTGGTGGTAGGGCTAGCAGGAGTGTATCAGGGATTAAGCTCAAGGGCATTTGACCACTGAGCCACATCCCCAGAACTGTTTTGTATTTTATTTAGAGAAAGGGTTTCACTGAGTTGCTTATTGCCTCGCTTTTGCTGAGGCTGGCTTTGAACTCAGCATCCTCCTGCATCAGTCTCCTGAGCTGCTGGGATTACAGGCGTGCGCCACCATGCCTAAACTAAGTTTTGCTGCCTTAGCCATTTTTTTTTTAATTTCCTTGGCTGAATAGGGTAAAAATATATCAAAAAGAGATGACCAAAGTTTCATATAAAATGTGACTGTTACACAAGGACAAAATCATATGAAAGATGTGGATGATATAAAATTTATTATAAACTAAGTATTCAGCTCATAATAAAGTAATACAGTAGTTATGAGAATGGGTTCTGGAGCCAGTGAGCATGGGTTCAAATGCTGGCTTTTCTATTTTTCAACTGAATATGTCATTTAAGCTTTCTGAGCATCATTCTCTCAACTATAAACAGAAGTAATGGAATATCTTTATCAGAAGTTCCTAAGAGGGATAAGCAAATAATCTAACAGGTATAGAACATTTTAAATATAAATTAACACAAAAGATATAGGAGGAAGAAATACTGGCAGAAAGAGAAGTCTGAGAAGGAAGTTACTTTTAGATAGCTAGAGGACATAGTTAATATTAATGTAGTCAAGTTGAAGAAAGCTCAAAAAGCAAAACGGAGCTTTGTGCGTGGCTCAGAAGATTCTTAGAAACCTGTCTCTCACATGAATGCAGGTATTCAGAGGCTTAGCATACTACAGAGATATTTCAACATAAGGAGTATCATATTAAATAGATACAACTAGGTTATAATTGTTTATTTTTATTCTATCTGGAGTATAAAGTAAGAGATGTAAGCAATACTGAAGGTTATAAAAGTAGAAGTAATGAATTTCATCCTTGCTCATTTCAATCCATTCCTCAGAAATAAATCAATTCTGTTTCCATTGGAGGTCACCATGACAATAAGAAATATTCAGACATTTTTAATTGATTTATCAATGACTTTCAATAGATTCCATCCCCCCCCAACAAAAAAATTAATGAATGAAGCCAATTCTCCACCTCTTTGTCATCATTGTTTTTACTTTTATTAGTATTGTTAGTAGTATTTTATTTTTGAGCTTTAAGTGCTATATTTCAACAGAGTTATTTCTTGAAGAATCAAATTGAACTACTCTGTCAAGTTCCCAGCATGTGCAACAGGGAAATGAGAAATCCGTCTTTATCACTCTTCTCTAATTATAATTAAAACTTTGATGCTTTGCTTTAAGCTAATTCTAAAAATTGAGGTAAATTAATAGTTCCGAGAGGATTATTATTTTATGAATATTATTCACAACAAGAAATATGATAATACCCACAAAAATTGAAAAGCAATCTTAAGGTACAGACCAGTTTGAATTATTTGTTTCATCAAATTTGCTCAGTCTATAACTCAGTTTGTTTCATTTTAGGATCATGACTTTCTTTAGTTTTCTGTTCCTTTTTTTAAAATTTGTTTGTTGGTATGTTTCATTTTTAATAGTGGTTTTTAATTAACTTTGTTATCATGATGTTGAAGAAATGGTATCTCATTATAATCCAATCTGCTGGAATATTTATCTTTCCATTTATCTGACAAATCTTGATTCCTGGATCTGCTATAAATCTGACAAACTACAGTACATAAATGTACATTTTGTATTGCTTGACTTTCATGTACTTTCCCTTTTTAAAATTTTCACCATCAGAGGTGCAGGTATTATTTTTTAAAAGTCAAACTTTGCAAATCACTGAATTTCTAAAAATGTTTATTTTGTTCTCACACTTAAATGTCAAGATATCAGAAAAATGAATTTCATATCAATAATAGTATTACTTAATAGCCATACAGACTTTCCATTTTCATTATTTGTATTTTCTTTTGTAGGTACTTGAATTTTATTCTTCCTAACATTCCTAGAATTTTCTCCGTATTCTTAGAATTATAAAATTTTATCTGAAATTTTTAGTGGGAACATTTTTATTAATTCATTTTGCCTTATATTCAGTTGACTTTTTTCAATGTGAAGGTTTTTTAACTTCCTTCACAAAATCAAGGTAAATTTTAAAAATTTACATGGATTTTCACAATTGTGTTGGTCTTTAATTTTCTTTTCTTAATTTGCTTTGTTGAATTTTGCTTTAAAAGTCTTGCTAGGTGGCTGGAGTTGTGGCTCCGTGGTAGAACACTTTTCTGGCTTGCATGAGGTCTTGGGTGTGATCCTTAGTGCTGCAAATAAATAAAGAAAGAAACAAACAAACAAAGTAAAGACCATTGACAACTAAAAAAAATATTAAAAAAAAAAGTCTTGCTAGACTAACAAAGTGAATTAGAAAGACATCAACGTTTCATTCTTTCTTACTCTTTGAAAAAGTTACCAAATTTGAGGGATTTAGACAAGAAATTTAGACAAGAAAATGGGCTGATGACTTTGATGTCTTTGTGATTGAATAGATCATGCAAGAAAGATATGTTGATTGTCATTTCAATGTCTTGAAATGTTTTTTTTTTCCTAGACAATCAATCTCTGACAGGGTACATTGTCCAAGGAAAATGGGAACCAAAAAGAGAACAATTTTACATTGTGTAAGAATTGCCATTTTGTGTTGTCAAACATACCATGCTAAGCAACTGTTGATGGGTTCAAAAGTGGGGCTTTCCCATGGGAGAAACATTCCTTGCAGGACATGGAGTCTTATGGTAAAATGGAGTCTGTTTGGTCATTGCCTATATAGCCTGGCCCATAACAGTCACAGAAATTAAAAAGCTGATTTAAACAGTCAGTTGTATATTACTGTACTGAAATGCCTGATAAGAATAACTTGTAAGGAGAAAAGATTATTTTGGCTCACAGTTTTTGGAAGTTCCAATAGAGGAATGTGCCTCTGGTGGCCATGGGGAGCATGTGGTAGAGTAAACTACTTGCCTCCTGGACAGGAAACAAATTAAGAAAGAGGAAAGGGCTAAGGTCTCATAATGCCATTCAAATGGCACGCCCCATTATCTAAGGACCTCCCACCAGTCTCTGCTTCCTAAAATTCCACCACCTCCCAAAAGTGCCACCATGGTAAGCAAGCCTTTAACGTGCACTTTTGGGGAATATTCAAGGTCCAACCAATAGCATAGGTCAATTTGGTATTTTTTTAATGCATTTACATTTCATTCATTTTTCATGTTTAAAGCAAACAGTTTAAAACTTTTAAACAATGGCTGTTTGAAGTTAATAGCAATCAGTCAGGACCTTTGGAAATAGTATAATTGTAGATGTGTTATTGTCCTTAGCCATAATTTTTTCACTTTTTAAAATTTTTCTTTTTTTGTTATTTCATTATAGTTTTACGTAATAATTTTATCGAGGCATGATATCTATACAGAAAAGCATTAAAAAATAGTGTCTAACCCCATGAAATTCTATCAAATTAAACCACACCTGGTGCACCCACTATGCAGATTAGGAAAGGGAAAGTTATTAAAACCCTAAGTCAACTTTATAGCATCTTTTAACTGTTACACATATATTTCATGTATTGGACTCCATGGTCCAGGAAAACATTATGTTCTTGTGGTTTTATGTGTCATCTTTTCTTCATTTCTGTTGGTGGATTATGAACTTTAATCTTCCAAGTAAAATCTTTTGTCTTTATTAATTTTCTTTATTGTGCTACTGTTTTCTCTTTTATGGTCTTTGAACCTTACCATTATTTCTTCCCTTATGCATCATGTGGGTTTATTTGTTCTTCTTTTGATAATTTCTTGAGATGGAAATTGACATCATTGCTTTTCAGCCTTTTCTCTATAATGTATATATTCTGGTAAATGTTCTCCAAGGAGGATTGTTTTTCATATCTTATATATATTATATTTTCAATATAATTCGATGCAAAAAATAATTTTGAACTTTCATTTTTATTTTTTCTGTGAGCCATTTGCTGTTAAGGAATGTTATTTCCAAGCATTTCAGGACCTTCTTCATGTCTCTTTGTGTCTCCTTGTACCAGTTACCCTGCTCTGCTCCTTCTTCATATTGCCATAATAGGATGTATAATCATACCATATAAATTGTTATGTAACTGAAGTCAGTTCTAGAGACATTAGATATTTTATATCTTATGCTTTATATTTAATTTCATAATTTTATATTCATTGAGAATTCTTTCATGAGGAGATCATGAAAGATGTGAATTAAAACCTTTCTACATGATTTTGTATTTGTCTTTTTTCCTTTTTTATTTTTATTTTTTTGGGAGTGCCAGGGATTGAACTCAGGGGCACTCCACCACGAAGCCACATCCCCAGCCATATTTTATATTTTAATAAGAGACAGGGTCTCACTGAGTTGCTTAGCACCTTGGTTTTGCTGAGGCTGGCTTGGAACTTTTGATCCTCTTGCCTCAGCCTCCTTAGCCACTGGGATTTCAGGTGCTTGCCACTGTGCCTGACTGTTCTTTTATTTTTTTAATTGTGAAAATACATTTGTAGGTGCACAAAAATTTTTGAATACTTCCATAGTAGGCAATCTTCTCAGATGGCTTGTGTGATATCCACCCCCAAGTTTTACTTCATATATAATCTGTTCTCCTGGAGGTAGGACTCAAAAACAAAAGCAATAGCCTGTCCTTTCCATGATTGCATTATGTTATATAAGATCCACCTCCATTTTTAAAGAGCATAGAGAAAAATTCTCTTGCTAGCCTTGAAGATGTAAATTGCCATTTAGTGAACTGCCCATGCATAGAGCTACCTGGCACAGAATTATGGGAGGCCTCTGGAAACTCGGGTATCTTCTAGTCAGCAGCCAGTGAGAAGCCAGAGACCTTGTTTGCATAGTCACAAGGAAAGGAATTCTATCAACATCATGAGTGAATGGGTTCTTTACTAGCCACTTTTAATTCAATGACACCTTTAATTAAAACAAAGTACCTCTCAACCCAAAAACCCATATTCAGTGAATAATACCTCCAAACAAAAACTATGGCTGCTTTTCTTTTATATGGGTCCCCTTGATGGGATGAGAGGGCATGCTGTCCAGGCAAGACCTTGGTAGCAGTCCGGTAGACCTTACAGCAGAGAACTTTGTTCACTTACTTTGAGCCTCCTGCTCCCTGGAAACCCTGAGAAAAATTAAAATTGGCATGGTTTTTGTTACAAAGAAATAACTTGTTACATAGAAATAAAAATCAAATACATATTCTAATACATAATACAAAAACCTTGCTACTGTATCTCTAGTAATGCTTTTGACTTTAATGTCAAATGGATTTGTGTTAATATAACAAAATCACCTTTTATTGTTTTTAGTACTTATTTGTATGGTATATATCATCTTACATTCTTTCTTTTTAACTTTCTGCACACTCATATTTACATGTACTTTTCCCAAGAAACACAGTATGTTTTGTTGTTACTGTTTTATCCACTAAGACTGTTGTTACTCTTTTATCCACTCCCATTTATTGGGAGTATGCCAGTTATATACATTTATTATTCAGTTTCAACCTTTCTAATCTCTTTTATGTTCCCTTTCTATTGTTTTTCTTCTTTTGCATTTAGTATTTTATACTGTTTTCTTCTTACTAATGATGGATTTGCCTACTCCTTTATCACTGGATTCCTGATGTTAGAACAATTGTTCTTGAATTAACATTGTTTAATATGAATTAATTACTGTGTCTAAAAGAATTCCACTTGTCATCCTTCTGCCATTTTATGCATATAAATTCTACATATATTTTAAACATTATTAACATTTATGCAGTTAGTTTGCACTTAGATTTACCTATCTTTTGAATCACTATTCCTTCTACCATTTCTGTATGGAACAACATTCTTTTGCCCAATAATTATTTTTTTCCCTTCAGAATAAGACTAATGATGAGGGAACTGGGGAATCTAGCTCAGTTGGTAGAGTGCTTGCCTCACATGCACAAGGCCCTGGGTTCAATCTCCAGCACCACCACCAAAAAATAAAAAATAAAAAGACTAATGATGAAAATTGTCTTAGTTTTATTTGCCTACAAATGCTAATTCACTGAGTAGAGATGTTGGGATCAATGGGTATTTTCTTTCAATTAAAGGTGTTATTTAATTGTCTTCTTGGTTCCAGTTTTTATACTAAAGACTCAGCTCTCAGCCTTAATATTGCTTGTTAAAAAGAAATAGTTATTAGTGGCTGGAGTTGTGGCTCAGCAGCAGAGTGCTCACGTGGCACATGAGACGTCCTGGGTTTGATCCTCAGCACCACATAAAAATAAAATAAAGATATTGTGTTCAACTACAACTAAAAAATAAAATATTTTTTAAAAAAGAAATAGTTATCCCAGTGACTGGGGAGGGTGAGATAGAAAGATTGCAAGTTCAAAGCCAGCTTCAGCCATTTAGCAAGACCCTAAGCAACTTAGTGAGACCCTGTCTCAAAATAAAACATTTTTTTTAAAGGTGGGGGATGTGGCTCAGTGGTCAAGCACCCTGAGTTCAAATCCCGGTACTAAGAAGAAAAGAAATATTAATAGATATTTTTTCCTTGTATTAAAGAATATCCTTTTATCTTTAAGCAATATTAAAATATTAATATGACACAAAATGCATTATTTACTTTTAATTTATTCTGTTTGGTTCCTAAAATTTATATAGATTGAAGCCTTTGATCAGTTTTGGCAAAATATAGTCATCATTGTCTTAAGCATTGCTTTTCTCAGTCTTTCTCTTCTGCCTCCTCTGAGACTCAAATTACATATACTGGAAATATGTTCACCACACTCATCAGTCTCTATAGTCATTCATGTGTTTTTCATCTTATGTGTAATGTCAATTCAGGATATTACTTTTCGGTTCTTTCAGTCCTTCATCTGATGTTAAACTTGTTGAGTTCTTAATTTCAGATATGTTAGTCTTTATTTCTGCAGTTTCTCCTTGTTTGTTATTTTTTTTTAAGTAGAGAGTCTGATTATCAGTGAATTATTATATTTTATCATGTTTCCTTGAAATAATGATAATAGATTCTAATTAAAGTCTGACAAGTACAATATCTATGTCACCTATATTCTATGTTTCTATTTTTGCTCTCTATTTCACTCCTTACATGTCTGTGTGTGTATATAAATAAAATATGGTATATATAATATGTATTCATTCTTCTATGTTTGCATATATATGCATCTGCTGATTCAATTACTATTCCTGGCAAGTAATTGAATTTGCTAAATACCAGTTATTTGATATAAAAAATGTAGAGGCTATGCAACATCATAGTAAATGGGAAAAAACTGAAAGCATTCATGTAAAAATACTGAACAAGTGTGTCTACTCTCACCTCTTCTCTTCTATATAGTACTAGACATTTTCACCAAATGAATTAAGCAAGAGGAGGAAATAAAAGGGTGAAAATAGGAAAGGAAAAAGTAAAATTATCTTATTTGCAGATGATTTGATCTTATATTTAGAAGGATTAAAATGTTCCACCAGAAGACTGCCTGAGCTAATAAAAAATTCAGCAGGTAGTAGGTTACAAAATCAACATACAAAAATCAATAGCTTTTGTATATACCAATAATGAATCTGCCAAGAAAGAAATCAGGAAAACAATATTCACAATAGCTTCAAAAAAGTTTTTAGAGTTTACAAATAAATCTAACTAAGGAGGTGAAACACCTTTGTAATGAGAAGTATAGAACACTGAAGAAATTGAAGAAGACATAAGAAAATGGGGAAAAAAAAACCCATGTTGATGGGCAGGCAGAATTAATATTAAAATTACCATATCATCAAAAGCATTTATACAGATTCAAGGCAATCCCAAAACACCATGTAAATACCTATGACACTCTTTGCAAAAGAACAGTACTAAAATTAATTTGGGAGAATAAAAGACCCCATAGCCAAAGTAATTCTAAGCCAAAAAAGGCAATCACAGTACCTGACTTCAAATTATACCAGAGTTATAGTAACAGAAACTACATAATGCTGACATAAAAATAGACATAGGCCAATGAAACAGAAAAGAAGACACAGAGAAAACTCACTCAGATGACAAACACAGTCATCTGATCCTTGACAAAGGTGCCAAAATCATATGTTGGCAAAAAGAAAGCTTTTTACACAAATGGTGCTGGGGAAACTGGTTATTCATAGGTAGAAGACGGAGACTAGATTCTTACAAGATTAGAACTACCCTGAACAAAAGTCAACTAAAAATAGATCAAAGACCTAGCAATTAGACCAGGAACTATGCAATTCTTTGAAGAAAATGTAGAGTTAATACTCCAATGTGTAGGCACAGGCACCAACATCCTCAATAGGATCTTAAAGCTCAGGAAATAATGCCAAGAATTAATAAATGGAATGACATCAAATTAAAAAGCTTCTAAACAGCAAAGTAAACAATGAAGAATGTAAAAAGAGAATGTACAGAATTGGGGGAAATCATTGCTGGTAACTCTACCGTCAGAGGAAAAGGCAACTGAAAAATGTAATGCCAAAAATATAAAAGAAAGAAAGGAATTAATAATGGGCAAAAGAACTAAACAGACACTTCTCAAAAGAAGAAATACAAATGGGCAACAAAAAATATTCAACTTTTTTCATAATTATGGAAATGCAAATCACATCTACACTAAAGTTTCATCTCATGCCAGTCAGTATGGTGGAAATCAAGAATACAAACAATAATAAATACTATACAGAGAAAAGGAGTACTTTTACACTATGGGTGGAATTTTAAATTTGTATAACTACTATGGAAATCAGTGGAATGGGATCACCAAATAACTCAACTATACCACTCCTCATTATTTATCCTAAACATATTAAAGTTCCCCTCATTTTTTATACTAAAAAATTAAAGCCAGCATACTATGATGATATATGTATAACCATGTTTATACCAGCACAATTCAGAATAGCCAAATTATGGAGCCAGTTAAGTGTCCATACAGATGAGTGGATAAAGAAAATGTGGTCTATATATGCACAGTGGAATTTTATTCAGCCCTAAGAAAGAATGCAATTATGTCATTTGTGGGAAAATGGATGGAATTTGAGAACACTATGTTAGAACATATTAGAACACTCATATGTCAAAATGTGAAAAGCCAAGGGCTCCATGTTTTCTCTCATATGTGGAAGCTAGAGAGGTGAAAGGAAAAGAAAGGAAGTACGGCCAGGGTTTCATGAAAATCAAAGGGAATTCAGTAGAACAGAGGAAAGGAACAGGGGTGGCAAATACTGGGGTACGTTATTGACCGAGTTATATTGTTATATTGTGTGCATGTACAAATATGCTAACAATCTCAGCATTATGTATAATTATAATGCATCAATAAAAATATGAAAAATGTAAAAAAAATAAGTAAATAAGAACATGAATTTTAAAACAAAAGCATAGAAGCTATGGTTGATTCATTTTTCTTCCTCTAGAGAAAATTTGCACCATTCTTTGGTAATCAGAAAAAGGAAAGATAGATTGCCCACATCCAGTCAAGGAATAAGAAATTTCTAAACTGACCATGAGGCAGTATTTGTAAGTCTTATTTTTAATCTAAGTGTGTAATCTCCTAGGTGCTCCAGATAGAAGTATAGAGTATTTACTAGGATTCTTGGTGAACAATGAATCGTAGTGTTTTTGTGTTCAGTATTATAGCACTCCACTTTCTTTATGACTGTAACATTTTGCACTGTGCATGTTAAAAATTTCTTTCAAATAAATGCCAAATATTTTGTTAATTTCTTTGTGCTGCCTACTTTCTTTGAGAAGCTTCTTGTTACCCTCATTTCTCTGAGTTCCAATGTTTGTTTCTTTGCCTGAGAATTCTTGACAGCATCTTCTTTGGTTTCTTGTTTTCCAGAAGCTGTTCACCATCCTGTGTCTCAACCATGTACCAAAAATAAGTAAATATTCCAAAGCTGTGTGAGGGAAGTTGGGTTCAGCTCAGTGAGAGTCTTCTCTTCAGGGTCTGGCTCCTCCTGTCCTCACTGCTTTAACAGCCCTTCTATGCTTTCTGAAAGATTCATTTTGTATTTTATAGCACTTACCTGCTAGTTTTCATTGGGACAATTCCCATGCTACAAGCTGTAGCATCACAGCCAGAATTACAAATAGCTCACAAAAATTTTTAAAAACTTATAATTTTTATAAAATTTTTTTTATTTTTATAATTTTATGAAATATGTCTCAGATGACATTCTTCAATTTCATAGTAGTATACTTTCTCTGAAGATAGACTACACGATCTTGATTTTGCTGAAGAGACTAGTTAGAATCCTAAGTTCTTCCTTGTTCTTTACATTGAGTCTAAACCCCTTACATGACCTGTGCTCTGTATTCATCATTGTCTTTCAATTTCATGGTTCAAATATTAAATAGTTTTGCGCTCATCATTTATGTCTGTGTTAATGGGTAACTAATGGAGGTTTGCTTTGCAGCTGGGCCTGTCTCTTTACCTAAAAGATTACTTTCTTGAATGGAAATGCTGCTGTGTTCTCTGGGTAAGGATGTCTGAACCCATTAGTAAGATTTTCTTTATGGTGGTTTTGGCTGGAATTAGGCAAACCTGTGTAGAACTCTGGTTATTTCCCAAGTAAGAAGTCTTTTCTGTGTGAGTGAAGTACCTCAATATGTTGCTCCTAGTTGGAACTCCCTCAATTTCTCCTCTATTTTGTAGGTTGAGAGACTCAGGGTACTTTACTGTCCACAGATCCTTTACCCACCAAGTGGCTCCTCCCCCAGAATAAATTTGCTCCCTTTTGCAAGCACTCTGCTTAAGTTACCAACTAGCAATAAATTCTGCAGGCAGAGGGAAGACTTTCTTTCCTGATTATGTAGTACAGGCTATAGGACAACCTATAAGTGATTCTCCAAAGAATCATTCTAAGACTTTCCATCAGTTTCCTGCTCATGGACATTAATCTTTGAGTGTTTTGAAAATCATGCTTCTGACATATATTCTCATGTGTGTGTGTTTTCTCCATCCACATAAATCTTCTGCTTTTGTTCTTTCAAATTATAGTAGTGGGTCATAACCAATCTGGTCTGATAAAGTGCATTTTTTTAATGGTAACTCCTAATATTGGAGAATCTAGCATTTGTAACATCTGGATTTAAATTAGAGAGAAGAGTATACCATGTTTTTTTTTTCAATTTGTGGCTTTTAAATAAAACATTACATATTTAACAATAAGTATTTTAATTCATGATAATATGTACTTTATGTACTTATATAGGAAGATAAATTAATAACAATGAGGTCTATTTGTTTTACTCTACTGAAAAATCACATATAAGATGATCATAAGTTCATATCATTAAACTAGAATTACAATATTTTCCATATACATAAGTAAAATCAAGTTACCATAATGAATGATTTCCTCATTTCACTTAAAGCATTAGAGAAATTTGCAGACATCTTCTTTGCCATGCATTCCATCTTATTTGAACAATGTTTATTATATTTACTTTGTACAAAATATAAACTTGAATCCTTCTTTTATAGCATATTTATTTTTTCTGCTGACTGTTTATTCACTTCATTTTCATTGCCAATTTAATTAAATGAGTTACACATAATTGACTTTGTTATTCAATGCGATTTAGGAAACATTTAAAAAGAAAGTTTATAAAATAACAAAGTACTTTTAGAAAGGCTACTGTGAGCAGAGTATCATGTAGAAAGTGATAACACATTAAGCAAAGACAGCTATAAAATGCACAACAAAACCCTGTTGTTTTTTTTTTTTAATTTTCAAGTTATATCTTATTTGTTTCAAGATTGTATTGGGTACCTCTGAGGTGCAAAATATTTATCAAGGTGATATGGAAGGACTGTGAATTGAACAAAACAGAAATCCCCTTCTGCTTGCCTCCATTTAGAAATCCTGGGCTAGGTACCAGGAAAGAATCCTGTGGAAGATACCAGGACAGACTGGTAAATATACAGTTTGAGTTGAGTGTATGAGGATTTCAGTAGAAATGAGGACAAGGTCCTAATGTGGCATGTAGTAGAAATATCTGTCACAGCCCAGAAAGTCAGGGTAGGCTCCTCAGAGTGGGTGTTCTGTAACTAAGGGACCTATACTGCAAAGGCTGTGATGGTTTTAACTGTGACCTTTGCCTGGACTGTCCCAAATATGCATGTTTAGTCTTAAAAATTTTCCTGCCAATGTCTTCTTTCATTTCTAGAAACTAGCTATCTCTACCTGCATGTTCCTCAGACCCTATCAATTAAATAAAAAGAAGGTAAGATTACTATTTTTTTAATAATGCATGTTGCTTCCTATATTTATTTATCAGTCATTTTCCTAGTAGAAGAAATATAACTTTACCTTTTTTTTTCTTCCACTTGTTACAACTTCCTCAAATACTTCCCTACTCCAGCCATCTCTTCTCTCTTCTCAGTCTTCCCTCTCTCTACTGGACCATTTCCATCATAGTATAAAATCGCTTTTACCTCCCCTTCCTAAAAAGACAACAGTAAATGACAAAATATCAGGAAGATAAACCACATCTTTCCATTCATCGTATGTTGCTTTTCTGCATTTGCTCTATTTCTCAGCTCTCACTTAAGACTGAACTTCCAGAAAGAGTTTTCTCTATCAATAAATTTCTAATTTTCACTTATATTCCTTTAATCTTATGAAAGCCTCACTTTTGCTCTATATGCCGTTGAAACTGCTTTTGTCCAAACCCAGTGACCTTCATGTAGTTGGTTACAAGTGTCACACTATTCTTACACTGCTGACTTCCTCTGAAACACTCAATATGTTTGGCGGCTCCTCCTCCTCCTCCTCCTCCNCTCTCTCTCTCTCTCTCTCTCTCTCTCTCTCTCTCTCTCTCTCTCTCTCTCTCTCTCTCTCTCTCTCTCTCTCTCTCTCTCTCTCTCTCTCTCTCTCTTTTGCAGGGAGGGGCACTGGAGATTGAATCCACTGGGCACATCCACAGTCCTTTTTACTTTTCATTTTGAGACAGGGTCTCACTAAGTTGCTGAGGTTTTAAGTTGCTGAGGCTGGCTTTGAACTTGTGATCCTCCTGCCTCAGCCTACCAAGTAGCTGAGATTGCAGGAGAATGATGCCACAATGTCTCATTAGCTGTATTTTTTTTTTTTTTGGTTCATTCTGTCCTTTTGTTTTGGGATGTGTATTTGAATTCTTGAGTTTTCTTGGGTTTTCTGCAATCAAATAAGTTGATGCTTTAGAGGATTTTAACATTTATTATTAGTATTATGTTTTTAATCATTCTAAAGTTCTATCATCATATGAACCCAAAATATCCATAAAAAATGTTATGGTTTAGATGTGAGCTGTCACCCAAAAACTCATATATGAGACAATGCAAAAAGTTTAGAGATGAATTGATTGGGTTATGACAGTCTGAACCTAATCAATGCATTGATACTCTGTTATGGATTAAGTGGGTGGTAACCATAGATAGTTAGGGTGTGTTTGGAGGTAGGACCCTGGGGGGCAAAACTTTTGGATATATGTTTTGTCCTTGTTGAGTGGGGCTCTCTCCCTCTGCTCCCTAATGCCATGTCCCCAGCTGCTTTCCTCTACCACACCCTTCTGCCATGATTTTCTGTCTCACCTCAGGCCCCAAGGAATGGAGTTGGCTGCCCATGGACAGAAACCTCTGAAACCATGAGCCCCAAATAAACTTTTCCTACTCTAATTATTCTTGTCAGGTCTTTTGTTCACAGAACTCAGAGAAAACTGCGTGAGACAAAGATGAACCTGGGAGTTCTGAGTCAGTGATCTGCTTCTTCCCCATGTAGCAGATAAGTGAATGAAAAATATTATCTTTGTTGAAAATCAGTTAAGGCAGATGATAAAAGAGCTCAGTCTTAGCATTCAGGTGTTCATCAACCAAAAGGTAGAATTCAAGTGCTGTTTAAAGCACAATTAGTGCATGAAAAAGTCATTAATACCCTCAAAATATAAGCAGACTCAAGAGTAAGAAGAAATTCTTGAGATCTTTAGGGGTTTTCTGACATTTACCAGTATTGTTGCACCTGTTTTCCACTTTGGGCAGTTTCTCATCCTCCATTATTGTCTCATATACTGAAAATCTTTCTGAGCTCTGTTCTCTGCCCTGCTCCCTCTAAGGCTTTCCACTGAAGTACCTGGGTGAGTGTGGAACTGGGTCCCTTTTCTACCTGTTATGATTGCCCCATCTCCTCATTAATTTCTACCATTATAATGCCCGTTTTTTGTTTGTTTGTTTCCAGGGATTGAACCCAGGGGAACTTAACCACTGAGCCTTTTTTATTTTTTATTTTTGAGACAGGACTCCCTAAGTGGCTTAGCGCCTCCCTAAGTTGTTGAGGCTGGCTTTGAACTTTTAATCCTCCTGCCTCAGCCTTCTGAATTGCTGGAATTACAGGCAGGTGCCACAGCATCCAGCTACTTGGTTTTGATGACACAGATTTGCTTTGTTCCATGACTTTGTGTTTCCACCAGACAGAATTTAATAAGAGCGGCCAAGTGGAGAAAAGAAGTTTGCAGAATTATTGTAGAAGTTTTGATAAATAACACTATGCTTCCTCTGATTCTTTCATTTTTTTCTCTTATCCCTCTTTTGTCCCATTAAAAAACTATTTGATGTATTACTTCTGGACAGAGAATAAATCATTTCTCCTGATGTACCTTTAAATCAAAACCAAATATGAAAAACTGGTTTAATAATATTTGACTGTGGACTTACTTATCTCCATAACCTTTGACTTAACCCAGTCAGGAGATATATGTCAGTGTTATTCTTTCATACAGTGTTTATTACCCATTATTTTCCTTTTATTTATTTTTTATTTATGAAGTTTGACCAAATATGTTAGAGAAAATATCTGATTAGTTCTACTGTCATTTAATCTTTCAGTTGCAACTTGATTCATTCTTTTAAACTTAGTATCAGTAGTAAATACTTATTTAATACTTACTTTGTTTTCTTACCTAACACCCCCACCCCATACACACTTTTCCCCCTAATAATAGTCTAAAGAATTCCTGGTGGGAATTTTCTTTATCTTTCAGCTGATATAGTACTCTGACTCATGAGAGAAGTTGACATCAGTTTCCCAGTGTGTACTTGTGGCTTGAGCCTGACCCATCAAAACAGCATATGTCCTGGTCTCAATGTTTATTCCATGGATGGGGAAAATATACAATCAGAACTTATTGAAAATACTTTTGGGACTTTTGAACAAGAAATTGCTTTATCTCTGAACCTGAAGTTGTGAAAATGTAAACCTGAGCCTTGTTGGCCACCTTACCTCTTTGAAAGGAAAATGTATGTCCAAGAATGAGATGAAAAACAAAATCATAGAGATAAATGAAGACAGAGTTTTGATGGCATTGACTTAGTTTCTTGATCAAGCTGTGCCTGAAGGTGTCAGCCTCTGACATTTTTTTATTTACACAAATTAAAAAAAATCATCTCTTCCTCTCCTACCCTCTTCCATTCCCATTTTTCCTCCTGAAGCAATTTAACTGTTTCTGTATGTCTAAACATTCATATCTGAATGCTCCATGAAATTTTGGTTTTGGAAAAAATGAGCATTATCTTAAACACATCATTGATCCTCCTAACTCTAATATTTCACCAATATGAGATTGTTTTCTTTCACTTTGAATTATTTATTTTGCTTTTACATTATTTATGTGCCATTGAATTCTTGGTATCTGAACTGAAGATCCAAGCCAATTTGGATAGCAAGAGTTATTTCTATTATATATACTTGTAACATCCATTAAACATTGTTTTAATCTAAGATTATTGAATTTTAAGTCAGTATTTCTAATTTATGCTGATTCTAACACTATGTTACAGTACTTTGCTCTGTCCTGCATTATGTCTAGGAGTGGCTTGCCTAGGCATACTCAGTAAACATTATCAGGTTGAAGACAATGCATTAAATGTATTCATTTTGGGGAGATTATAAACCAGAAATGCCAAAGTTAAATACTCACAGGGATCCAAGTGGTAGCATAAAGCATAAAATTCATATAAGACTGTGAGTGCTAGGCTTTTGTATCATATCCAACTTTAATAGTGGCTTAGTCATTTGCCTTTTCAAATCCAGTACTAATGCTGTGTGCTGGTCAACCACAATAACCAAACCAAACACAGTGTCTACCTAATCTATTCCCTGGGCTAATGATCATTGTCTTTCTTGAAGACCCCCTCACTTCTTTCGATTTCAATTGCTGATGTGGCCCAAAAACACATACATGGTTGATACACACAATGGTTACTATGTGTGGTGTTGGATGCTGTGCTTATATATTTGTTTATAGGGATCATTTTACAATGTTTACATCCATAAAGTCATCACATTTACACCCGGAATATACAGTCAGTCCTCATTATCCATTGTTAGATTCAATCAACCACAGGATTAAAATATTTGAAAAAAATTACATTTGTGTCAAATATGTACAGACTTTTGTTCTTGTCATTATGCCCTAAATAATACAGTATAAAAGCTCTTTGCATAGCACTTACACTGTATGTTATGATATAGAAGATACCATTATAAGTAATATAGTGGGGATTTAAAGTATTCTGAAAGATATACATTGGTTATATGCCATTTTACATGAGCAACTTGAGCATTGTGAATTGATATTGACAGGAGAGAGAGTCCTGGCACAGGAGAGTGGGGATCTGAAGCTCCAAACCTTGATTCTCATGCTTTCACAAGAGAAAATTTAAAGCCAGACACAGAGAGTCATGCAAGAGAACCTATTACAAGTGAAAGTAAAGTGAATCTCAAGCTAAAAGCACTCTCAAGAGAGAGTGGGCTATCTCTACTATCTCCAAATTTATTACCATTTGGATGTTTATCAGGAGAACTGGGGTCCAACTTCTGCAGCCTTTGCCAGCCATATATTTGGTTCCTCCTACATGTTGGGTGGTAGAGTTTTAGACCTTAGTTGATCCTTTCCAGAACTGTCACGGTAGCCATCCTATTCATGGGGCCTTCATCTACGAGTCACTCTGTCAATATGGGTATTAGTGTCAGTGGCTGGACCGTGTTTAGCTTATTGCACCAGCACTGCTAAAGAAATTTCTCATCTGAGATACATTAAGAAACTTATGGCCATAAATCCTAACTTTACAATGCCCTCAGTTGTCTGTGCCAAGAAGTAGTCCCATTAATCTTTCCTTCTTGACATTTTTTTAAATTGGCTTCTTTTGTTCCTATCTGTTTATTGTTAAGTTTGCCCACCACCTGTTGTTTTTCTATAAGTTATCTGATTATCCATTTGCCTTAAAAGTAATTTGAAGAAAACTTCAAAAGTAACTTGAAGAAAACTTGTGACCTTGCCATGTTATTGGCTTGCATTTCACTGCTTGTTATTAACTGTTACTTAACTCAGGAAATTAGACCCATGAATACTGAGGGATAGCTCTATACAATTTTCATGTGTCAGTTATAACTCAATAAAGTTCACAAAAAGCTTTGAAGATACCCATTTCTGTCCCAAATACTCAGTAATGTCAGAGCATGAGCACATGTTACACAGTAGCAATATATAACATTGTGTATTCGTTTTGAAGGATCACTCATAATTAGTAATTTTTGTGTGTGAGAGGTGGTTGCGTCCTTTAAAGTTTAAGTAATTCAAAATGGACTTCTTACATTAAAACAGTCATCAGCATGTTATATATTATTTACATTAATAAGTTTACAGACTTTTAAACTAACTTTTAAAAATCTGCACCCCCTATTAATAATATAAAACATCCCCCATAAACCCCCCAAATTATCAGGCTTATATGACCTACTCTCAGATTTATTTAATGAAACTATTAAAAAATGTTATTCTTAAATGACACCTCTTATGTTTTTCTGAGAAGTTCCAGGAGTATCCAGTTATAGAATTAGAAGCTCTGTTTCGCTTATTGCTTAAAACCACTGCTATTTCCAATCAGTTCAAATGACCAGTGGTGTTTGTCACCTCTCTGTCAGTGGCCGTGTTCCACGCTAAAGAGAGTCTGACATAAATAACCCAGGCACCAAAGAGCTGCCATTACTTCCTACTCTTAGGAGGGAAGAAGTGGACCACAGTCATGTCTCCTCGCCCTCCTGGTCTACAAGTCGGCACTTTTTTACACGCATGGGAAGGTTTTGCACAGCCTGAGTCAGGGAAGCCTTTTATAGGTGGCTAGTGAGTGAGTGGAGTTGGCCTCCTCCTGTTTATGGCTCATTCCTGCCATAATATTATAGGGATGTGTGATATTATAGGGATGTGATGATGGCTGCGGTCTCCTGTTGTATCCATCACAACTGTCAGAGGTATTCTCTTCAGAGACCTGACCAGGACTGTGCTTTCAGGATATATCGGCTCGCGGGCATTTATCTCGCGAGATCAAGTGTGAGTGAGGCAGAGAGCTGACCGAGATTTTGCTTTCAGGATGCGTCACCTCCCAGGCGTTGATCTCGCGAGATCAAGTGATTGTGGACTAGAAAAGATGGCGGATGGGAAGAAAGAGGCAGCTCTGCGAGCCCCTCAGAGCTACACCTGGAAAGCCAGGTGGGTAACCGAAGGGAGCTCACCGGAAGTTGGTACTGAACTGTTAAAAAAAAAAAAAAGTTAGAATTACACACACGAAGTCAGAAAATTGAATGTGAGAAATAATAAGTTACAGAAGCACCCGCGAAGGGGAGGGCAGCACAGAGGAAGGAGAGGGCGTGACAGGCCGATAAAGAAATTTAAAAAAATGATTAGAATAAAGAAAAACTGGCTTGGGGAAACCTGGGTATTGGAGAAGACTTCGGGTTTTAAAGACACAGAGTCAGTAGGGGAAGCGGCTTAGCGTAAGAAAATGCAAAACTAGCTCCTCAGGATCAGAAAATGCCCGTGTGTGGAAAACGCGCAGGGAGGGAAAGAGGTGGCCTTGCTCTGAACCCTGGGCAGGAAAGGCAGCCCAGCCGCGCCTATAGCTGGGCTCCCTATGCACACCCCGCAGTGACCACGTGCCACACGCGCCCCCTGGCACCGCTGAGTCCCCCATGCGTGCGTCCTACTGGGAAAAGCCCCCACTGTTCTCCTGCACCTGGCAGGAAAAGCCGCCGCTACCACCACTACTGAGGTCCCAGTGAACACCAGACAGGAAAAACCACCTTCGGTGCCACCACCAAGCATGTGCCCAGAGCAGTAACAGGAATTGGGAACTCCTGCAGTTGACTTAAAAAACAAACAAACAAACAAAAAAAAAATCCCGGCCTGAATTGTGGCGCTCTGTGCTAAAGCGCTTGCCTAGCACATGAGAGGCACTGGGTTCTGATCCTCAGCACCACATAAAAATAAAACAAAGGTACTGTGTCCATCTACAACTAAATGTGTGTTTCTGTGTGTGTGGTGTGTGTGTGTGTGTGTGTGTGTGTGTGTGTGTGTGTATATATATATATATATATATATATATATA
>NW_026000168.1:11489466-11493984 GCF_001458135.2 Marmota marmota marmota
TTTTTTTTTCCTAAAGAAAAATTCCCAGGGGGCTGGGGATGTGGCTCAAGCTGTAGCGCGCTCGCCTGCCATGCGTGCGGCCCGGGTTCAATCCTCAGCACCACATACAAACAAAGATGTTGTGTCCGCCGAAAACATAAAAACTAAACATTAAAAAAAAAAAAAAAGAAAAATTCCCAGATGACTCCTGAACCAGAGAGACCAAAATAGGCATAGAGAAAGTTATATGTTGACCTTTGAGGCTCTGCAACCTAAGAGAAAAGCTACCCTTGTTGCTGGTGCTATAGCAGACATACAGGAACATCTGCACCCTGGGCAAATGCTTAGTATTTCATATGTGTACGAGTGAAGCTGAAACCTGTGGAGGTTTTGGTGCTGTGCCCTAAAAGTGGATCTTACCAGAGGTCATAGAGATCCAGACATCCTTTAGAGACTGGCATCCCCCCAAAAGTAGTGGGTGTGAACCAACTCTCAAACCATGGAGTTCCAGTTGAGAGTATAACGTAATAACTAGAATCTCCATTTTAGACCTCTATACCACCTCTGTTACAGAAACCCACAATTTATCAGCACCCAAACTGTGATACCTCCCCATATACCAGGAGACTGGAAGCTAACATGGTCTATAATCAGCTGGGACCCCTAACCACAAAGGCAGACAGCAGCCTTCCACCTGAAGGCTGCAAAGCCAAAGACAACCATGAAGACTGAAATTCTACCCCACCCTCAACTACAGTTTTGACCACCTCAGGAGAAACAAGTTCCTTATTTCTCAGTTAATCTTTTATTCTTTCTTCTTTACAGTTAACATCTGCAACCTACCTCCTGCTTTTCCCCTGATCACTTTTTATAAATATTTAAAACTTTCTCCCATCGTCTCACCCTATTTTTACTTAAAAAACCATTAATCCCACTGAAAAACAGAATTATATAGTTTATGCAGTTCACACCCCATTTATATTGAGGTAATTATTAATACAGTGCATATGGTAGACACCAGATGTTGGATGCCTAATCTAGTTCATAGTTTCATATTGCTGGGAATGCTGCTAATCGCTGACCCCACCATTCCTATAATGGTGTCAGTTAATGTTAATAGATGTCAGAGTAGAGACCAGACATTTATCTTTATACATGAGTTACTGACATTAGTGCTATTCCTAGCTCCCCCATCCAAGAGGGGCTGAAAAATGAGTGAGACACTTAAACAGAGAAACTACAACCTAGCCAAACAAGAATCTCACCTGACACAAGACCTAAACCCACCTGTGAGCATAAACATAGCTTCAACTCATAAAATTGGGGAGATAAAATCCCCATAAAAAGTCAACTCCAAGGAGGAACAAGTGAGTATAATTTAATCCTCTTCCACTGACATCTATTCATATATCAAAAACAGAAATCTTAGAATGAAAACAAAAAAGCTACATATGTAAAGACACATATACAAATGAGGAATCCATCTTAATTGATGTGCAAGTCCAAGACTTCTGAAAACATGAGGAAACAGGGAGATGAATCTATTCAAAACAAAGGATCTCACAGATATTTGAGTGGATAAGTTTCCATGGCAAGATATTAGAAACTATTAAAATGGTCAATGAACTAAAATAAAATCTAAAGAATGAGTTAAGAGAGCAAATTCAGAAGATGAAAGACCATTTAAATGAAGAAGTAGAAATATTGAAAAGAAATCAATTCAGACTCTTGTGTATCAAATTAAAATTTTCATTTGGAAAATCACTAATAGATTGCATAGAAAACACAACTTCATACCTTAAAAACTTTTCCAGCCTTGAAGATAGGATACATGAATTTGAGTGTACAGTTAAGGGGAAAAATAATAGGACATGATCAGAATATGCAAGAAATCTGGTACATCGAGAGACCACACCTGAGAAGTATTGGGATAGAAGAGAACATGAAGATAAAACCTAAAGACCCTAAGAGCATTTTCAATGAGATAGTCACAGAAAATTTCCCCATATCAGAAAGGAGATTGACATACAGGAGACATTCAGAAGCCCTAATAGATCTGATCAAAAGAGAAGTTTTCCAAGACACATCATAATCAAAATGACCAACAGAGAAAACAAGGAAATAATATTAAAAGCTGAAAGAGAAACATCAATAAGGCTCACTTCTGATTTCTCAAATGTAGAAACCAAAATCAAGGATGGTCTAGAATGAGATACTCCTAGCTTTAAAGGAAATCAGTTGCAAATCAAGAATGCCATACCGAGCAAAACTCTGCTCATTTTTGATGGGGAAATTACAACTTTCCATGACAAAGACCAACTAAAAGAATACATGAATGTCAAGCCAGCACTACAAAGAACGATCAAAGATAAATTGCACACAGAAGAACCCAAAAACCAAAATCAAAACCTTCCAAATAAATGAAATTTAATAGAAGACTAGTCAGCTAAGTGAGAATTAAGACAATTAAATATAACAAAAATCAAAATGGCAGCATACTACAAACACATATCCATAATAACACTGAATATAAATGGTATCAAAAACATAAGACTAGAAGAATGGATCAAAAACCAAGATACAACTATATGCTGTTCTGTTCAAGAGACTCAAAGCAAAGACACTCAGACTAAAGCCAAAAGGAAGGAAAAAAATATTCCGTGGAAATGGAGTTTAAAAAAAAAAAAAACAGAATAGCTTATCTTCATATCTGACAAAGCTGATTTTAAGCAAAAAGTAATCATAAAAGATAAGGGCAATTATATCCTCATAAAGGGAACAATTCAACAAGAAGTATAGTGATAGTAAACATATATGCCCCCAATGTCAACACACCCAGTTGCATTAAAAAAATACTCCTTAAATCCCAGATAGATCCTATACAAGAATATTGGGTGATTTCAACATACCTTATCACCAATAGGTCATCAAAGCATACATTCAATAAAGATATTCATCCTAAATGATACTATAAATTAAATGGACTTATAGACATCTAGAGAATATGTCACCCCAAAGCAGCCAAATTCTCTTCTCAGCAGCTCATGGAAACTTTTCCAAAGTAGACTATATTCTAGGTCACAATATGAATCTTAGCAAATACAAAAAGATCAGTGTAATCCTGTGCATTTTATCAGACCAGAATAAATGAAGCTAGAACAATAAAAAGCAAAACAAAGGGAACTGCATAAACACATGGAAATTGAACAATACTCTTAATGAAGAATGGATCAAAGAAGGAATGAGTGAAGAAATCAAGATCTAACAAATAAAAATTAAGATACAACATATTGAAATCTTTGGGTTTCAGTATGAAAGCAGTACTAATAGGAAACTTAATTGCATTGAGTGCCTACTTTAAAGAAAATTAAAAATCACAAATAAGTAAACTCAAGGCCTTAGAAAAAGAAGAACCAATTAACTTCAAAGGCAGTAGAAGATAAGAAATAAGAATCAGAGCCAAAATTAATGAAACAGAATAAAAGTTAATATACAGGATCAACAGTTTGTTCTTAATATAAGATAAATAAAGTTGATAAGCCCTTAGCCAAACTAACCAAATAGAATAGAATACACAGAGATGACCCACATCCTTAATAGCTATATGATAGTTGGCAGGGGTTCCAAAAATATATGTTGAGAAAAGATGGCTTTTTAATAAATGGTGATGGAAAAACTGGATATCCACATGTACAGCCTTTCTTTCACCTCGCACAAAAGTCAAAATGGATCAAAGACTTAGTTGATCAGAATCCTTGGAACTGCTAGAATAAAACTCAGGCTTGATACTCTATAGGTGCAGGCACCAACTTCCTCAACAAGATTCCTAATTCTCAAGAAGTAAAACCAAGAATTAATAAGTCGTATGCCATCAATTAAGTTTTTGTGTAACAGAGGAAATGATTAAGAGGATGAAGAGAGAGCCTACATAAGAAAATCTTTGTCAGGTTCTCCTCAGATGGGGTTAATATCCAGAATATATAAAGAACTAAGAGAAAGAAAACCTCAATGCCAAAAACCAAACAGCCCATTCTTAGCAAAAGAACTAAACAGATATTTCTCAGAAGAAATAAAAATGGCCAACAAATACATGAAGAAATATTCAACATCTCCAGCAATTAGGGAAATGCAATTCAAAACTACAGTGAGATTTCATCTCACTTCAGTCAGAATGGCAATGATCAAGAACACAAGTAAATTCTGATGAGGATATGGGGAAAAGGTACACTCACAGATTGTTAGTGGGACTACAAATTAGTACAACCACTCTGGAGAGCAGTATGAAGTTTCCTTAAAAAAACTAGATTTGGAACCACCATATGACCCAGCTATCATACTCCTTAGTATTCATCCAATAGATCTAAAATCAGCTTAGTATAGAAATACAGTCACCTCAGTTTTTATGGCAGCACAATTCACAATAGCCAAATTATGAAATCAACCCAGATGCTTATCAATAGATGAATGGATTAAGAGAATGTGGGAGATATATATATATATATATATATATATATATAAATATATATATATATATATATC
>NW_026000168.1:11493995-11512896 GCF_001458135.2 Marmota marmota marmota
TATATATATATATATATATATCCATCCACAAAGTTTTGCTCAGCTGTAGATAAGAATGAAACAATGGCATTTGCTGGCAAATGGATAGCAGTGGAGAACATCATGCTAATTAAAATAAGCCAGTTCATAAAATCAAGGGTCAAATGTTTTCTCTCATACATGGAAGCTAAAAAAAAAAAATAAGAGGAAAAGGTGGTGGTGAGGGAGGGGATCAGATATCATGAAGATATAAGGTAGATGAGTAGAGTAAAAGAAGGAAAACGGGAGGGAGGAAGGAAGGAAGGGAAAGGGGAAGATAAATGCACCGAGTCTAACAAAATCATGTTATATTTATATCTAAAGGCATCAAAAAAATTTTCATCTTCATGTATATGTAGAGGGAAGGACATTTAATAGAGTAGGGGAGGGAAAATAGGGGGAGGAAGGAGAGGAGAAAAAGTGACAGTGGGAATGGATTGAAATCAAATTTCTTGCATATAAGATTTTGTCACAAGGAACCCAACACTAGATACAGTTATTCTAATTTACAAAACATGTATTTCTCACTATGAAAAACTCAGAAAGTTCAATTCATTCATCATATGCATTCTACTGATTTTTGTCTGAATATCAAGAACTTTTCCCTAAGGATTCAGGGGAAAAAAAGTTTTTTTGTTGTTATTGTTTTTTTTTTTTTTTTAAATATCTTGGAGGAAGGAGTTTTAAGACTCTTGTGTGTGGTTTAAGAAGCTAGCCAGCCTCTTTTAATTTGCAGAAGGGGCCATATCTAGGTTTCCATAAGTGAAAGTGTGTGTGATTGTTTAATGTTAAAATAACATGGATTTTCTTTATGTGGAATATGGAGGGCAGAGTACCAAGAATTCAGAGTCTTTACCGAGAAATGTAAATTCAACTTCTTGCATATCAATTGAACACTAACCTTATGTCAGGCTATGAAGAGGGTGGTGACATTTATACACAGCCACATATCCTGAGGAATGAATAAACATACCCATCCACAATGCCATGTGCTATATTACTACTGGGCAATTGTTCTTATCCATTCCCTCCCACACTAGAATTTCAGAAGCCACTCAATAGTTACTGCTTGATTGACAGGGGCACTGGAATTAAAACCTAATTTTAAATCTTAACTCCTGTCATTTATTTAGTCATTTCTTAACCTTTGGGCTCCCGTTTTATCTTCTGCAGAATAGTAACTGTGATTATAGTGCTTGCAATCTAAAAATAAAATTGGTGATAATTAAATAAAATAGTGAGAGAAAAAGGTCTCACAAAGTGCCTGACATTTAGTAGGGAAAATGCATCACTCACTCACTCTCTCATTTTCTTGTTTAAAAATACTAAATAAACTGTTAAATATGCCCTGGATCACATACACTATTTTGATAGATTTGAATAATATTCTTTCATTGTTAACCAATGAGAACATTTTTATGTAACTGCTAATGTCTTTTGAAACAGTATTTTGTATTGGCTGCTGTTTTGACTGTCCTAACTGTACAATTAAATGAATGACTTACTTCCCATGGTTTGGGTTTGGGCTTCTGTCACATGGTGTTTAATTTCTGGTGTTTTGCCTTGACTATGATCTGCCTCAACACAGAGAATCTGATTTATGTTTAGGTTTTGTGCTTTCAGAATAGTCATTGTACCTCTTGAATTCTCTTTATTCGTTTTCCTGAATACAAATTAAGTCGACATGTTTCCCTTATCTGAATGTTAACATGATCTTTACCTACCATAGCTAAAGTAAAGATCCATTATGGAATTCATAAATGAGTGTTGTGTTTATATGTCTACCAACAGCAGTACTTTTTTAAGGAAAGCAATATTTCTCTGCTTTGAATTAAGCAATGCATGATTTTAGTAAAGAATGTTTCATGTCCTCAAGTAAGTTTTAATTTTATAGGTCTTCTAAACTAGGACAGCCATGTTTAAAGCAGTCATTGGATGTTTTCTAATCGCACACATACAACCTGTCAAAAAGCAAAATATCATTTTCTTTTCTATAGAAATATAAATTAGTTTCAACATTTATAAATTTGAATATTTATACTCTTACCTTGAACTCATAGCTATGATCTTTGATCAGTACCTGTGCATAAATGTTAATTACTTGAATCATCTTTATTAAATGGCAAGTGAAACTATTATTTGCCAAGAACAGGTGACAAGAATAAACAAATGTTCTGTCATCATTATTCAAATGTTCTGTCATCATTATTAAGGGGAAAAACTTGCAGTGTCAGAAAAATCATTAAATGAGTGAAAAAGTATTATTATTACCTTATGATTTGGAGCATGACCTTTAATACAAGACTGGTGAGTTTAAAATCAATATTTAAAAACTTTCAGGAGTAATAAAACATTTGTGCATATAGTTAGAGATTTAAGGTCTGAATAGTATTTGCCTTATAAGTTTTCATTTGATGGATATTGACCCAAATCTTTATTTTTCCCAATAAAGATTTGTTCTCAGCTTGACTACATTGGAATGGGCCCTGATCATTCAAAAGTTTGTTAACAGAGATTTTGGAAATAATGGAAAGCACACTCAAATACATAAGAGGTGCATATCAAAGACTGTTAAATACTATTATGTAAGACTTCAGTGCCCTAAAGCAAATGAAAGTGGGGACTAAGTCCCCAAAGCAATGAACTAAATGAACTAATAGATATATACCCAACTCTGTGACATTTAACTGAACATGGACAAAAGTATATATTTTTTAAATTGTTTTGCTAGTTTCAGTTAAAATTGGTAGTGAAATAAGTTACTCAGTTTCTTATGTACTTAGAACTTTTGGCTATGTCTTCATTTTCATTCCTTACTGTTTTGTGTTTTTCCTGTAGTTTGGTGATATCTAAATGTGCAGAACCAGTCAGGCTGAAATTGAATAATATATATGTTTATAAAATGCAAAATGTTGCAAATATTTAGGCCTTGCCACTTCTTATCAGTGTGTTTGTTTCACAAGCAAGCATATAATCCAGATAGCCAGGATAGTCCTTAGCTAATAACTATAGTCATTTTAAATGTTGTATAACAACCAAATGCTTCCAAATATAATACCTTGTCAAGAGACATAAATAAATTGAAAAAACAAAATGGCTATTTAATACCCATAGCAAAAAAGAAAATGAAAAAATTTGAAGTGCATCTGTTTACCATCCTGTTCCCAAGGGTAATAGAAAGAACCTCAAATGAATAATATTATATACTCACACATTGGATTTCAGACTATACACCAGAACCAGCATCTCTGTTTAAACATTTGAGTGTTTAATCAAACCCAAATATACTTAATTATTTACATTGAACTTGATTCAGAAAATATATGGGCAAGCAAAAAATCATAAAATTTAAATGATTTCAATTTCTGTGAACATTAGCCAAGTTCAGATTTTTTTTAAAACTAGTTTTTTAGTTGTCAATGGACCTTTTTTAAAAAAAAACTTATTTATATGAGAATTGAACCCAGTGCCTCATACATGCTAGTCATGCGCTCTACTACTGAGCCATAACCCTAGCCCACCAAGTTCAGATTTAACTGCTAAGCTTACCTTCATGTTTGACTCCCATTAATTTTCTTGAAAATAAAGACCATATCAGTTTCCTGTGCTTTTCAACCAACATGAGTCAGGTACAAATTTACCTAGCTAAATCGTGTAATATCAACTTGATATAAAAGGAATAAATAAAGCTTTCTATATTCAAAATCCACTTTTTTTCCAGTTTGGAAAAATATAAGGAACCATTCAGAAATCAGTAGTCAGTTAATTGTATGAATATTAAACTCTTGAAAAAAAAACCTACTGGGCTGGGGATATAGCTCAATTGGTAGAGTACTTGTCTTGCATATACAAGGCCCTGGGTTCAATCCCCAGCACACAAAACAAAACAAAAAGAAAACCAACTTATAAAAGAAATTAAATCTTAAACTAAATTGAATAAAATATATGTCATTTATTTCCACTTATTTAACTATGCAATGATTTCTCCACACAGCATTTCTCATTCTATGTGTTTTCTTTGGAAAATGACTTTAACCACACAAAATTAAGATGAATGGCTGGTACTATCTTTGGTTAACTCTACAGCATTTTATCTCAGACTCATGAATTGATAGGGAAAGAAGATAATTCTGTGTTGATTTACAGAGCAATAGCTATCTGCAACCAGATGACTAGAAGTTAATGTACATAAATAATAAAAAAGAAAGCCTCTACATATTTACAGGGTGAATCAAACCAGATATCTGCAGAGAGGACCTATATTCCCAGCTACACTCTCTACTTTTGACTCACATTCCCACCATTGATACTATTTGTAGTCTTTCCATACTTGGCCCCACATGCCATCAGTCTCCTTCACTGGTTTGAAATCTACTTCAGAAACAGACATGTACCAAGACAGGCAAGATGACTGCATGTGAGAGACTGTACTGTGAGTACCAGAAGAGGGAAAATATCAAAACAACAGCACCAAGGACAGAAATGTGTGTGTAAGAGTATCTTTCTCCCTCCTTCCTTCCTTCTTTCCTTCTGTCTTTACTTCTTTCCAGTGCTGGGATTGAATCCAGAACCTCCCAATTGCTCATCAAGCACTCTACCACTTGGTAATATTCCAAGGACTAAGAGTTAATTTTATGAACATATCTTTCTTTCTTTTTTAATCAGGTGGATTGTGTCCCAGTTAGCAATGCTGTCAAGCATGAATTTCATTTTTTTAGTATAGTATCAGATTTCTGGTGCATGCTGTATTCCTCCTCAGGACTGGAAAAGAAAAGGTACTGGAGTAATTCCATTGCTTTTGTCCACTGCGAATCCTAAACTCTGTTTAACACAATTTGATTGCTTTTATGCCATTCCTTTAACTAGGAAGAACTGAAGAAGGATCAAAAAAGAGGAGTGTTCAAGTTGAATGTACTGAAGTAAATTTCACTGGCTCAATATCCCCAAGCACTTGAAGGATGTTTGTGCAGCTTGCTTACCTTCAGGTGTTTGGCAAAATGAACCAGCAGAATGAATTTGAAATGCTCTCCCATGCCTGGAGGTAGAACTGATGTGCAGGGTGGAGTGAGTATGATACACACAGCATAGTGCCATGGACTGTAAATATGAAACAATTTCTTGTGAGGAACAACATAGAAGCAGAAAAGCACCACATACATTCCCCTGCGTTCCTCATTATTGCACACAAAGATGTGCTTAGCTTGGGTGTGAGTGAACTGAAGATAACATGGAAGGTGTTCCAAAAAAGGGGTCTTATCTCTTTAGGCTCCTCAGATTTAAAGAGAAGTAGGGCAGTAAGACACATCTATTTGACTTTGTAACAATGGAAATTTCTTTGCAAAGGGAGCAGACTCAGCAATAAGAAGAAATCACTAGAACCCTGAGTCTTATGCCATCCAGATTTGTTGACCTAGCTCTGCTGAACTGACCACAGTCTTTGTTTGCCCACCAAAATGGGGAGGACTGGAGTTTGTAATGCACCTGGATGTGTCTCTCTGACTCTTTGACACATTCTACAGAGTTGAATAGAGCTATCATAGAGAGCATATCTCTGTCAACAAGGTACCTATGAAAACAGCCCCCTTACTAAAAATTATGCTGCACATGCTCTGTCCATAACAGAAGCTCTCGTGGGTCCCAGGCAGCAGTGGCAAGCTACTCTGTAATGTTTAGACACCAGCTCTTTGAAACCCTATTCTCTATGTCACATTGATACATCGCCTTATTTGAGGGATGGAGCCCTGCCAGGACAACCAGTTGCTGAGAAGCAAAGCCAATACATTTTAAAAGGCTAGGTGAAGGCAAATTTAATTTCCTCCAGGAGAAAATGTCACCACCAACCATTGGTAAGCACAAAGGACTAAGAGTGAAATTTGGCTATATCTTCACAGAAAGTCATGCCCAGGAAGAGAAAGAAATGATTTATGACCAAAGGAGCCAGTATTTTCCCCTAGGGTATTTATTTCATTTATGAAGAAAAAGGAGAAAGATATTTAAACAAGAGATTTGTTGGTTTTGTTGACGATCATGAAACTGCCCCCCTGCAACTTTGGTTCTAACGGTTAAAAAAAAAAGTAAGCTGAATTTAAAAAACAAGTTGTGATTTTTGTGCTGGAGACTGAGAGGCAGGAAGATTAATGTACCCCCAAACAAGATCCATTGATGATGTTCCCCTTCCCTAAAGGACAAAACTGTTTTTATGTAACGTTTTACTTCAAATTTATTAAGGAACATTGAGTTGCAGGAAAGAACACACATGCACACACACACACACACACATACATACAATCTCTCTGTCTGTCACTCTCACACACACACACACACACACACACACAAAATCTTGCCTAAGAGTAGAATTACTAAATAAGGTATCTCAAGGCAAGGAACATTCCTCTTCTGTTTTGGAATTTTATTTTATTTGGGGCATATGTTATCATATGCCAGGTATTTTTTAATAAAGAATTTCATTTAGTCAGATGGAAAAATAAATAGGAATATCTCGGGTTTTTTGTGGTAATGACTTCATTAGAAAGTTACAATATTTATCAAGATACTTTAGATAAACATATTCTTAATGTGGTATGATCACATAAGCTCTGCTTCTATCAAGGGAATATTTTTCTTCATGTCAGTTTCTTTTGACATGCCATCAGCACCACACTCTTAAGATGTAGAAATAGGAACCCTTTTCCCACCTCCTTGAAACAGGAAGTAATGCATTTACATTATGGTTTTATTGCTTAGTTAATAGTAGCTGCTATAATTACTACTATTCTTTTCTGGTAGTGTATTAAGTTGTCCCTTTTTTTCTCCTTTAATCAAATATCATCATTTTGTATGTTTTTTTACCCACCCCCAATTGCATGATTGGTGTTTTTTATTATTATTTTTTTAGTTATAGATTGACACAATACATTTATTTATTTATTTATTTATTGGGGTACTAGGGATTGAAGTCAGGGGCACTCTGCCACTGAGTTACATCCCAGCCCTATTTTGTATTTTATTTAGAGACTGAGTTGCTTAGTACCTTGCTTTTGCTGAGGCTGGCTTTGAACTTTTGATCCTCCTGCCTTAGCCTCCTGAGCCACTGGGATTACAGGCATGTTCCACCATGCCCATCTACTTATTTTATTTTTATGTGGTGCAGAGAATCAAACCCAGTGCCTCACATGTGGTAGGCAAGCACTCCACCACTGAGCCACAGCTGCATCCCTTGCACAGTTGGCTTTTAATTCTGATTGTCAAACTGTTTGTCTTTTTCCTGGTTTATGTTGTTTCATCTTTGACCAGTAAGTAATATATAAGGGTGATAATAAGACAGGTTCATATGGAATATGATAGAGCTCTGCAAGATGTGCTTATCAACCTCCTTCATCCTTAGCTGTGAAATAAACATGATTTTTGAAGGGCAGTAAAGTATGCCCCCCAAAATGTGCCACTTTGGAGTAAGGATTATTTCGAGTTTAAGGTAATAGAAAACAGCAAATGTAAAGAGGCTATTCTAATCTTCCCTTTCTTTCCCCCAGAGATGAATAACAAATTCCATATGATGCTCTCCCTATGCTGGGAAAGAAGGAAGATTTTTCACTGGGGAATCATAGATGATAATTTTATATAAACAGATATTGTGGGGCTGGGGATGTGGCTCAAGCGGTAGCACGCTCGCCTGGCATGCGTGCAGCCCGGGTTCGATCCTCAGCACCACATACAAAGAAAGATGTTGTGTCCGCCGAAAACTAAAAGAAATATTAAAAATTCTCTCTCTCTCTCTCTCTCTCTTAAAAAAAAAAACAGATATTGTTAAAATAGTTCTAATCTTTCTTTAGCCCTTCTACATAATGTAATGACTTTTCAACAGTTTTCTTTCTTTATTAAGCTAATATAAAAAGTAAGTTTTTTAAAAATATTTATTTTTTAGTTGTATGTGAACACAATACCTTTATTTATTTTTTTATGTGGTGCTGAGGATCAAACCCAGTGCCTCATGCATGCTAGTTGAGCGCTCTACCTCTAAGCTACAACCTCAGTCTCATAAAAAGTAAGTTTTGATCCTCATTTCCTACTTAGAAATGTGGTATAACAAAATTTATATTGTTTTTATGCTTTTCTCTTGTCAATCTGCCTTATTGTCACTGGAAGGGATTCACAAGAATCCTACAAATGAGAACCATGGGATCCTTGATAAACTTCATAGAAAAGAATTTGAAGACATAACAACAGACAGATGCACAATCAGAGATTTTTTAGGAAATCAAGGAATACACATTCAAAGGAGAATGCAGGCCATCTTGAGAAGAAGAAACACTTTTGGGGTCTCAGGCTCTTTTGAAGGAAGTCTGGTGAGGGGTGGGCATGGGAAGGTATGCAGAGGTGACATCAGTCTGGGGAACTCAAGACAGTTTATGGTAGCCTTGCAGTTCTCAAGTCTCTTGTGTTGATGTGTTCTCCATTATGTGACTGAAAGATAATATTGGAAAAATACCCTATGTTTTAGGTTTGCTATCTCCCTTTGCTCTGTCTATTCAAAAATATGTATATTAGTCATGCTGATTAACAATGTCTAAGACAATTTTTATAAGTAGGTGGATTTTCAATAACTTTTAAGATTGTGAGTGAAGATCTGAAGATTTCTCCCAAATTTGGGAGTGACAGGCATGGGGTGAATAATGACTTGGGAAGTGAGGGAATGAAGAACTATAGCATAAGACTTTTATAATTAAAGTCAAATTATCCTTTTTCTTCCTTTTGCCTCTTTTGTACATAATCTTTTATTTCTTCTAGTCCATTTCATGTTTGTCAATTTAATTCTTAGACTTACTCCAAACCCTAAAAGGTCAGAAGTAAAATTTTGCCTCCCTTATACTTTAATGTGGGTATTCAGCATGTCCTTAACTTAACCTACATATCTGCAGACTTTCACATGGGATTGAACCTCATATCAGTAAGAGAACCATAGAAACACCTTTAAAATCACCTGTACTAGGACTAAAGCTCTTTTATAACATATCCCCTTAATAATTCTCATAAAAAGCAAAACTGAAATAAAAATAAGCATACAAATGGTAGGGATTTACTCAAAGCAAATGTCCATAAAGCCATTAAAAATAAACTGGTGCAAAAATTTTAATTCAGCTCAACAAATATCCATTACATTCTAGAAGGTGGGGGACCCTCAATAGAAGAAGAAGAGCACATTCAGGTCTTAGGACGTCTGAGGCCCCGTTTCTAAGCCTAGGACCATTTGTTGTACTGGTTTTACATCTGCTGGAACCATGTTAGATTAGGGAATTAGTTTCTGTTGGTGTTCTGTCCACACCCTTTTACTAAGCAGTGCTTGAGGGTAAATATCTTGGAAGTCCTCACTGTATTTCCTCAGCTCCCCCATTCTCATGCCTTGTATTCATAGTCTTAGCAGACACAGGAAATAACCCCTTTCAGAAGGGATTGGACTTAGCAGTAGGCAGATGGACTCTCTATGAATTCCTGCTTTGAAATCTTGTTGTATCCGTTTTCAATAGAAAAATAATATTTGAATTGCACAGATTAGTACAATCAAGCCATGGTGATAATAGAAACACTCAGAAAATGAGTTATAGATAAATTTAGCCAGAGGTGCAATTATATTTCGTACAGGTAATAAGGGCCCCCCCTTTGAAACAAGACCAAGCTGATCACTTCATTATCTGATTAGATTGTTCTCTTTGTGCTCAGTTGATCAGTTAAGTCTCTGCCAAGTCTCAAAACACATTTAGAAAATCAAACAAGGTGCAGAGAATAGAAACTAAACAACACTTTCCTATCTTGTACAGACAGTGCTAATTGACCTTTTTCCTGTTACTTTCAAGGCAATTAGGAAAGATAATTGTAGCTTAAGAAACGTAGGGCAAGCTGGAGGGAAGAGTAACAGAACAGATGGTAACAGGGGTATATTATGCCTCAGGAAAGTCCAGTTATACCACTTGTGAGCAGGCCTCTGATATCAGAATTGGAAGATGAGTTTTACAAATACAGTGTCAGGCAAGGGGTGTCGTACAGGGCTTAGGAAGTTCAGATTTCTAACTTTGTGATAAATCCTTTGTCATAAAATTAGATGAACGTCCATGGCCTCCATTTATTTCAGAGAGAATCACTGTGGCATCTGTCATAGCATATTTCTGAGGGTCAAACCACACATTCTTCTGAACTGAGGCCAGAGCAGGCAAATGCTTCCATTTGTAAAGAAAAAATGATAGATGCTGTCTTGGGGAGCTGTTATAGTTGCTGTACATGTGTCAGCATGCTTGGTTTTTGAACATTAACACCCTACGCGGCATTTGGTTTCAGAATGCAGTAGGCTGAATCATGCTGGGAGAGAAGATGCTTTGCATATTTTTTTTTTTTTGTGCCTAAAATTGAAACAGGCAAACTGGTTTGGGTATGGTTAGGTAGAGGTCTTTTTTCTCCCTTCAAGCTTGTAATGATGCAATAAATTTTCCTCCCTGGTTGTAGAGAAGTTCAATGTTCTGTCCTGCCATTCTCTCTAAGCAAATCTGGGGATTCATTTATTTCATGAATGGAGAAGGAAGATGAGCTCAGGAGTTTCGTGACCCTAAGCATAGGGGTTTGGCATCCCACATTTTACTAGTTACTAGACGTGGGAGTTAGCTAAATTACCAATCTCTCTGTTCCTCAATTTCTCTGTATGAAAAAGAAGTTAGTAATAGCCTCCTCACTGAGTGATTGATGCTGTGTACTACTTAACCCATAATAATCTTTTACTTTATATATTTATATATAATAGTATTTCTCACATACATAACAGTATTAAAATGTTATGAAGAAATATTAAGAAAAAATAGGAAACATAATATCCTTAAAATATTTGAACCAATATTTACGAAGCATCTAATGTTGCTAACCATAGATTCCTGATGGTGATAGAAAAGAAGTTATGGACTCTGACTTTTTAAAAGTTACAGCCTAGTAACAAACACCATATGGGTGGATTTCAGCCCAAATGTCCTTGGGAGAGCACCTCCATGAAAAATAAACTGGACTACTATGCCATCATCATGTTCCACCCAACCTTTGAGTCAACCATGAAGAACATCGAAGACAGTTTGTTAGGGCTGCTGTAACAAAGTACAACAGAGTAGGTGGTTTATAAACAACAGAAATTCATGTTTGTTTATGGTGGACATAAAAACCAATAAGCCTAAAATTTTGTGCCTAAAATTGAAACAAGCAAACTGGTTTGGATATGGTTAGGTAGAGGTCAACCAGGCTGTAATGAAGCTCCAGAATATCAGTGTGACCAAGGTCAACATCCTGATCAGGCCTGATGGACAGAGGAAGGCATTTGTTCCACTGGCTCCTGATTATGATGCTTTGGATGTTTCCAACAAAATTTGGGTCATCTAAACAGAGTCTAGCTGGTAAAGTCTATGCACATTATTTTCAACATAAAAGTACAACCTAGTAACAAATTCTGAAAAGGAAAATATTTATAGCTCATTTTCTAGTCTTCCAGCTACCACTCACACATGGGCTCTAGTAACAGTATAAGCCACGTGCTGTGTTTTTACCAAAAACCAAGGACAGACTCACCCTTAAAGAAGAGTTGTGTCTTTTTGACACTTTTCCTTCAGAGTTAGGTAGGGCTTAGTTTGTTAGGGCTGCTATAACAAAATACAGCAGACTAGGTGGTTTATAAACCACAGAAATTCATTTCTCGTGGTTCTAGAGGCTGGGAAGTCCAAGGTCCAGGTTCCAGCACATTTGGTGTCTGGTGAAGGACCGTTGCCTGGTTCATAGATGGCTGTTGTGTTGCATGTCAGAGGGACAAACAACTATTCAAGCCTCTTTTATTAGGGCACTAATTCCCTTAATGAAGGTCCTGCTTGTATGACCTAAACCCTACTATAGTCTCCACATCCTAATACTTTCACATATAAATGTGAATTTCAACATATAAATGTTGTGGAGACACATTCAAATCCTAGACTTCAGCTCCTGGTCTCCCTAAGTTCATCTCACAGGCAAAATGCATTCATTCCATCTGAAGACTCTCTAGCCATAACTGATTTCAGCATCAATTCAGATGTCTAAAGTCCAGTCTCATCTAAATCTCATCTCAGTCAGACACGGGAGAGACTCAAGGTACAGTTTATTCTAAGACACACTGCATTCCAGCTGCAAACCTATGCAACCAATAAGTTATGTACTTCCAAGATACAGTGATGGGAAGGCATAGGATAGCAGTAGGAAGCAGGGAAGAAGAAAGGCCTGACAGGTTCCACACGAGGCTTTGTGTGACCCTGCTCACAGAAGTGAGAGAAGACCCACTGCTGGCAGTTGAGTGCCTGGGCCCCATACATAGGGGGGTCCTCTCTGGTGGCCCCATCTTCCCATTTGTGCCTTGGCATACCACCAAGATTCTTCCAAGCTGGAATCCTATAGAAGTGGCTTTCCTAGTATAGGGTTGTGGGAGTAGCCCTGTTCCCATGACTCTACTAGGCATTGCCCTGTTGTGAACTCTTTGATAACATAGTACTTGCTGAAACTCTTGCATTTGGGCCTATGGTAGGAGAGACGAGACAGCCCTGATGATTTCTGAATGAGCTTCTGGGTCACTCTTCCATCGTCTTAGACAATACACCTTTACTTGTCTTTAGATGGCTGTCTGTCAGATGCCCAGTTGGGTCTTATTCTTCCTTTTCTCTCCTGAACAAACTTATTATTTTCAACATGTATAGTATAAGGATGTTTAGAATCTTTAAATTCTGCTTCCATTTCAAGTAACAATTCCTGCCTGAAATTATTTCAATCTTAACACTGTACTGTAAATAGTCAAGAGAATCCAAGCCATACCTTATACACTTAGACCTTTTCTCATATATCCAATTTCATCTCTAACAAACTGTATCCTCCATAAAATATTAGAATAGGAACCCAGTTTTGAGGAATTCTTTGCCACTTTATAAGAAGTCCAATAACATGTTCTACATTACCACCTGAGATTACATCATAATGGCCTCTGTTGTTCATGTTTATACCTACTTTCTTTTCAGAATTATTTAAATACTCTCTTAAAAGATTAAGGCTTTTTTTATAGCTCTCCTCTCCAGAGCCCACACCAGAATTATCCTTAATGGTAATGTAGGCTTTTTCTGGCACACACATCAAAACTTATCCAGCCTCTACCCATTACCTGGTACTAAAGCTACTCCCACCATTTTAGGTGTTTGTTATAGCAGCACCTCCACTGCTCAGTATTGAAATTCTGTCTTAGTCTTCCCAGGATGCTATAATCAAATACTACAGACAGGGTGACTCAAAAACAGCATGAATTCATTTCTCACAGCTCTGGAGGCTAAGTCCAAGTTGAGGGTAACAGCAGACTGAGTGTCAGGTTAGTGGAAAGATGGCTGTCTTTTTACTGTGTCTTCCTATGACACGAGAAGGAAGTAACTCTCTCAGGCTTCTTTTATAAGAACACTAACCTTTATGTGGGCTGCATCTCATTACCTGATACCTTCCCCAAAGCCCGACACCTAACACCATCATCTTGAAGGCTAGGATTTCAAAAGATTAATTTTAGGGAGACAGAAACATTCATACCATAGCAACATTCTGGATGTTCATCCATGGTCCTGCTCCTGTTGTGTCTAATGGACCGGACGGCCCTTGTTCCCTATTGAGTGGCTGAGAAAACTAGCTAAGGATTCAGGCACATTCTATCTCTGCCACTGCCTACTTCATTATATTAGATAGAAATAATAACCAGCCTCTTTGAGTTTAATTTTTTCATCTGTACTACAAGTATTTAGCTCATAGTATTGTTAGAAGGATCACATGATCTAATACTTAGCATAAATCTTTGCTCTTAATAATCTTTCTAGCATATTTTATAAAAATAGTAAGAAAAGGCCTAGAAAAATGGAATTTATGAACAGAAATACATATGGAGGAAGAGAAAATCCAAAATCAGTTTTTTGTTTTTTGTCTAAAAGTAGAATTCAGCCAGTTCATCAAGTAGCAAATTCAGAAATCTTCGGGACTGCCCTTCCAAACACAGGTCTAAAAGTAGCATTGTTTAGTAGAGAGGTGAACTTTTAATGGTGACAGATAACTGTCTTCTCTAATGTGTAACGTAGGATGAGTCATATAATCTCTGTTTTTGAGTTAGTTTCCTGATTAGCTAACAACAGTGGCCTCATAGGGTTGTTACCATGATTATATGGGGTGTTCTGTGCAAAGTGAGCAGCTTGATATCTGATATGATAAATACAGAATATATTCTTTGAAAGGTTGCAGCACGGTCCCACAAGTGGGGTCAGAACACAGTATTTTTTAATTTTTTAAATTCTTTTTAGTTATACATGACAGTAAAATGTATTTTGACATATCATACATACATGGAGTATAACTTCCCATTTTTGTGGTTGTACAGATGTGTAGTTACACTGGTCATGTATTCATATGTATGTGTGTGTGTGTGTATGTGCATATATATATATATATATATATATATATATATATATATTTATATATGAAGTTATGTACAATTCATTCTACTGTCTTTCCCATCCCCTACATCCCCCTGTTTCCCCTGCTCCACCCTGTCTTATATGGTGAACCTTCATACACCCTACTCCCATATCTATTGTGAGTCAGCATATCAGAGAGAACATTTAGCCTTTAGTTTTTTGGACTGACTCATTTCACTTAACATGATATCTCCAGGCCCATCCATTTACTGACAACTTCCATAATTTCATTATTCGTTATGGCTGAGTAATATTCCATTGTGTATATGTATTACATTTTCTTTATCCATTCACTTGTTGAAGGGCACCTAGGTTGGTTCCATAGCTTGACTATTGTTAATTGAGCTGCTATAAACATTGATGTGGCCACATCATTACAGTATGCTGATTTTAAGTTCTTTGGTTATATGCTGAGGATTAGGATAACTGAGTCAAATGGTGGCTCTATTCCAAGTTTTCTGAGGAATCTCCATACTACTTTCCAGAGTGATTGCACCAATTTTCAGTCCCGCCAGCAATGTATGAATGTATTTTTCATCACAACCTTGCCAACATTTATTGTTACTTGTATTTTGATAATTGCCATTCTGACCGGAGGTGAAATCTCAGTGTAGTTTTAATTTGCATTTCTCTAATTGCTAGAGATATCGAACATTCTTTCATATATTTGTTGACTGATCATATTTCTTCTGTGAAGTGTCTGGTCAGTTCCTTAGCCCGTTAATTTATTGGTCTATTTGTTTTGTTTTGCTTTGTTGGTGTTAAGTTTTTTGAGTTCTTAGTATATCCTGGAGATTAATGCTCTATATGAGATGCAGGTGGCAAATATTTTCTCCCATTCTGTAGAGATTCACATTCTTGGTTGTTTCCTTTGCTATGAAGAAGCTCTGTAGTTTGATAATATTGATACCATCCCATTTATTGATTCTTTTTTTATTTATTTATTTTTATTCTTGTTACAATTATTTTTATTCATCTTTATATAACATCTGGCATAATATAATATATAATGTATAATGAAAGAGGTGACACAGAAATAGTTACTAAGTGAATGACCAGGACAAATCCAGTGACCTTGGTGCTCTCATGCCCAAGAGTAGTAGACCTTACTGTAGTCTGTATTGTTATATGATGGAATTCAAAACCTCCCACCATTCAGTTCTTCTGTGACCAGAAGAATTTGTCTCACAACATGATGCTAAATAGCATAGCATCTGTAAATATTATTTCTTTCCATTTATTGATTCTTGAATTTACTTCTAATACTTTAGGAGTCTTGTTGAGGTCCTAAGCTGATATGATAGAGATTGGGCCTACTTTTTCTTCTAGTAGGCATAGGATCTAGCCAACACACTCTTGAAAATAAAGGCTAAAACTCAAATGAGGAATTATCCTTGAAGGTGAGCATTTGGGTAATCAAAAACATGAAAGGTATTTTAGTAAGCTTTTGTTGCCTTCATGACCAAAATGACTGACAAGAATGACATAGAGGAGGAAAAGTTCATTTGGGGTTCACGGTTTTAGAGGACTCAGTCCACAGATAGCTGACTCTGTTGCTCTGGGCCCAAAGTGAGGTAGAACATCAAGGCAGAAGGGTGAGGAGGGAGAAAGCAGCTCAGGACATGGCCCCAGGAAGGGGAGGGGCAGAGAAAAGAGAGAGAGAGAGAGAGAGAGAGAGAGAGAGAGAGAGAGAAGAGGAAGAAGAGGAGGAGGCAGAGGGAGTGTTGTGCTCACCAGGGGTAAAATATCAACTCCAAAGCCACACCTCCAGTGATTCATCTCCTCCAGCTATCCCTGCCTGCCTACAGTTACCACCCAGTTAATCCAATCAAGTAGATGAATGAAGTGACTAGATTAAGGCTCTCATAACCCAATCATTTCACCTGTAAATTTTTTTTTTGCATTGTTTCACACATGAGCTTTTTGGGGATACCACATACCTAAATCATAACAAGTCATCTGAGAGAAAACCATGATAGCATGTAAGATTACAAGAAAAAATAGCAATGGTTCCCATTCCCATCTCCATGCCAAGTAGGACACATGTGATTTGGGATTCCTAGGTTCTTCTTCAAACACATTGTCTGATAATCTCCACAGTTAGGATCACAGATGAGGCAGATGCAGCTACCTTTGCATGACTAAGAGAAAAATAAAAATTAAAGGAGGCAAAAGGATTCCTAAGGAAAGGACCAAAAGGCTTGAGGAGGCTAGATGTTTGAGAGGTACAGGACAAGAGAAAGGGAAGTTTAAATAAAGAGACAACAAATGGACACATTTTAGAAAAAAGAGTCAAAGAAAGTTTAAAGTTTAAGCAGAAAAACTTAAATTGCTTGTATCTGGCACACGATTTTAATATACTTAGCGTAAGTAAATAAAACATGAGAACAGATTTCCCTTGCCAACATAAAGGATAAAAATCAGTAAAAGAAAATAGGTATTTGTTACAGTAGTGCCTCTACTGCTCACTACTAAATTTGGTATTAGGGATTGAAAATGTATTTGCCCCCAAAAAGATGCTTTTGAAAAATCTTCCCATTTAGCTTTGGTCCATGAAAACCATTTGCATCTGAATCATAAATTCGTATATCAAAAAAAAAGATATCAGAAAGTCTTTATAACTATCACATCACTGCTAAGTTGTTACTGCTGATAAAGTATGGAAGACTTTTGTTTTATATGCTTCTTATAGAGTCATACAATTTATTTCTCCTCCTGGTCACTTGAAGCTTACAGGGTTAGACTTAATAATGCCTTGTTTGGGGTATTTGCAAATGTTCTAAGAAGTATTGACATGGCCCGCTCAAAATGCAACAATCAGAAGCCTACTACAAGGTTGCACTTTGGGACAGATTTAAAGGGAGGAGACTTTAAATGCAAAACCTCCTGTAAGAGCAAGATTAAAAACCATTAGCTTCCTTCACTGTTCCTTTGCTTTTCTAGGTGTATGCTTATACATTCACATCCTATCATTGATTTATACTTTTGTTGGAACATTGCACTGAGAATATTGTAGAGGCCTCTCTGTGACCAGAATGATCAATGAGGACTTTGAGAGTTTCTGTGTTTCAGGATGTATCATTCAAATATCCCTGGAGAGAATGTTTAACATTTCCTTAAAATTAGTATGAGTTTCCACTAGGGCTATGGTTTTACCAACCAAGAGACAAATATCATAGCTCTCTCCAGCTTGCATAAAATGTTTACCCCTTTTAACCTGTCATTGTTGTTATATACTTGTTCAGGGTAGAGGCTTCTATAAAATAATGTATTAATTCTAGAAAATATTAGCAGTGGTTCCTGGAATTTGAAATCTAAATTATCTTGGGAATATAGCTTTTTTTGTTTGTTTGTTTGCTTGGGTACTAGAGATTGAGCCCAGGGTCACTTAACCACTTTACCAGACCTTTTAATTTTTTATTTCAAGACAGGATCTCACTAAATTGCTGAGGCTGGCCTCAAATTTGCCAATCTTCTTGTCTCAGACTCCTGAATTTCTGGGATTACAGGTGTGTGCTACAAAGACCAGATGGAATATGGTTTTTAAAGCCAAAGAGGAGCCAGACAGACTTGGAACCATCATTTGACTGATTAAGTTGTGGATTAGTTGATTTATGAAATGTATTTTCAGTGTTATAAATCACTCTGAAGGTAGTACCACAACAGTGCATTTCCAAGGCTACAGATTTCCTGATGGTTTAGTTGACAAGTTGTATTTTCCCTTCTCTTCAAAGGGAAGATGACTTAGAATAATCAGGTCCAAGTGGAACCTTTTCTTTTTGAACAATCATCCCACAAACCTTGCCAGAAACTATATAGGCATAGTTCCAATTCACTGCTACTTAATAGGCTGAGGTTTTAGGCTTTCATGTTCATTGATAAAAATTGAGATGGAGTTTCAAGTCAGCTTCCAAGAGAAAAGCAGTAAGAATTTAGGGATCTTGGAATGTTTAAAAATGATGTCTTCTGTGAAGTCATTATGTATCTGTTAGAATATACCTACTTTGGTGTTTGGTATGTGACCTTTGAGGTGCCTCATAATCATATCTTTGTAGGGCAAAAATGCTTGGAATGAAGTAGGTGATGCTTGTTAAATTCATCAACTTGGTATTGAATTTATTCTCTCATTTAAAAACACTTGGTGCATGAATGATATGTTCCTGTTGATAATCTAACAATATGATATATATTGTTATGATATATTGATTTATATATATGTATATGCATAAATATATATACACACGTATGTCTATATATGTTAGATACATATATAACTATATATAGTTACATATGTATATACATTAACATATATATATATATATATATATATATATATATATATATATATATAT
>NW_026000168.1:11513965-11626400 GCF_001458135.2 Marmota marmota marmota
GCATTTTCCCCAAATCTCTTTCTCTTTCCTTTTCCTGCTCTTGAAGCCACTCACTGTCTAATTGTTTTACAAGTTTTATAAAAGACTAGAAAAATATTTGAAGTAGTTTCTGTTTTCTCTGTAAACATGTGTGACTAGGGCCTGCCTTCTAGCTTGCAATGGGGAAATGGAAAAATGATGACGAACCAATACAAGTTGATCTCAGTAAATTGTCTTTATACAAAAGCATCGCAAGTGTTGAGAAGGGAGAGAAAGAGATATAAAGAACATTTGGTTTGGTAAAGATCAGAAGGATATGGAAAACATAGTATCTTAATAGGTCATATTTACCTTTTAACTATTTTCAGCTATATCATCTGTCCATATCTGATTCATCTATATCTTCCCTTTTCGTTTCCATTCATATCTTAAAAAGTACTTAGAAATCTAATGCAGTTTTTCTTTTTCTTTTTTTATTGAAATAATTTATCCTTTCCTGACACACAAATTCTACTTGCAGTTTAGTGAAGTATCTTCTATGCTAAATATAGGCATGCTTCCAGCCAAGCCTTCTTCAGCTGCAAGGTAGTGGGCCAATTCTCTAATATTCTACATCAAAATGTTGGGGCAGGCCAAGATGGTTTGGCTGCTGAGATGAAATAACCCATGACTGAGAACCCATCTGTTAGAAACTTAAGCAGCTGGGGAAGATTTGTTGGTGGCCAGGAAAAAGAACCTACTATTAAGCAGATTAGTGCTGGAAGAAATGCAGCTGCCACCACTCAGGTCTTTGCTGTCATTTTAGAGGCTGACTTTGAATCTGGGTTGTGGGCCATTGCATTCCAATGATTGTATTTCTCCAAAACTCTCACCATGCTGTGGATCCACAACCTCCATAGGAAGAGACATATGAAGAGGCATGTGATAAGAAAATGTTCTAATTTATGGTTGCCATGTGTAGACTGTTCTTAGAGAAGATGAGGAAGAAGAAAAGAGCCCATAGATGCCAGGCTCTGACTGAAACAGAGTCCCAGCCAGAGACTCTCAGGTTGAAGAGAGTTTCAAGCTTGTGCAGGGATGCAAGTCTGATTTTGCAGTGAGGTGAGGTTACTGTTGTCCACAATCTCAAAGATGAAAGCAATCAAGCCCATAGTTCTGGAGGACTTATTGGGCCTGTGAGTGGTGGGTCTTGCTTTCAAATATTAAGGACTCTAGCTATAAGATCTCCTAATAACTACTTTTTGGTCAAGAAAAGACTCTGCATAGTAAAGATGTATGGTAATGGTTGGCCCTGTTTAGATCAGGGACTGGCCAACAATTTTTTTTTTATTGGTGCATTATAGTTGTATATCTTGATGGGATTTGTTGTTACATATTTGTACATGCACAATATTTTTTTTTTACTAATATCACTCCCTAGCATTTCCCCCTCTCCTTCCTTCCTCTCACCCCTTGGTCCCTTTCCTTTACTGATCTCCCTTTGATTTCCATGAGATCTACCCCATCTTTCTTTTCCACTCATCTCTAGTTTCTGCAAATGAGAGAAAACGTTGGCCCCTTGGCCTTCTGAATTTGACTTATTTCACCTAACATGATGGTCTCTAGTTTCATCCATTTTCCTGATAATGCCATAATTTCATTTTTCTTTATGGCTGAGTAAAACTTCATTGTGTATACATACCACATTTTCTTAATCCATTCGTATGTTGGTGGACACCTATGCTGGTTCTATAGTTTGGCTATTGTGAATTGTGCCACTATAAACATGGATATGCATGTAACACTTAGTATGATGACTTTAATTCTTCAGGGTAAATACCGAGAAGTGGTATAGCTGGGTTTTGGTTTGTTCTATAAAAATTTAGATAGTGAATATTTTAGGACTTGCTGCCCACACGTTAGCCTCTATCTCTTTCTCTGTTTGTGGCACACCCATCTCTAATGATAGTTTTCTTTATTTCATTTACAACAAAAAAAAATGTATAATCTGTTCCTATCTTGAAGGCTGTACAAAACAGGACCTGGGCTGGATCTCAACCTCAGGCCATAGTTTGCCAGTCCCTAATCTAGAGTATTTCAGGTCCAGACTATACTATGTAGCCAGAAAGATCGGATTGTTAGGAAGATGCAAGGAGGAATGAGTGGTGGGAAAGCCTGGAATATTCTGGAAGGCCACACTTCAGGGGCATGGGGGTAGGGGACTGGTGTTGTGCAAGGTCCTTGTAAGTGACAGAATATCTTTGTTTTCATAGTCAGAAACAGCCCAGAGACAATTTTTCCAAACTGAAGACCTAGTACTGAGTCTATGAATCAAGGAAATTGGCAGTTAAAATAAACACTGGGCACTTACCCTCTGGGTAGCTACAGGTCTGCTTTTCATGGTGTTGCCTAGGTAATTTCAGTTCATATCCTTTAAAAAAAATGTCATGAAAGATTTTTTTGTCTGGGTCTTATCAGGCACAGGCATGTGACTCTGGATGGACTCTAGTTCCCTACTACAAAATTGATAACCTTGACAGAGACAAAGTATGCATTTGTCTATCTGGAATTAGTCCATTTTCCTCCCCTTTGTTACTTTCTAATGGACTAGTCAAGACCCAATGGCATTTGTATCTTCAATTTTTTTTCTTAATCTGAAAATTCAATTAATTGCCTCTACGGGTTTGAAGATGACTTCTCTCCCCCCATCCCCTGGTGTTATTCCTTATCTGTTGTGTACAAACAGGTCAAGCTACCTGATTGCAGGGTCCAGTGCAAAATTAAAATATGGGATCCTTTGTTCAAATGTTATTAATAATTTCAAAATAACAGCATCAGAGCATAAAACCAAGCTTGGGAACCCTCTGAGCCTGAGGCCCTGAACCACTGAACAGGTAGCATCACCAGAGGGCTGGCATTGAATTCAAGTAATAATAAGTGCCAGCTCTCATAAGGTTCAAATATACTCCTAAAGCACAAGAAGTAAATCCAAAAACCAATATATGGGGTGGAATTACATTTAAAGCATCTACACAGCAAAGGAAACAATTAAGATCATGAAGAGAGAGCCTGGGAGATCTTTGCCACCTCCTCCTCAGACAGGGGATTAATATCCAGATTACATAAGAACTCAAAACCTAACATCAAGTACAACAACAAATAACCCAGTCAATAAATATACAAAAGAACTAAACAAACAGTTCTCAAAAGGAGAAATATAATGCCCCCCAGATACATGAAGAACAGTTCAACATCTCTAGCAATTAGGGGAATACAAATGAAAACTACATTGATATTTTTATCTCACTATAGTCAGAATGGAAATTATCAAGAATACAAATAATAATAAATGCTGGCAAGGACATGAAGAGAAAAGGTACACTCATACACTATCAGTGCGACTGCAAATTAGTACAACCACTTTGGAAAGCAGTATGAACATTCCTCAAAACTAGGAATAGAACTACCATATGACCTAGCTATCCCACTCCTTGGTATACATCCAAAAGAATATAAAATCAATATGCTATAGGGGTATAGCTACATCAGTGTGTGTAGCAGCACTATTCACCATAGCCAAGCTATGAAACCAGCCTAGATCCCTATCAAAAGATAAATGGATAAAATATGATTCATATATACAATTTAAGTTTTACTTGGCCTTAAAGAAGAATGAAATTATGGCATTTGCTGGTAAATGAATGGAAATGGAGAATATCATGCTAAGTGAAATAAGCCAGGCTCAGATAATTGAGGGTCAAATGTTTTCCTTCATATGTGGAAGCTACACTTATAAGAGGGAAAGGGATCTCAAGAAAATAGAAGGGAGATCAGTGGAGTAGAAGAAGAGGTTTGAAGGGGAGGGAGGAAGGTCAGGAACAGGGAGAAATAGTGGAATGAAACTTAGCCAAACTATCCTGTGTGCATATATGAATATATCACAGTGAATTCTACCTTTATATGTCTCTCCAATGTACTAATTTAAAGGAAAGACAGTAAAATCAATCTAACATAGTTTCCAATGTACATGGTATTGGGAAATGGGTATATGAAAACAATACAGTGAATCCCACCACCATGTACATCTATAAGAATGGGACTCTAACTAGAATAAGATATTCCATGCTTGTGTAATTATAACAAAATGGATTCTGCTGTCATAACTAAAAAGAACGAACAAATTAAAAAAAACTAAAGTAAAATGATGAGTAGAGGAAAGGAAACAAGGGAAAGGAAGAAGGAAGGGAAAGAGGAAATACTAGGGACTGAATTGGAGAAAATTATATTTTTGCCTGTATAATTATGCTAAAAAGAACCCCAGTATTATGTATAATTGTAATGTATTAATAAAAATTTTAAAAAAATAAATGAAGCACAATATGTAAAAATAATTTACCAGACATTGTTCAATATCTTTCTTCACAAATAATTTTTTTGTTGTAAGCTCTGTAAATGTTTTCTTAAATATGTTATATATTTTGGACTATTTTCCTTCTCCTACTTTTGTAGATAAACCAAGAAACTATCCTTGGATTTCTTCTGTGATCTTGACTGTGCTGGGCTCATGCCTGATAGTGTTTATCATCTAATTATTGCTCAGTATAAGGGCTAATATTTAAATAGTTGGAGAAAAAAGTTGTCCTCTTATGATGTCTTATATTAGGGCAACATAGAAATGTACTCAACTTTTTCTGTTTGTTTTGATCATAAAAGTTTTGTTAACTTCTCTGGAACAAAATTAATATGCACACCTCTATTTATTTGTATGGGATTCATTTGATTTTTTTACATCTGTTATAATAACAAGCCAAAGGTTTTTTTTTTTTTCAGCACTCAGATGGAATAGTAGTTTAAGCACTGTTTATGCACATGAAATAAAATACAGGGATTAATTGAATTATTGGCCACCTCAAAGCAGGTCTGAAATTGATTCAAACCCAAACACCACAGAACTATGTACTAAGGAACTAACAGACCATAAATACCTTCAGTCAACTCAAATTATATATGTATAAGCAAAATTACAGTTAGTGTCAAATGTCTAGGTTTGTTAGGAGGTAATTATTTTTCCTTCTTGGTAATGATCAGAATAGCTGAAATGCATAATAACTACTCAAAGGGCTATGAAATTCAGATAAATTAGCAATACATACTTGACATTTCTTTTCTATAATCCTTTTGGCTTTGCCACTTCTGTACTTCTCTTTAAATTTTATTTTATTATTGCTATTTTTATAGCATGTCTTGGGATAATTTCAAAATAGTGTTCTTCAAACACAGCATTTTTAGTTCAATGCAGAAAATTTGGAGGTGATTTTTAAAGCAAGTATTGATGGTCTGTTCCAATGATATAAAATAGACTTATATCCATTTAGAACATTCACATTGATAAATTAATAAAATGTTATGAGGTAGATTTTCTGGTATAAAATAAGAGCATGCTTTCCATATATAAATATTAGTATAAGTATTTTTCTATGTGCTTCAGAATGTGGAGAGATTCCTCCATTAATGAAGATTCAAAAATGATTGCAAAATCTTGAAGACTTATCAAAAAATTTGATCAGTTTGCACTCTAGAACTCAAGTGATATAAGAATGGTGAATAAGAATGGTTTCCTCTTGACACATTTTGAAGCAGAGCCCCTTTAAAATTAAAAGCAACTTTAAAATTGAAAGCAACTTCCTCATAACTACTTTTCTGCATCCAAAATTTCTTCTTGCTGAGAACAGAAACTGGGAAAGTACCCCTGACCAGGCAGCCACCACAGAAAGGAATTGTAATGTATTTCTGACACGCATACAAGATAAATCTACTTTTATGTATATTTCCTGCCTTTTGTCCAACTATACCCCTTCTTTTATAAAAGCTGTTTGTCCCCCTTAATTATCCTTCTCCCAAGAGGAAGATGTGAGATTAAAAAAAAAAAAAAGTCTTCTCTATTTTCTCCAAGGCCAGCTTTGAATGAACCTGTTCCTGTCCCCTGTATGAACCTTTGTATCCTGAATGATTTTGGGGGGTGATGGTGATACTGGGGATTGAACTCAGGGGCACTCAACCACCAAGCCATATCCCCAGCCCTATTTTGTGTTTTATTTAGAGACAGGGTCTCACTGAGTTGCTTAGTGCCTTGCTTATGCTAAGGCCAGCTTTGAACATGTGATCCTTTTGCCTCAACTTCCTGAGCCACTGGGATTACAGGTGTGGGCCACTGCACTCGGCTATGTCCCAAATTTTAGTGGAGTGAATTAGTTGAATCTTCGACCCACTGGTAACAATTTGTTGAACATTGTACTGAATGGAAGTGTGTGGTGCATTTCAGGGTATCAAGGAAGAAAAAAGAGATGGCTCTTGTTTTCACAGAGTTTAACAAGTTGAATAAAGAAAGGGTATATATAAGTTTAAAAGAATGGAGAAATTAAGTGCCAAATAAGTATAAGAATTCTGAAGAAGGAGACACTTTCCATTTTACCATTAACTGATAGGAAAGTGGCTATTTGCATTTCCTTATTGTATACAAACAAATCTCTTTTCAACTAAGTTTTTGTTGTTGTTGTTTTTGTTTTGGTACTACATTCTTGGATGTTCATATACTACTTCCTAGGTATATGGGTAATTTATTATGTACTCATTGGAGTAGCATTTCTCTGCATATCATTTCTTGATGTCAATATCATTCATGATAGTTGTTAAGTTTCTAGGAGTTAAGAATGGCATTTATTTATTTATTTATTTTAAACTCTTTTAACATTTTTTTCAGGTGTAGATGGACACAACACAATGCCTTTATTTTTATGTGATGCTGAGGATCGAACCCGGGTCCCATCTATGCTAGGTGAGCGCTCTACCACTGAGCCACAATCTCAGCCCCAAGAATGATATTTATTAAATTTCTTTTCTATAACGTCTAACAGACTTCAGAGTTTATAATACATGAATTTTTGCTTTTTAAGTAACTATTTTGATGTTAACACTCCCCAAAGTGGCCTATAGTTCATAACTCAGCTTTTAAAATCATGTTTATTTTGTGATTATTCTGGCATATACAGAATGAAATTGATAGACAGATGTGAGTGGTGGGAACATGAAGCCAAGGGAATAATTCTATAAACTGGGCTCACTGTGCTGCTCCCACATGCTTCCTTTTAAAAAGCAATTTGCCTGCAACCCTATCTGACTTAAATCAATAGGATATGTTACATTCCTCAGCAAACAACCTGTTATCTATAGGAGAAATGCTGGCTGGAAAGACTCCTCCCTTCCAATAGGAAAGCATGTTATTCTGGAAGAGGGCAGAGGGTTTTTTGTGACCTTTCCACAGACCAGATGCCAGAACACAGGGAGATAGGATGACTAGAATTGGTCAACATGGACTGAAGTGACCCAAAGTTTCCTTGGATCTTTACCATGTTGTGCAGTAAGACTACACACTTTGGGGACTTGGAAGTCTGATGCAATCCTGCTGTTAATCAAAAGTCAAGAGATGGACCTGGGTGGGACACTCTGAGAATTTCCCTGGGACTTCAAATTAGAACTGGAGGGCAATAGAGATGCCCTGTCCTTTACCTTTATGGGAGGACTCACTTTCTCCCTTAAGCATGTCCCCCTTTCCCCTTTTTCTATCCCATTTAATAAATTAATGTTTGCTACTCTGAGGGATATGTCTGATACCTTTCCAGCACAACCACAAGACCCCATAATAGGACCTCCATGGCTGTGTGAGCTCCATGGTGGGCCTTTGCTGTATTACAGATTCATAAGAATATTTGGAAGAAAGTTTTCAGTTTGTCTTCTAAATATTTTATAAATGTCTTCAGAACACATTTGTGGCAGATATACTGACCAGGTTGGAGTAGATGATCCAGAGCTGTTTATGCAAGCAGGTCTGGAGCTTGCATGTGCTCAGGATTCCATCAAGGAGACCAGCACTTAAACAATTAACTGCAACCCAGGGCAAGTCCATGAGGTTATGAAGAATGCACTTTGAAATTACAAGATCAGGACTGATTAATTCTTCTTGCAAGGGTTGGGAAAATCATTACAAAGAAGGTAATTTTTGAAATAATGTGTTTGGAAGGAGTGGAATTTCATCTAGCAGAGATTAATGGCATTCTACTCAGAGTGTATCCTGTGAGCAGAAGGAAAGAGAGTTGAAACTACTTTACAATGGTTTCTCTGATTTCAAGCCTCAATCTTTCTCTTTTTTTGGTTATCTGAGGTGTTTGATGCCTATGAGAAATATTTTAAGAAAATAGTGAGATTCTTGATTTAAGAGATAGTAAATGTCTGTCTCCTTCCTCCTGTCCGTTCACCTCCACTTGGAAAGCTCCTAGCCTCTCCACTTATTGGTGGGAAACAGTGCTTTTGCTTTTAATTAACTGTAAATCAGGCTGTATTTACCTCTCTAAGGGGTGGGTCACATGGCACACTGGGATGAATGAGCACTCTCTCCCAGAAGGCTACTCCTTAAGCAAAAGTGAGACAAGGATGAGAAAGAGGTGGGAGACAGTAGCATCCTCAGAAAGACCATTTGTTTACTTCTGCCTCCTAGAAGGCCAAAGCAGTGGGTACCTAGTTTCACCTTCTCTTCATAGTAAATTCTTCCTTTTTTGGAGTGAACTAGAACTGGTTTTTGTGGTTTGCAATTGTGATATAGTAAGAAAGAAGGATACAAGCCCCTCAAGCAAGTTAAAAGTTGCAGATCAGTGGGATGAAAGAGGGTATGGTAAAGTCAAGGTTAAAGTTAGGGCTTACAGTAAAAATCATAGCTAAGGAAGGTGGTGGAAGCTACCTGCTAGAGTTTCTTCCTTTTGATTCTCCATGGTCTACTAAAAATCATATTTACTGATTTGGGTACAGTGCTTGGATGCCTGTAATCCCAGCTGCTCAGGAGGCTGAGGCAGGAGGATTGCAAATTCAAGGCCAGCCTTAACAATTTAGAAGGCCCTAAGCAACTAAGCAACTCTGTTTCAAAATAAAAAATTAAAAAGGGCTGGGGATGTGGCTCAATGGTAAAGTATCCCTGGGTTCAATCTCTAGAGCCAAAAAAAATCATATTTACTGACTCATGATTAGAGTTATGAAACTGTACCCAAGAATCCAGAATGCATTAGAAACCTTAATGTAGCTCAATATATACACTTGATGAATGTTGACTCAGTCTTGGTGTTAGAAAAATTTTATGTAATTTCTGGTAAACTTTAACATAACTCATTGAAATAATTTCAAAATAAAGCTACATATTATAAGTTAAATGTGCAATTTTTCTCCAAATCTCAGCACTTACTGGCTTTCATTCCCCTTCGATACTTCTAGGCATACTAAATGAGTCTAAATTTGACTTTCATCTTTGTTAATTTGTCTTAAATCAATTTTTTGATTGAGTCATTAGTTATTAATGTCACTGCAATTTTCCCTGTCTATTGGGATTCCAATTTGGAATAAAAATTTCTATTCTCTGTTTGTCTTAAATTGTTTGAGCATTTGGTTTTTGAATAGATGCATGTCTACAAGAAAGATGAAGTTTTTAACAAGTGCAAATAAGAACCCAAGCAAAGCTAGGTGTTTGAAAATAACTTACTAATTTGTATGTGTTGTATGGTTTTGAAAATAATTTACTTTCCTTTATACAAGTGGTACTTTTTTCTTTAAACAGAATTCCCTAATAAGCTAGCTGCAGGAAGTAAATTCCAATGCAATGGAAGTCTTCATTAAGGCAAGGTTTTTGATCAATACAGTGTTGTTCCTTCTATAGTTCATTGCTTTTCAGTTGGACTGAACCATCTTATTACATAGATTAAAGAAGATTTTGAGTCAGGTATTATTTATTGAATGCTGTTGAATATTCATTGAGTTAATATTTTGTCGAATGCCAACTCTGTATGAAATGCTTTTGCAGACATAATGATGATCAAGACACACTCTTGTTCTCAGGGATGTGCATTATAGTAGGGGAGGAAACATAATTTGTACTAACACAGATGTAACATCTTATAAGTCAGGTAGAGCTCACAGCAATGACTAAGAGGCATAAATTGCATCTGATTGAGGGAATCAGAAGTGGCTTTTTGAAAGAATTTGCATGTGAAATGGTTCATGAAGGATTGTTTCAGAAAAACTTCCCCTTTTTCAAAGAAAAGGAAACAGGCTTCCTAGAAAGAGTGGATCAGACCTGCATGCTTTGGATAATTACAACCTGCCTCTGTCACTAGGGTGAGGTAGAGATGAAGGCATGTAAAGGTATGTTGGATCTGATATTTATTTGCCCCTTGCCCTAACAAGTGCAAGGGAATGGATTGTAGGAACATAATCATCACCATCAGCTCCCTGCCCTCAGCCCCTCAACGTTCATGGACATTGGATTTGGCAGATGATAATGAGAAGACTTCTCCTATACTTGCCACAAACCAATTCCTAACAACCTGAAAGAAAGCTGAGGATGTTGTTCAAAGATAGAGAAAATAAGCTACTAGAATAGAACATACAGAGTATCTTCAAAAGTAATTAAAGGAAAGATGGAATTTTATTGTTTTGTTGCCAGGAATGAGCATTATTGAACCTGGAATCCCAAACAAATCTGACATATCCCTAGGATTTTGAAGGAAGATTCATATTAAGATTTATGATTCAGGGAAAACTTATTTATTACCGAAGTGCAGGTTATATTGGAGAAGAACTTGTAAGTGATTAATATTTGATGTGGTCCCATTTAGAGAATACCAAAACATTATATAAGCATCCAGGCTCAATAACATAGAACTAATTTTGTATAACATTTTATAGTTTACAGTGAATTATCCATCGCCTTCCTTACATTATAGGATATTATAAGATAGTAGATGGAAGAGAGAATTTGCTTGCCTCTGAAATAGTAGTATTACTGAGACTTGAAAGTAAAAGTATTAAAACTGCAGACACCCAGCTTGTTAATGGTGGAGGCAAGTTGTTAAGCAGCACATCTAGCTATCTATATTCTGCTTTCTGCTTTCTTCTTTGATGTCATATGAAGATTGACATTTGTCATTATATTTATGATAATTACTACCTTACCCCACTTCCCTTGCTTGGACTAATAATGATTTCTGTAGCTGTTTATGTAAAATTTATAGAATAAATAATATATGTCTGCACATTGTTCATAATATATAAAAACATAGAGTTAAATGTATGTTCCTCTTCTTTTTTTCTGTGCACAAGTTACTCAATACCTCTCCCACAAAAATAAGTAGCTAAATGGGATGAGACTGTAGCTCAGCAGCAGAGCACTGGACTAGCATGCGTGAGGCACTGGGTTCGATCCTCAGCACTACATAAAACATAAATAAATGAAGTCATATATATATTTTTTTTTAAAAAAAGACTTAAAAAGGCATTCTGTCCATCTAAAACTATAGAAAATTTTTTTTAAAAAAATAATTTCCTAGAATCCTGTGCATTCTTCCAGAAATGTTCCATATCTTTGAAGTCATATTTATGTGGCTTTAGATATATTTTTATGCTCACATACACACTCACAAAGAATCTCATTTTTTTCATTTAGCAACCCTGGGATGGTGTTCCATAATGTGGTACCCATTCAAATGATCGCATAGTTTCAAATGTCTATACAAGAAGACCATGAAGGATATAGCAAGTTCCCTATGACCACATTTAGTGCTCTGCCAGTTTTATGCAAATATAATCAATGATGAAATGAGTATTTGTTCACACATCTCGTTTTTGCATAAGAACTAACCTGTAGGTGAAAATTACTTTTTAAATAAAATTCTGCAGGCCCCTTTAATTGATGACTTTTAGGTAAGAAAATGGTTCATTATTACACTGTGGTTTTGTAGACAGTAAGTCTATGGTTAGTAAGACGTGTTTAGCTCAAAATTTCTGTTTACCCTTTATTTCCATGAAACTTTTGAGTTCTTCTGTTCAGCCTGCAGGTAAGGCTGGAGTGGACATCAGGTTGGTTTTCTTGGTCCTCCTGCCTTCTTCCCACACAAAAGGTTGAAGTGAAGCTGCACTATCTCATGCTTCTCAAACCTCGATGTAGGACTCATCTGAGCATCTTGTATTTTGCATATATAGACTAGTGTGGGACCTGTGAGTCTGCATTTCTAACATTTTTTTTCATTTCTAACATTTTTCTGCATTTCTAACAAGATGCAGGGTGATGCAAACAATGCTGGCCCCTATGGGCTGGGGAAAGAATGATGAAAGTGGTTAGTGGAAAAGCCAATGAGCTATAAGCAAAAAGAGCTTGGGTTTAGATTATTTGAACCATAGACTATTTGAACTATGACTTGTATAATTAACCACTGAAAAGTGTTTATCCATCTGTTAAGTTGCTATAAAAATTCTGGATTACTCCACTTACATCATAGAATCAAGTTCATAATTTACTGAGAATGCATGTGCACACAATTTGTGACATGTAAAAGATTTAAACAAACAGTGGAGGTAATAATACTGATTTCATGCACTGCCTGGTTTCTAGAAAGAAATTATGTGAGCAGTTAGAAACTTCTAAAGCTTAACCTGCTTTAATTAATGTGAAAAGAAAATGTAATAGCAAAGGTATGTACACAAGGATAGTTCAACTATTTAAATAGGATTGAATAGAAAAAAACTGAAGAAAAACTATTAGTGATTATCTCTAACAGAATAAATTGAAGATATCTATTTTTCACTTTATGATAGTTTTTCTTAGTCTTTCTTTTTTCTTTTTCATATTTTTATATTCTATAAAAATGTTTCATTTTTTGATAATGAAAGACAATTAAAAATTAATAATACTAAAAATGTCATCACTCTTCTCCATTGTAGATTTGGGATACATTGCAATCTTGCATCATAATAATAGAGATGATAATGAACTACTATTGATTGAGTTCCTACTGTACACCAAATGCTGGGCCCTCTCCTTTATGTACATGAGCTCTTCAATGTATCCCTGTAAATTAGCATTATAATGCATTTCTGTGCAACAGGGAATTAGCTTTTTTATTTTATTTTATTTTAGTTGTTAATGGACCTTTATTTTATTCATTTATTTATATGTGGTGCTGAGAATAGAACACAGTGCCTCACACATGCTAGGCAAGCGCTATACTACTGAGCCACAACTCCAGCCTCAGGGCTTTATCTTTTAACTGTATAAATAAGATCTCCTTTCTCACTGGGCTAGGCTTGGTGGTACACACCTGTAATTCCAACTACTGGGGTGGCTGAATCAGGAGGATTGCCAAATTAGGCAATTTAGCAAGATCCTGTCTCAAAATAAAATAAAAAGTGCCGAATGGAGCTCAGTGGTAGATCACTTGCCTAGCACTCTCAATTCCCAGTCATGAAAAAATTTTAAAAATCTTACTTCTCCCTGTATGAAACCTAATAGTTATTGCCCATCTCTTTGCAGTCTACGAGGGCTGGCAGAAGTCAACCCCTGCCTGATTCTTTCTTGCTACATTTTTTCCAGCTAAAATGGCCTCTGTTCATGAAGTCACATCAGCTTCAGATCATATGGGAAACTTTTTCTTTTTCTTTTTTTTTTTTTTGGTACCAGATATTGAACTCAGGGCCCTTGGTCACCGAGCCACATCCCAAACCTTTTTTATATTTTATTTAGAGATAGTGTCTCGCTAAGTTGCTTAGAGCCTTACTAAACTGCTGAGGCTGGCCTTTACTTTGTGATGCTCCTGTCTCAGCCTCTCAAGCCTCTGAGATTACAGGCCTGTGCCATGGTACCCAGCTAACTGGGAGACTTTGAACTATGTACCGCATGTATTGCTGTATTCCTCCCTCCCCAAAATGTACATTTCATACCCACGTTCAATTGTGCCTCTCAGAAATAGATGTCAAGGACTTTGTTTTTAAATTCAGTTCCCCTCCTTCACTTGGTATCCTTAATTTTTTGAAGATCTTTATTCTCCACTAAAATGTGAACTTCCAGATTGTGGGGACTTTGCCTTAGGTCTCTTCTTCTTTAAAGAAGAGGTGATTGGTGTACTCAGTGCTCATGCTGGCCCTTGCTTATACTGGATTCCAGGCTTGGATGCATATATGCATGTGCATTTGGAGTGGTCTGCAGAAATCTGAAATCTGACAAGCTTTCAATCTGATCGTACTTTTGGAAATGAAGGAAAGAAATTATAGGAAAGGAAAGCTTATTTCATCATCCCCAATATTGCATTCCAATGTAATTCGTATGTAAGAAAGAAAAATGGTGAAAAAAAAATTCCCAGTGTGCTGACTTGGGATAATACATCTTTGCATGCATCTTGCTCTGCTGGTGTTAGAAATAGATATGTTCCATAGGTCAAAGAAAAAAATTAAAAATCACTTATTGTTGACCCTCAAAATACCTTTAGGCTGAATTAGTCAATGAATCCATGTATCTTTCAATTTGGAATATGCTCCTCTCCTCCTTCCATATGTTCTAAATACTCTGCAATTTCAAAGTGTACAGCATAAAAATTCTGTTTTGGTGGTTCATGCAGTTGACAGAACACTTTCTTACAAAAAAAAAAGCTGTCATAATTGATACTCTTGTGTTTAAGAAAACACATGACATATTGGCTTTCTGGAGCTTTTGAGATGCGATGAATGGAAATAATTCCTTCTAAATATTATGGTGTACACACTCCAGACACTGCTGAAAATTTAATATCAAAAGAGCTTTGCAAATGATTTTTAGATGGTGATTCTATTATTTATAGGTCTTGAAGTGAATTGACCAGAAGAAGGATTTCTGTGACTAAATTTAAATCTGTGGTTTGGAGTAGGATATTGAGGAAGGAAATTTAGGAAAATAAGTGGAGGAGAATTTATAGGTTGAGAGGGTAAGAGAAAAAGAAAACTCTAGGACTAACTTCTTAAAACTCATCAAACTCTCAACAAAAACTTGAAGCAATGGAAATTGCCTGGCATCCATTTTGAACCTTCTGCAGTGGGAGTAACTTAGGATTTCATTCAAAAATGAGCTTCTAATGGCTTTTGTATTAGGATTATTTAGTGGCATAAAAATAAGATAATAAGATAAAGAGTGCTAACATTTATTTAGCAAAAGGAAATGGATCAGCTGTACAAAACATACCATAGAGTAAGATCCACATTTTAGAACTAAATGATAAAAGTTTTTTAGTATCTGTCACAGTATCAAATTTTTTATTTTGTTAAATTGCCAGAACAATTATGGATTACTGTTATCATGATGCAATGAATCTTCCAGACAGTTCTTCAAATCTTTGCAATACATAAGTCATAATAAAACTCTTAAATATTTATCTGCCTGCAAATCCTCCCACTAATTCAATAGTTCTCTCTCATAGTAATCAGATATTGATGATTCTAATAGCCTTGAAGATGAGTCATTTGTATTAGCCCACCTCAGTTTGCTGCTGGTGCACACTTTCTCTTGAGGAGTATACAAACTAGAGTTCAAGAGAACTATCCTCTAAACTCTTCAGCAAATGAGTTTTAAACCTTAATGAGACTTGTAGATAGACTCAGTCTTTTTTTTTTTTTTAAAGAGAGAGTGAGAGAGATAGAGGTAGAGAGAGAGAGAATTTTTTAATATTTATTTTTTAGTATTTGGCGGACACAACATCTTTGTTTGTATGTGGTGCTGAGGATCGAACCCGGGCCGCACGCATGCCAGGCAAGCGCGCTACCGCTTGAGCCACATCCCCAGCCCTAGACTCAGTCTTTATAACAACTTTCAAAACGAAGTTCTCTAAGAATGATTTTGCTTCAGGTATCAAATAGAAATAATAATCCTGCCTCCAGTTAGGGTCTTTAATGTCATAAAGTGAAATAGAATAAATATATCATTTGGAATTATCCTCAGTGGCAAATAATACAAAACCAGATTACATGTGGTATAAACACACGAAGACTCTCTTTCCTTTTTTTTTTTTTTTGAGAGAGAGAGAGAGAGAATATGAATCTTTTTTGTAGATGAACACAACACAATGCCTTTATTTTTATGTGGTGCTAAGAATCGAACCCAGGTCCCGCCTGTGCTAGGAGAGCGCTGTATCGATGAGCCACAATCCTGGCCCCTCTCTTTCCTTCTTTTACAAGAAATTGAACAGGCTGACAGTTGTAGGATCTCAATGTTACCCTCAGGCCCCCAGCTCTTGGTCAGTCTCCTCTGCCCATCAAGATGATCTTGAGTTTTGAACTCAAAAGAGCAAAGTGGCTGCTGCACTTCCTAACATTTTATCTATGTTTCAGACAGAAAAAGTGGCAAAGAGTAAAAGATGAAAGCACTGATGCCAGCTGAGTCTCTCCTACTCAAAAACTTTGCTAGATGCTCCACTAATTGATTTCCACCAACTACTTACATATCAAGGAGTGTGTCACTTAGTCATCTCTTGTTATAACAGGAGAACAAAGGGAATTGGAAGTGGTTTTTAAATGTCAAACCAGCCTAAGACCTGGAGCACTGTTTTCAGTACAGTGTCAGATGCCTGTGTTAAGACAATCACAATGACAACAAAAATGTACAGAACTCTACTATATTTTGATTTCTGGCCTCATCTTAATGGTGACCACATGGGCTTGGGTTGTGGCTTGGTGGTATAGCACTTGCCTCACATGTATGAGGCTCTGGGTTTGAGTCTTAGTACCACATAAAAAATAAATGAAATAAAGTCATTGTGCCCATCTACAATTTAAAATATTTTAAAAAATAACCCCATAGTAAGAAAAAAACAACTACAATTTTAAAGAAGAAAGTTAAATACTAACAACATATAATGCATAATCAAAGCTTATTTTGTCATAGTCAGTTTTCTGGGCATTTTATATGCTAACTGAATAATCTTCACAACAACTCTGTTGTTGTGGGAGGTCACATAATTGAGATACCTTCATTTCATGGATGAGTGTGCTAGGGATGTAGAGAAGCTAGGGCAGTGGCTGAGCTGGGGATTTGCATCCAGGCAACTGGATCCTGAATCCCTACCCTTTACCACTGCATTCAACTATGTATATAAAATTGTATTCAGTGTCTTAAAAAGTTGGAGAGGTTGCTCCAAACTTCTTACACCAACAGAGAGACTGAAGCACTGAGAAAGAGCTGTGGTGGCCAAAGTTACCCAGCTTTGCAAGTTCAGTAAAAGTTTAAATCAAGGAGTGAACCCTTAAATGTAGTTCACAGTCCTTGCATTCTTAGTTAATCCTTAAGTCTTCTGTGAAAAGAAATGTCCCACCTGTCACTGGAAGGAAGAATCATTGTTTCTTTTTATCGATACCAGGATACCAGGGATTGAACTCAGAGGTGCTTAACCACTGAACCACATCCTCAGCCTCCCCCAGCCTTATTTTTCTTTAAACATGGTTTCCCTAAATTGCTTAGGGCCTTACTAAGTTGCTGAGGCTGACTTTGAACTCTTGCTCCTCCTGCCTCAGCCTCCTAAGCCTCTGGGATTATAGGTGGGAGACACCTCACCCAGACTCATTATTTCAAATATACTTAAAACCTGCAGAGTCATATTTATGACATTGTTTCAACAAGTCCCTACCCAGAACAATCCATTGTTAGGTTTAAAAGCTTTAATAAATTCAAGTAAAAAAATGTTTGTGATAATGTTTCAGAAGTGATTTTGTATGTTTTACATTGTCTCCTATCAATAGGCCATAAAATCAGGTTGCCCCATTCTTAGTAATGCTAAATTTGAATACAACAGAGTGATGCCTGCACACTATTTCTTCTGTTCTAAGGCTGCAATTTTTGATTTGCAATTATCAGGTACTTGGGAAGGGAAGGAGAATTTCTTTGGTACTGGGCTGCTACAGCCATTTTTCATGCAATAATTTTAGCACCTGTTGTTTACCTTTTTATCAGTCTGTCTTTTCTTGGCATGGTGGAAAAGTAAATTTTGATCCTGTGTTTCCGTCAGTATTCAAAGTTTTTAATGAAGAAGCATCTTTTCTGATTAGCTGGGATGAAATATAGCTCCTCTTAGGAAAGCAAACTAAATGCTTATTTCACTTTGCTAAAATTTTCAAGATAAAAAATGAATGCAATATTCACTTGTGATGAGATTAATGTTTATTTTTGGTTCTGTTTGTTTTTGGTTCTATTTATTTTTGTTGTCTTCATTCTTTTTTATTCTATGACTATTAGTATGACTCATGAGTTTTGGTTCAATATGTTACAAACCAACTTCCAGGAAGTAGAAGAATGAACAGAAACACAAAGACACACACAATAGGACAATTCCAGATGTAAGATTTCCTATAAAGTAACTGTTTTTAGTCTGTACAGAAATTCAAGTGAAAAAATAATGAAAAAAAAAAACTAATAGGTACCTTTCATAGAATGATAAAGTCCAAAGAGACACAGACAATGTCAGGGAATGAGTTTTATAGCTTGTTTAAGTCAAATGAATGAATGTGGATTATATACTATTAGAAAAATTTATTGCTTTTTTCATGATATGATAGTAGTATTGTGCTTATGTAAGAGACAGCTTTATTTTGAGAGAGGTATTGTAATGAAATTAGGAATGAAGTATCATGCTAATTGCAGGGGACACATGCATGCACACACACATATACATACACTTACTTTTATAAAATATTTGTAAACAATTTGTAAGCAATCACAGTATCTAGACAAACAAATATGATAAAAATGTTAAGTTTTGAATTTGTAGAGTGTTAGGTGGTTGTTATTTTATTACTTTAACATTTCTGTATGATAAAATTTATTTTAAAAAGATTTAGAGAAAAATAAGTATGATCATTTGGAATGTATGATACTTATATACTCCTTTAGTTTACATCAATACTTGTTGAAATATTTGCTCTGGCTCAGAGTATTGGTTCAGTAGTCAGGCTGACAGGGTTGGGTTGCTTCCTCCTCTTTAAATAGGACAATGAAATGTCAGTCTGACTTAAATATTGAGGACTGGCTTATGATTCTTTTTGAAGAATTTCCTCAGGAACTTTAAAAAAAAAGTAACAGTTTCCTTGATATAATTTATCAGAAAGTGATCAAGGTTTTGCAAAATTTGCCAAATTTCTAAACCCAATGTTTTGTATACCTGGTTAAGAACTTATAAAAGGATTGGCAAAGGTCTTGCTGGTAAATGATTGGACCATCCAGTGGACCATCCAATCTCTATGATGATTGCTTCACTCTGCCTTTGTAGTGGGTGAAACAGCCACAGAAAATATGCAAACAAAAGTGTGGCTGTGTTCCAATAAAACTTTATTTATATAAACAGAAGGGCCAGATTTACTTTGAAGAATTAGTGCATAAAGATTCCTGTGTTGGGGCTGGGGATGTGGCTCAAGTGGTAGCGCGCTCGCCTGGCATGCGTGTGGCCCGGGTTCAATCCTCAGCACCACATACAAAGATGTTGTGTCTGCCAAATACTAGAAAATAAATATTAAAAAAAAAAAAAGATTCCTGTGATTACATCAAAATGTAGTGACAGTTTTGTTATACCATTCCATGACCCCCTCTCTTCTCATGAACTATACATAGACTTCTTATTTGCTATAGAAATTCCTCACTCTCCTCTCAGCTAATTATTTCTTCTTTTTAATTTCTTCTGCTAAGCATCATTTTCCCAGGAAACATTCCTTGATTAGGTCACTTCCTGAACTGCATAATTTTATCTCTTGTATTTATGACAATCATGATTAGCTGATTAATTCTTGAGACTATTGAGTTATTATCCACTACTAGAATGTAAGTCAGCTAAAACTGGAAGTTTTTGTTTTGCTGTCTTGTTCACTAATTGATTTTGTTTGGCATTTTTTTCTCACTGTATTATCAACCTGGCACATGGTAACTGGCACTTAGTACCTGCACTTAATATTAAGTAACATTTGCTGAAAGGATTAGTTGAATATTCCAGACTTAGTTGCTATTAAACTACAAGTGTTAATAATAAAAGAGTTCCAAAGATATGGTTAGTGAATGCATTAACTTTAAGTTTGGATATATTTATTTCTTCCTTTTTCCCTCCCTAACATTGTCTTTTAAATGCTAGTGAAAGCAGAGCATAAGAAATATAGTATAAAACCTGTTTGTATTCTAAATATGTAGCTGGATATTGTTGGAATTCTTCTAATTTCTTACCATATTTGAAAATAGTGTTGAAGCTTGAGTAATGAAGTAGCCAGATATGTCTTAGTTACTGAGGTTTGACTTAAGTAATTTGAGTTCCCTTTTCAGAGAACTTGGCTTATTTATTATGTCATTGAGGATTCCAAATTCTAGAATGTAATCCATCAGTCCCTGAGATAACTATTTGTAATATCTGATCCCAGTAATTAATCACCTAATTTGTAATTCTACTGCACAAATCTTGTGCTTTTGTCAAATCAGTTTATTTTGTTTTTTGAATCTTTTCTTTGACTCCTTTCCAACTCTGCGACTTTCTGTACTTTGAACTTTTAAATGACTTTATTGCCTTAATTAACTTTCTAAGTTAATACAACTGCTCATTTTTCATGTAACTATTTCCCAAGCAAAATACAAATTAATTTCAAAAAAATATTTTATTGTTTATCTTTACCCCAATCTCTCATGCAGTATGCTATACTGTGGACACTTAATGACAACATTTTGATATTGAGATGCTTTGGGAAGGAGAGCAGATGATATAAAGAATTTTTAATAGCTCCCATCTGCCATATATATGATAAATATGTCTTATCAACTGAGGCTACCATACAACTAAAATATAATTTAGCCAGAAAGAGTCTTTGTCATTGCATTTAACTTATATAAATATCTGTCTGCTGGTTTTTATATTTTTAATTAAAGGTAACTCCAATTTAATGCTCGCAAATGGGAAGGAATGAAGCATCTGTGAAGGTGGCACTTCTTTAGTTTATCTGTTTAAGATTTGGTGTTTATGAAATGAGGGATGATTAAGATATTTGCTCAAGATAAAGTTTGTGTTTGCCTGTTCGGAACCAAGAAAATATCAAAAAGCACCCCAAAAGGTCAACCTCGTTAAACTGAGCTCAGTCCAAATGAGCTAAATTTCATTTTCTACCACCCTTGTTCTTCTTTAATGGCCAGAAAAATGAAAATGTATTTCTTGTTGCATCCTAATGGAGCATGAAGGAATAAAAGGAGACAAAACCCAGGGTAGTGTATTTTCATATTTTTCCGTTGAGATGAGGTTTTTCATCTCTGGCTTACAGTTCTTTCTTTACTAACTGCAGAATAGAAGGGGAAAGATGGATGACCTTTATGCAGTATTCTAAAGTGATATAAATGGTCCTGAGTTCTGTCTTCAGAAAGCTGCTTCATTTTTATTGACTTAGGTTTTGTATATAAGGAAAATTAAGACAGTAATTTCAGTTCATTTCCTGAATAATTCAAACCAAAGAACTACTATTGAGAAAAGTACAGTCGTGAGGTAACTGTAACTCTCTGAACCTTGTATTTAAAGATAAACTTCAATAAGGTGTGTGTGTGTGTGTGTGTGTGTATTCATTGCCATAAATTCATGTGTAACTCTAAGGCTTCTCTTCTTATGTATCTCTTGAAATTGATGGCATTTAAGTTGCTTTAGGAAAAAGGTAAACAAAGACTTAAAGTTAAGATTTAAAATTTGTAGTTCCATCGAAAAGTGATAAAAATGACCTAGGAAGAGTACAGTGTATGAGGTGAGTGGCAGAGTGAGATGACCCTAAATAGCTTTGGTTGGATTTCATCCTGAGAAGTGTAGTTGCAAAAACAAAGAATTTGAGTTTGTAAGGAGCTCTGAATCACCAGTATTGGGAAGGACAGTCACCTCAGGGAATCTCTCTTTGAGCATAATTCATCGTAGGGTGGCCCAGAGAGCAACATGTTTGGAAAGATTTGAATGTAATAGCCAGTGAGCTCTCAACACTCCTCTCTCCCTTAATGTTCTGTTGCCTTCTTCCCATTTGATTACTATACTTCTTAAAATAGTTTTTCATACCTGATGCCTTTATTTTCTTAGTTTCTGTTTCCTCCTCTTGTATACAATAGTGGTCCCTAACTGTGTTTAAATTTTCATTCTTGATGTTTGACATTCAAAGTTTTTTTAATTAACTTGGTTCTATTTTCTACCAGCTTCAAATATCATTATGTTCTTTCTTTAGGCTAAATTAGGCTATTTGTCCATTTTTAAAGATACTACATGGACTAGCCCCTCAACTTTTTTTTTTAATATTTATTTTTTAGTTTTCAACGGACACAACATCTTTGTTTGTATGTGGTGCTGAGTATCGAACCTGGGCCGCACGCATGCCAGGCGAGCACGCTACCACTTGAGCCACATCCCCAAGCCCCTCAACTTTTTTTTTAACCAACATTCTTCATAGAATACTCTCCCTGTAGTTTCTACATATATAAATCCATACCTGTATACTTCCTATCTCTTCCTGAAGCTGCCTCTGACCTCAGATCTAAAACCCATTCTTCCTAAGAAGTGTAACACTTATATTAGTTTTCTTGGACTTCCATGACACAATATCACAAACTGGTGGCTTAAACTTAAGAAATTTATTTTCTCACAGTTTTGGAAATGAGAAACCCAAGATCAAGGAGGGTTTGCTAGGAAGCTTTGTGTCTTCTGAGGTCCCTCACCTTGATGCAAATGGCCTCCATTTTACATCCTTCCTTTTCACATGGTTGTTCCTCTGTCTACTTGCACCTTTGGTGTCTTGCTTTGCTTCCTAACCGCCTTTTCTTTTTCTTCCTTTTTTAATTTTTTTTTTCATTTTTGTTAGACCTTTATTTATTTATACATGGTGCTGAAAATTGAACCCAGTGCCTCACACATCCGGGCAAGTGCACTACCTCTGAGCCACAGTCCCAGCCCAAAACTAACTGCCACAATGAATTGATGTTGGGTTCACTCTTACAGCCTCATTTTTGCATAAGTAACTCTTTAAAGGACATATCTCCAAATACAGTTGCATTCTGAGGTGGTTAGAACTTCCAACACATAAATTTTGGGAGAATGCATTTTGACCCATTTCAACACTTGTATTGTTCACTGAGCTTGTGATTTAAGGATAACACAGTTTGCTGAAAGCATACTCACTACTACACACACACACTCACATGAGGAACTACAGGCCACATGGTGTTGATGCCATTCTTTTAAAGATTATTTCTTTTTAATTAATTTTTAATTATTTCTATATGACAATGGTATATATTACAATTCTTATTACACAAACAGAGCACAACTTTTCATATCTCTGGTTGTGTACAAAGTATAGTCACACCAATTCGTGTTTTCATGCATGTACTTTGGATAGTAATGTCCATCACATTCCATCATCATTTCTAACCCCATGCCCCCTCTTTTCCCCTCCCACCCCTCTTTCCTATCTAGAGTTCATCTATTCCTCCCATGCTCCCCCTCCTTACCCCACTATTTACCTGCAAATGCCATGATTTTATTCTCTTTCATTGCTGAGTAATATTCCATTGTGTATATATGCCACACTTTTTTATCCATACTAAAAGCACTATAACGATTTAATGCCATTTCGTTTAAAATCCCAATGGCATTCCTCATAGAAATAGAAAAAGTAATCATGAAATTCATCTGGAAAAATAAGAGACCCAGAACAGCTAAAACAATCCTTAGAAGGAAGAGTGAAGCAGGTGGCATCACTATACCAGAACTTAAACTATACTACAGAGCAATAGTAACAAAAACAGCATGCTATTGGAACCAAAACAGACTGGTAGACCAATGGTACAGAATAGAGGACACAGAGACTAACACACAAAATTATAATTGTCTTATATTAGACAAAGGTGCCAAAAACATGCATTGGAAAAAAGATAGCATCTTCAACAAATGATGCTGGGAAAACTGGAAATCCATATGCAACAAAATGAAATTAAACCCCAGTCTCTCACCATGCACAAAAATCAACTCAAAATGGATCAAGGACCTACGACTAAAACTAGAGAGCCTGTGTCTAATAGAAGTAAAAGTAGGCCCTAATCTCCATCATATGGGATTAGGCCCCAGCTTCCTTAATAAAACTCCTTTGGCGCAAAAATTAAAATCAAGAATCAATAAATGAGATGGATTCAAACTAAAAAGTTTCTTCTCAGCAAAGGAAACAATCTGTGAGGTGAATAGAGAGCCTACATCTTGGGAGCAAATCTTTAGCCCTCACATATCAGATAGAGCACTAATATCTAGGGTATATAAAGAACTCAAAAAGCTAAGCACCAAAAAATCAAATAACCCAATCAATAGATGGGCCAAGGAACTGAACCAGACACTTCTCAGAAGATGATATACAACCAATCAACAAATATATGGAAAAAAAGTTCATCGTTGCTAGCAATTAGAGAAATGCAAATCAAAACTACTCTAAGATTTCATCTCACTCCAGTCAGAATGGCAACTATTATACACACAAACAACAATAAGTGTTGGCAAAGATGTGGGAGAAAAGGCACACTCATACATTGCTGGTGGGACTGCAAATTAGTGCAGCCAATATGGAAAGCAGTATGGAGATTTCTTGGAAAACTGGGAATGGAACCACCAGCTATCCTTCTCCTTGTTCTATACCCAAAGGACTTAAAAACAGCATACTACAGGGACATAACCACATCAATGTTTATAGCAGCACAATTCACAGTAGCTAAACTGTGGAACCAACCTAGATGCCTTTTAATAGATTAATGGATAAAGATTATTTCTGATGAAATGATCTTCTTATATTCCCATAACTTTATAACATACATTACAGTACCCAAATTATCATGAAAAGCACAAAATAAATTTAACTCTATAAAAATCTTATTATGTTGTTCTCATTTTGTCATTCTGTTCTAGACCAGTGAGAATTTTTTCCTAGGTGCTCTGTTCATAGGAAAACCACTAACTTATAATATCTATCTATCTATCTATCTATCTATCTATCTATCTATCTATCTATCTATCTATCTACCTATCCATCCATCCATGTATCCATGTGATTTTATTTGTTCATATCTTCCAGAATCTTCTGGCATCTTTGTGCTAGTACCTGCTTCTGAAGTCCATAATCAATAACATACTTTTATAGCTCAAACCAAGTTCAGGTTACTTGTTCAGAGTCTCCTTTTCTGATGTTTTCACCATCTCTCTGGAGGGTTTTCAATACCCTTCATTCACAACTTTAGTAGCTGAAAGGCAAACCTGGATGCCTAGTTTTGAACTCTTCCCATCTCTGTTCTCCCTTTTCTTTATTCAGGTTTTCACTAAGGCTCAATCTGATTCTTCCCAGCGGGTGTTTATCCCATTCATGGGATAAATATGGTGTCTGAACATTATGGAGTAAAATGATATCACTAAAGGAGGAAAATTTTATATTAGTAGGTATTTTTAAAGTTAAATTTAAAGGAAAATTTTATATTAGTAGGTATTTTATTCCCTTCATTTCTTTTCTTGTTGCTAATTGTTTTATCTTTGAGAAGAGTTTGGTTTCCTTACCTTCAGTGCTATCCCTGGAACCTAGAACAATGTTTTGGTTTTCCCCATGCCCTCCTGCATCACTATGGTACCTTGCAGTCAGCAGAAGCTCAGGAAATGTGGCCATATAAAAGATTCCAATGAGGATGGACAGGGGATGATAGTTGACTTCTTGTACAGCAGTCCAGTGTCTTATAATTTAAATAGTGCTTATTTCAAAGAAAAATGATTTTTCTCCCTTTTATACCCATTTGTATTTGGCATATATTTAGCAATTTGCAAGAAGCTAAAAATGCTACATTTGTATTGACATAGCCTAGAAGGAGAACTTAAGTCCAAGGGCCAAAAGGAAATAGGTATTGAGACAAGAATAAAATACCAATGCTTCCTTTTATATTTGTCAATTGAAGCTATTTTTAAAAATTCTATAAGCCATTTTTCAGATGTCACTAAAATTTAAACTGCTACTGGATATGGAGCTTAAAATAAATGGGTTTTGGAAAAACTTAAAATACTGCAGGTTTGGCTTAGTTGGATTCAAAATGGATTTTTAAAACCTTGGCTGAAAAATTGACTTCTCATCCCAGTGCTATTGCTTGGGCATACATAGCTTATTCTTTGAAAATTTATTCTGAAATAAAACTCATTAAGCTTTCACACTGAATTTTTTTTAAAAAAATTATCCTTATTATTATTATTTTGGCATATGCTTCTACTCTAGATTTATTGGCATAAATAGGTGTTTTAGGTTTCTCCAAATAAATAAACCAAGAGATAGATGTGTGTTTGCAAGTGTATGCATGAGTACATCTATAAAGAGCTTTATCATAAGGAATTAGTTTACATAATTATCAAAGGTGGTAATTCTAAAATCTACAGGGAGAGTCTGAATACTAGAGACCCAGTAGAGGCACTGTCACAGAATAAGCATGGGAGAGTCTGCAGGAGGAATCCTTCTTGCTTAGAGGAAGGTGTTCTCTCTATTCCACTGGATGAAACCCACCCACCTTATGGAGGACAGTCTGCTTCACTCTGTTACCAATTTAAGTTTTAATTTCATCTGAAGACAGTCTCACAGAAACACCCAGAATAATGTTTCACCAAGTATCAGGCACCTCATATACAGCCAAATTGACACATAAAACTGACCACCATAAGAAATGTGTGATTTCATAGGTTCAGTTACCCTTCAGGACAAGAAAGCCATAAAGAACTTATTATCTCCACCATTCATAAAATCAGTTCTAAATGATGCAAAATGATGTATCCAGAGGTTGTCTGTTGTTAGGGAGAATAAATTCCTTTTGTGGAGAAAGTGGTAGAAATTTTGCCTAGGTAGTATGGTACCATATATAACACAGTTGCCATACATTAGCACTTTAGGTAGATCAGATCATGCTTCTCAGTGCTTTGGTTGCCTTCCTGTCACCAAGTTGTTGACTGAATCTAACATAAGCAGGGGAAGCAGGAATCAAATAATCATGCCATAAACTTGATTGCTCTCAGATCAGGGTGAGCAATGTTTCAAGACTTGTGTTGTTTTCAAGTGAAAATTCCTCTGTCTTAGATATGTGGACAAATGCCTCAGCTTGACTGACATTTTGCAGAACATGGTGCTATTCATATTGCAACAGCTCATGATTCACTTTACAAATTTTTTTTAGTTACAGATGGACATAAAACCTTTGTTTGTTTGTTTGTTTGTTTGTTTATTTTCCAGTGTACACTTGATTTTAGAAAAACCAAGACAAAAACAGGGACTTATTTTCTTAGTGGCCAAGAAAAGAAATTATTTTATTGAAAGAAAAAAGATAACTTTGAGATATGTTATGTAGATTTAAAAAAAAATAGTTTTCATTGTAGATGGATACAATGCCTTTATTTTATTTTATTTATTTTTTATGTAGCACAGTACCTCACATGTGCTAGGCAAATGTTCTAAGCTATAACCCTAACCCTCATGATTCACTTTTGAACCTCTAACATCTAGATTTGTTGGTGGACTGTCATAGTGAAACAAATGTATAGGAAATAATGAACTGATTCATGATCAAATTGGCTCAAAAACTTTCTTCTTTTTAAATAATCTGTGGACCTAAAATCATACTCATTCTAAGCATCTGTGAGTACTTCTTGCTAACTTATCAAATCCTGATTCCTTCTCCCTGCTCAACCTTTTTAATTTGGATTTGAGCCCAGTTCTCTTTTAAAATGACCAGTGATTCCATTTTTTTACCCAAGTTTTCTTAATGCCCAATTTTAAGTGTCTTCTTTTTATTCACCTACATTGATATGTACATCCATATGTGGACCTTTATAATAACTCCTTGAGGATTATTTCTAAATGTATATGTCCAAGGCTCTAATATTCAAAAATATCAATCTTGACATAAAAGTTGTATTTCCCTCTCACATTCCCATTTTCTATCAAAGATGTTGCCATGGTGTTATTAATAGCAAGTCAGAAACATCTCCTTCATTCCCTCCATATTTCCAACATAGGGTCCCTCTGACCTTCCTCGCCTCTCTCTCTGTTGCCACATTGATCTTGACTTATTTCTGAGATTTTGTATAAGGCCTTTCCAGTCATCTCTCTGCCACTAAGCTACTCACTTTCTTTTCATTCTACATATCACCTCTGTGAACGTCTTTCTAAAGTATTAAAATATTTCTACTAAAAATATTTCACAACTTTGAAAAAATAATACTGCAGTAAGAGGTGGGGACAAGTTCTTAAAAATTGGGCATAAATTCTGTTACCAATAACAGAAACAAGTGGAAAAAAATTAACCTGATGATGAGTCCCTGTTGATCTTGGAATCTTTAGGTTATATGAGGCTAAGGACAGGATGCTTTAAGAGCTTAAGACCAACATAGAAATGAAGTACCAACTCACCCCACAATGAGGGATATAGGAACTGTGTGGAGCAGGGAAAAAGAATAGCGTTATATTTATGTGTAAAGCCAATGCAGTAGTGATGTGTACTAGTGGTGATTTACCATACTGAAATATATTATAAATATATATTATAAACTCATTTAAATATAGAAAATTTGAGTGACCCTCATCCTCTTTGCTATACCCTATGTAGTTTCTTGAGTGAACACAAATCTCAAATGACTTTATTGACATCTAGATCATATTGCTGGAATTAGTGTGCATTTACATTAGTCCCAAGCTAATTCAATGTAGAATTTATGATAATATAAATTATTATCACTTTCCAGTGAGATATATATATATATATATATATATATATATATATACACACAGACACATATAATATACATGCATATATATATATTAATCTATGTATACATATATAGATATGTATATATATATATCTTTATGTATATATATATATGTATGCGTATCTCCTACATATGTATACATACACACATGTGTAAATGTATGTATAGTTCCATATATGTGTGTACATATACACACACATACACATACGTATATATAAATATCTCTATGTATGCATGTATTAATGAATATGTATATGTGTGTGTGTGTATATACGAATCCCTCAGTCTCTATCAAATATTGTCTTATTTTTATTTTTGCAGTGCTGGGAATTGAGCCCAGGGCCTCCTGAACACTAGATCTAGCACTGAGCTGCACTTCTAGTCCCCAATGATATTTTTTAAAATATTGTTTTAGTTGTTGAAGGACCTTTATTTTATTCATTTATTTATATGTGGTGCTGAGAATCAAACGCAGTGCCTCACACATGTGAGGCAAGTGCTCTACCAGTGAGCTACAACCCCAGCCTCCTCAATGATATTTTAATTTGCTGTCTTCTGCACTTGTTAGTGGAACCCACCATGGAATGATAATTTTGCTTGTTGAGTCAGCTTCCCTTTATCTTAGATTATGTATTGTACTTGTGAACTCTGTCTACTTAGTCTTAAGCATCTGTTCTGATCACTAGGGAATTGCCATGTTAGCATGAGCATCTCTGCTCCACTCTCACTTGCTCATGTCTAGCTCAATAAGAATCCTTCATGTCAAATATGTGAAAAGCCAAAAAATGATCACTTGGAACCTGTGCTGCTATATGAGGAAATGCAAGTTTAAGACTAGCAACTTTGCCTGGCGCTTAACTTAGAATTATTCCAGTAAAGTTGGAGTCGTTTTTACATTAAAACTAGCTCTTTAGAATTCAAACAATTTGACAGCCTCATTTTCTAGCATTTAGAAAGTTAAATATCTTATTTGTTCACTGAGTAAAACATGAACTATTACCAAGACAAATACAAGATCAATGTAGAAATTAGAATATGGCATGGAAACCAAAAGAAAATAATTTTTTTTTCAAAAGACACTAGAGTTGTCTCCAAGTTTATTATTGCAGTTGATCACATTTATGAAAATAACAGTTATAATGCAAGTAAGATGGTTACAGCATAATGTAAAGAATTCTCTCCATATACAATTTGACAACTTTATTTCAGCTACAAACTTGGGTTATGGTACCCATAAGTTATCCTGTGGCAGGATACCACTGGTGGATTATGTTACCATATGTTATTTGTTATAAAAATCACAATAATGTTGCAGACTATTTATTGAAATATCTGAACACAACTGGAAGAAATGACTTCCTGCTAGGCCAGCTGTATTTTCCATACTCATTCTGGCCATTACTTCTCATTATTAGGTGTTTGCGAAGATGATTCTGCAGCTGATAGGCTTTCAGAATTAAGTTGGAGGAATAAAAACAGATAACAAATAACTCCATTTAAATGTTGGAGCAGTGAATCCATTCTCTTCATTTAACATGGTAGATTTTCTCTTCCAATAAAATGGATCCTTCTGGCCTTGGATTGTTTCCTTGTCTGTGATCTATTGAAAACTTAAAGAGCATATATTTAAGCTCATAATCTAGATGTTCTCAACACTGCTTCTTTGTGATGCTAAAGAACATTACTGTGTTTTTGAGTTTTTATTATGTGTGTTTATGTGTTCTCTTAATTAATGTTTTTAGCAGCAGATGAACAGAGACTTAGAGAATTACTCACAATCCCAGTGCATGGTATCTGAGCCCAATGTCTCTAAACCACTTCCATTACCCTTTTTATTGGTTAGCCCAACTCATTGGAATTGACCTCTGCATAGGATCATCTATCAGAAGTTGTCAGTGTTCTCTAAATGAACAGAAACAATAGAACATATATTCCATTATATTATGGGATTTATATTAAAATAAGTTATAATATATGATTATACAAGATGATTTATTAGATTAGTTTACACAGAGGGCTGGCTAGTCCCACAGTGGCCGTCTGCATACTGGAGAACCAGAGAAACCAGTAGCTACACAGTCCAGGAAACCAAGAGCCTCAGAACAAGGATGCAGGGACCAATGATGCAGCCCTCGTCTGATGATTTGAGACTGATGATTTGGAAGCTCCTTGGAGTAAATAAGGAGAAACAAACAGCCAAGTTTCTGGCATGAGTACATGTTGTAAGATTGAAGAAGCTGGCATCTGATGTTCATAGGTAACTGCAGCAGCAATAGATACACCTGCTCAAGAAGAATCAAGCATGCATATATGCTGGCAGGCTTCCTTCTTTATCCTCTTTTGTTCCCACTGGCCCCCAACTTCTTAGATAGTGCTGCCCATATTCAAAATAGTCACCCCCCACCTTCATTTTGCATCCTATATGCTAATAATTTCTGGAAGCACCCTCTCAGACTCATCCAGAAGTGTGCTTTACTAATTTCTTAGGTGTCTCAATTCAATCAAGTTGACAATCAAGATTAACCATCACACTTGACATCTTCTTAGGCTTCAGTCTTTGTCCCATGAGAGAGAGAGGAAATAAAGGCAACCTAGTCACAGGTGATATGGAAAACAGTTCATCAGTAAATGGAAATTACCAGTAGTATATCTGACTGCATAGTATGTGTGATTATGTTCCATCAAGACTTCTTCCACTGGTGGTGTTTCATACAGGTATTCCATAAGGAAAAAAGGGTTATGGAAGTCAGTAAGGAACCACGCAGGCCTACAGGATACATGTGGGCAAAAGTAGGTATTCATTGATATTTTATTTAGATTGCATACCAAGCCAATTTTAAATTTAGTTCTGATGTTCAATTGTCTCATCTTTTAGGAAAGTTTAATTCAGATGCCTATAAACCTTTCACAATCTAGTCTAGATCCCCTAATTTCCTGTCTTTTTCCTCTATGTTCAACCCATTTGTTTTCTGTACCAGTCTATGCAGTTTACACAAACATTTTGTTACTTATCAACGATCACCAAGGTTGTAAAACAACATTGTATGTGTTTTGCATTTATGCACATGTGACAAAAATCTATTAAAAGTTCACAGAAGGGCTTTTTAAAAAAAATGTCTCATTTGTATTTTTAAACTGTGGGTGTCGCACAAACTCTTTCTGCTATTTTGTGTGGTTTGGGAAAGACATGAAGAAATGAGGACACACAAAAATAAAACTGAAGCCATAGAAGAGAAGAATTGCATCCTGGATAAGAAAAATTCTATTTCATTTTGATGAAATGTTTTCAAAGTCCTAGGGAAACTTTCTTCTAACCTCCTATGTTATATTTATCGCCTGTGCTTCTCAGGTAACCAAGAAGAAAAAAGGAGAGAGCAGAGAGATATATTTTCTTTTTTCCTTGAAGACTGTTTCTTGGTTCATGTAAATGTACCACAGTGGCCAAGAGAATCATCATATATTAAGGGCAAGTGGATTTTGAAAGAAAAGATAAATAGCTGTTTTTATCTCATCGAAGGCAAAGTAGGTTTCTAAAAGGAGGTGTTAAAAATAGGAAATTATTAAAGTCTTGCAGGAATGCTTTTAAAAGTACATACTATTGTTATACTTTGAAACCTCATAGTATTTAAAATGTTCCCTTTTTGTGATTTCTCAGCTTTGAGAGTTTATGGCCTAAAACTGTAAGCATATGATGTCGTATAAAAAAGGGATTTCATTTGATATGGCAAAAACGACATCCATTTTGCAGATCAGAGTTCCGCAGTGAGTCAGGGAACATTTTGAGCCAGTTCTATCTAATGTACCAAGTTCTGTTTATAGACCCCCTCACCTTTTGTTCATCTCTCCATTCAGCAGTTGTTTGATAAGCCTCTTCCAGGAACCTGGTGTTTTGTTCAGTGCTGGGGATGTATTAATGAATTAGTATTTTCTCATCTTCTAAAAAGCTTGTGTCTTAAAAATACATGATTCTTGGGATTAGAAATGAGAAGAGTTTCACTCTATTGGGTCTCAGAGATTATACATACTTGGAGAATGACCCCTTTATTTGACATTTAAATCTAGACTCAACCCATCTGTTTCACTCTGTATTATTTGGGGTTAATATGATTGTTTTGGTGTTTATGGATCACAGTAATGAATAGTCAAATCTTATGCTCTTCTCTTGTCACTTTTTTCCCAAATTTTTTTTACCTTGAAGTTGATTTGAAAATGTAACTTGCCCTTGAGTTATTGAAATGGCTAGTTAGTCAGACTTCCATTTTTAATGTCCAGAGTTAAATTTTCCTGAAGAGTCTAACAGAGTCTTTCTCCACCCTTCTTTCTTTCCGGTATCCTGCTATTCTATGTACCTCAAAATGCATTATTTTAAAAATTTTAACCTTGGCAAGTCTTTAGCAAGAAAGCATTTACCAAGTTTGAAAATTATTTTTGAGAAAAAATAATAAATATTACAAGCTGGCAGAAAATAGTTTAACCAACTAAACTTGAATGATAAAATATCTTTAGAAATATTTATGTTTCTGTTTATTTAAATTAAACTCTAAAACTCTTTGAGAGAGCCATAAATATAAGCTTAGCAGGTTAGGAGAGTATTCTAGCTTATAAGGATGATGCATTTGATTCTGCTGTGTTGTCTTAGCTCCATTTCAGTACATTATGGAGTTTTGAAAAATTCCAAGTTTTAATATTGTTTAAACATCTGCTTTTGTGGAAATGTATGGTTTCCTTTCCGAGATATAATGCATATAAAATATCTCATCTGGGCACAATGCCAGGGAGGCACCATGCTTAAGTAATAAGCCCAATTATCTTGCTAATAAACAGCAACTGGAAATTGAACTCCTGTTGGCAGATATATAGGATACTTAAACACTAAGTGGGATTAATTAAACTCTAAAAGGAGTTACATTGCAAACAAATATAATAATAAATCATCATATGAATATTAAGTATAGCAATTATCTCATTTCCCTCTTTTTTAGCTAATGAAGTTTATAGTTTTGAACTATCATGAGAGAAGGGTTTGAAAAACAGCAGAGAGCTTACTTCCAAGGATTGCCTGAGATATGAATGTCAGATTCCAAACTGATAAAAGATGATTGTGATGGTAAATACTTCACTCCCAATGTTGAAGGATATGAATCGGACAATCTCAAGCATGGTGTAGATGCTGGTAAATGTTTGCACTATACTGTTGTCTCACAGAGTTTTTGAAGGGTTGTGGTGCCAGGGCAGTTGAGATGATTCAGAAGAATTTATGATCAATGTCATATATTTACTAAGAAGAATATTATTGATTTTGTGCCACTTATTTTCTAATTATTTTAAAGCAATTACACAAGTGCAAGCCTTTATAGATGAATAAATGAGACCTTTTTTCTCATGAACAACCACTCATTTGGTTCGTGGTCATTTCTGAGTTTTTTCTGAGATCATATTCAAATGAGAGCCTGAATTTCTAAGAATAATGGTGTATAGGATTTAGGTCTTAGTTTTTCTTTCTGCAATAATATGTCATGAAAGGGAGAAAAGAGGTGACCTCTCTTCCACCATCATCAATAAACCTACCACCAAAAAATACAAAGAATAACAACAAACAAATAGAAGAAGGACATGACCTTCCATCAAAAGTTTCAGAAAAGGTGACCAAGAAAATCAAGGAAATATTAGGTTAGGAATATACTGTGTCTTGTCACAACATTGTATTTTGCACCTGTATTGATAAGCTAATAAAATTCTGATAACTCTAGAATATTAATTCTCAAGATAGGAAAATGCTATTTCCTTGCTTTGTATTGTAAAGACTAAGGTGGGGTGAATATGAACTACTGATGGAAAGAGAAATATGAAAATAGATGTCAGTAAGAGCAGCTGACTTTTTCCACTTACTCACAGTGTATATGAATAAAGACTCTGTAACCTAAACTCAATTCTCCCTCTATTCATTATTGTTCATAGTTCAAGGTTTGCATGATTTTAAAAGTATTGCTATTAAATTTGAATTTAATTTAAAATTGCTATTAAATTAAAATTTAAAAGAAATAGGAACTCTTTCCCTCTCAATAAGTAAATAAGAGGATCTAAATGCCTGTCTTCAATTAGTTATAGTTTTGATGGTAGCAATGGTGGCAGGCCTAGGGTAAAGGGTTGTGTTTCCCAAAGGCAGAGGGGTATGGTCGGCCAAAACAAGTGTTTTCAGAGATTACCTGAGTCATCAGAAAAAAGGAGAGGTTTGATCTTATCCCTGAGAGTGCACAAGGTGTAATTTTTATTTCTTTATTTTGAGACAGGGTCTTGCTAAGTTGCTTAGGGCCTCACAAATTTGCTGAGGCTGGTTTTGAACCTGTGATCCTCCTGCCTCAGCCTTCCAAGCCACCATTTCTCCCAATACTTCCTTTCATACTACCTGAGAGTGCATTGACAGCTATATCCATTTATTAAAGTATAACTCAGAGAAAACAAGTGCCAGATAAATTATGAATGTAAACAAAATTAATCTTGACTCCATCATAAGAGGTCGAAAATCTGAACTAAGATACTCAGGTTAGACAAGATGAAATATCACAGAAATTAAGCAAACATGATATGGAAAAGGAGTCAGGGAGTGAAAACCGAACAGTATGCCCAAGATATATAAAGATTCCAAACCAGAATAAAACACAGTCTAAGGAGCTAAAAAAACATGTCTGGGAGTGTTTTAGTCTGGCGTAGAACACAAATGGTATTTTCAGTGAAATGATATTCTAAGAGGAGTTGACATAACAATAGCCAAGGTGGTTGTTATTGTGGTTTTTTATTTTTCTTTCTTTTTATTTTTTTTGTACCAAGGATTGAACCCAGGGACACTTAGCCTCTGAGCCACATTCCCAGCCCCATTATTATTATTATATGTTTTATTTTGAGACAGTGTTGCTTGTTAAGTTGCTTAGGGATTCATTAAATTGCTGAGTCTGGCTTTGAACTTGTGATCCTCCTGCCTCAGCCTCCCAGGCAGGATTATATGCATATGCCACCATGCCCAGCTATGTTCTTCTTTTGAGCAGTTTAGATACAATGATTTATTTTATCCTCTCAATTACCCTATAAGGAAGGTTTGTGCCCATTTTACAGATGAGGTAGCTCAGTTGAAAGGAACTTTAGCATAAGGTTCAAAGTGTTACCATGAGTTACTTAGAAAGTTGGAATTTTAATTTAAGTACTCTATCCCTGGAATATATGCTCTTAAACACTTAAGGCAATGTCTATTAACACAAAATTCCATGAAAAAGTATATGGCAGTTAAAGAAAATAAGTGATGGGTGCTAAAAAAAGAAAGCATCTGTAGAAAGCCAGATGCTGTGCTACAGACCTGCAGTCTTAGCAGCTTAGAGGCTAAGGCAGGAGGCTTGCAAGTTCCAGGCCAGCCTCAGCAATTTATGGAGACCGCATCCAAAAATAAAACATAAAATGTACTAGGGATACAGCTCAGTCGCAGACGGCCCCTCTGTTAAATCACCAGTAACCTACACACACATTTAAAAAAAAAAAAACTGGTACATGAAGGTGAAATAGAAAAATGTAGAAACTAATCACTCTGAAACTAAATAGTAAAAGATAAAAATTAAGATAAAAATATAACTGAATTTGCCATCACTGCCTACAGACCAAACTATCCCCAAAGTTCAGCAACTTTAAAAAAAAAGTTTTTAAAAATCAATGCATAAAAACTTAAATGTTTTGGGGCTGGGGTTGTGGCTCAGTGGTAGAGTGCAAGACTTGCGTGTTTGAAGCACTAGGTTCCATCCTCAGCACCACATAAAAATAAATAAAGGTATTGTGTTCATCTACAAATATATATATATGTGTGTGTGTGTGTGTGTGTGTGTGTATGTGTATAAATGTTTTATAATAATGTATTTTATATTTGTGATTTTTTGATACATTTATACATTGTATGTGTAAGAGTAAATATTTCTTTCCTCCATTTATCATTTCTTTATGGTGAAACTTTCAAGATTGTTTCTTCTAGCTTTCTGAAGTATACAGGGCATTAACTATAGTCATCCTGCTGGGCAATAGCACACAGAGCTTCTTACTCCTACCAAACTGTAATTTCATACCCATTGACCAACTTTTCCTGGCACCTCCTTACCTGCTGCTCTCTAAATCTCTGTAAGCATCATCCTGCTCTCAACTTCTGTAACACCAACTTTATTAGATTCCACATGTGAACGAGAACTGCAATACTGTCTTTCTGTACTTGACTTATTTCATTTAACATGCTGACCTTCAGTTCTATCCACATCCACATTGTTGCAAATGGCAGGATTTCATTATTTTTATAGCTGAATAGTATTCCATTATGTACATGTACTTTTTTCTTTCGTACTGGGAATTCAATGCAGGGGCACTTATCCACTAAGCCATATCCCCAACCCTTTTTATTTTTTTTATATTTTATTTTGAAATAGAGTCTCACTAAATGCCTTAGGGCCCTCGCTAAGTTGCTGGCTGGCTTTGAACTTGCAATGCTCCTGCCTAGGCCTCTGGAGCTGCTGGGATTACAGGTAAGTACCACTGTGCCCAGCCTATATTTTCTTTATCCATTTATCAGTTAACAGGCACTGAGGTTGTCTCCATTTCTCTTGGCTATTATGAACAGCACTACGATGAACATGGTAATGCAAACACCTCATTGGCATATTGAATTCTTTTCCTTTGGATGTATAACCAACAGCAGAATTGCTGGATCCTCTATAGTATTTCTGCCTTTAATTTTTTGATGAAACTTCATGCTGTTTTCCACAGTAGCTTTACTAATTTTCATTCCTACCAACAGTGTATCAGATTCCCTTTTCTCCTCATCTTTGCCAGCACTTGCTACTTGTAATATTTTTGTGGTGAGGTGATACTTCATTGTGGTTTTGATTTTACTCGGATGGTTAGTGATTTTTTTATATATATAGTTTCTGACCATTTGTATGTCTTAGACCTGAAACTCTGAAACTACTAGAATAAAATATAGGAGAAACACTTCAGAACATTGGAATGAACAAAGATATTTTTGACAAGACCCAAAAAGCATGAGGAAGTAGGGGGAGCAATTAGACAAAAGATTACCTCAAACTAGAAATAATTTGCACAGCAAAGGAAATGACAAATGAAAAGACAACCTACCAAATGGGGGAAAATATTTGCAAAGTATATCTGATAAAGGGTTGATATCCAAAATATATAAGGAGCTCCAAAAATCCAACAACAACGACAACTAAAAACAATTCAAAAATAGGCAATTGAACTAAATAGACATTTCTCAAAACAACAATTGTTTCATTGCTTGCAATTCTGTGAGGCAGTATTTCAGACAGAACTATGAATATGACACCCTCTCAGTTTTGGATATAGCAAGCTAGGAAAGTTCAATGGCAGATGGAGAATCCAGGGTGACCTCATTCACATCTGTCTTTGGTGACTTCTTTATGATTATCTTGTCCCATAGCTTGATAATTTAGTGACTAGATTCTAACAGAATGTAAAAAAAAAAAAAAGAAGCTGTAGGCTGAGGCCTAGAATTAACCTCTACCACATTCTTTTCTTTTATAGAATTTTCATGCATTTAATAGAACACAAATAGAGACCATTTACATTTTCACCAGTAAAAGAATACCCAACACCTCACTAATAATTCTAAAGAACATATCACACAGCCATTAAAAAGAAATTAATATTTTGTGCATTTAGATTTCATGGCATTTGCCAATAAATTTCAGATTATTTCAACTCTCTTTTCCTGGACTTTTGTCCTAACAATGTTCCTTTAAGGCTCTTTCCCTGACTTATTTTGAGTTAAATATTTTATTATCCCATAGTTCCCTGAACAAATTTGTTAGTTACTATCATACTGATCATTGTGTTGTTACACTAATAATTAAACCATGAATCTTCCCCTTAATAAAGTCTAAGGCAAATAATTACTTTTGATCAAAGCAAGGGCTTCCTGCCCAATGCACACAGAAGCATATTCTAGTAGCAGATATTTCCCAAACAGAGTTTTTCTCTTTCTTTGATGGAGGGTCAACCATCAAAGAGACAGGAAGTAAATTTGAATCTGGGATCAGTTGGTAGATGGGGAGTATATGGGAAGGGAGAGGGAGGCAGTGCGCCTTGGTTGGATGGTAAGAGGAGGAGGTTTTAGGGTTATTTTGCACAAGCATAGATGCTCAAGGTGCTTATTGACTGATTACATACTTCTTTTCTGATGAGTTAGCATGCTCTGCAAGGAAAATTTTGAGTTTGGGATGCTGCTTTGTCTGTCCATTCTTGAAAAGCTGGATTAAAGCAAAATTGAGTGAATTCTGGAGGTTTTCCCTAAAAAAACAGCATAAGGATGCTTTGTTTTTTAAGCAATTTATGTCTGAGTTTGTGCAGGCCTTAGCAGGTCCCACTTTACCCACCTCCTTTCTTAGAACTGCTAATCCCTTACAATTCCATCTTTAGCCATAATTTTTCTATTATTGTTGTCATGCACTTTAATTCTACAGGTATTTTAATCTCTGAGACACTTCTAGAACTACTTTGGAAAGGCAATGTTCATTTGTCCTTTTCTCCATACTATCTTTTCTGTTGCCTTTAATTCCTTGCTATAGTACCACTGTTTGAACCACAATTATTTTCTTATGGGAAGAACTCAGTGTAGTGCCGCAGTCTGGCTGGGCACAAATGCCGCAGTCTGGCTGGGCACACAATCACCAGCCGCCACACAGCTTGTAGATTCAAACAGCAACTCTTTATTCCCGAACTCACACCAGCCGTCTACAATCACGTTCTGGGGAAATCCACGTTCTCTGCCCAAATTCACCTCCACTGGGCTTCTGTCTCCCAAAATATACTGTCTGAATCCCGTGAGAACTCAAGGGGAACTCAGGCAGCAGGATACACCCTATTCCCAGCAGGAATAATCTTAAACCTTAAACCTGGAACCTAAACTGGGAACGCCCTAAACCCGATTATCTTAAACCGGGAATACCCTAATCCGCCCTGGTCCTTGAGCAAGGTCACCTACATTCAGTGTCACTGCAAAATGTCAGCAACATGGGGTATGCTGGCAAGGAAATTGTCATACCTACTTGGCTAATGGCTCCCAGCAGTGTAGCATTTTTTAAAAAAATTACTGTTATGTCTTTTGCTGAATGCTACTTAAAGTGAAATGTTTAAGTTTATGGCAACTTTATTAAGCTACCTCATGTTAAGTACAGGGATAGACCAGATTAAAGAGGAGAAGAAATTATAGAGGGAGCAGTGGTATACCTATAATGTCAGTGACTCAGTTGGCTGAGACAGGAGGATTGCAAATTCAAGGCCAACCTCAGCAATTTAACAAGGCCCTAAGTAACTTACCAAGACTCTGTCTCAATATTTTAAAAATTTTATTTTATAAATTTTATTTATAAAATAAAATAAAATTTTATTTTATAAATATTTTATAAATTTTATTTTTAAAATAAAATAAAAAGACATGGGGATGAAGCTCAGTGGTAAAGACCACTAGGTTAAATCCCCATTACAAAAAGAAAAGAAAAAAAAGAAATGGATCCCACCTCTTGACTGAAGGAATGACAAAGTTGCATTGTATTTAGACCATTTAATGTGGAAGAGATTACTGAGGCAAACTCTGAAACAGATAAATGGTATTCTATATTCTAATGGTTAATAGCCAGCACTTAATTGATAGTAGTAATTTATCTCCAGACTCTGAGTTAGAATCTAGCTACTAGTTCATTTGATCTTCACAATAACCCTAATAGATTAATATAATATGTTGTAATATCTATTTCCACTTTGCATATGAAGGAATCAAGGGACACAACTCTATTTATTCTCTAAAGCACACACAACTAGTAGATGGTGTGCTAGATATCAAACTCAGGCCTTGTGATTTTGGAGTCTCTGCTGCTAATTTGTCCCATCATTGCCTCATTTCAGAACATTCTTCCTAATGTTAAGTGAGGATTGAATCTGTACATTGAATAGAAACACCAGTTTTAAGAATAAGCTCTCTGTGGAATGACTTGAGAGGTCTATCCCAGTAAAAGCATTTTAGAGCTTAAAGAGGGAGTAGGGAGGACATCTAGGCAGTAAAAGCAAACCACATGTAAGAACATGAGATTGGTTTGAGAAATCTTCAAAGCAGTGCTTCCCACAAGAAAACCATGGAGCAATGTCAGCAGAATTCAAGGCAGTAGAAAGTGGAGTGCAAAACACACAGCCAGTTAAAGTGTTTTCTAATACATGGTGGCAAACAGTAATTACCAAGCCTCAAGGAAACAAAGAACACGTCACACTATATTAAAAAAAAGAAAGAGAGAGAGAGAGAGAGAGAGAGAGAGAGAGAGAGAGAGAAAGAAAGAAAGAAAGAAAGAAAGAAAGAAAGAAAGAAAGAAAGAAAGAAAGAAAGAAAGACTCAGAAAGGAAAATCAACCATTAAGATAGAAATCAAAATGGACTTTGGGTAATAGAGAATTTGAAATTTTTGAAGATGAACTTAACACCTATAGAGATGTAGCAGTCAAGAAAATTTTTGTGCAGGAATTTGTAACGGTCAGTATTAAGTAATAAGCATAAATATTGGAGATGAAAAATTTGGGAGTTGATGATATGAGAAAGTGCTTGTTGTTTTTTGGGTGCAGGGTTCTGTCCATACCAGTATAGCAACACAGATTCTGTTCATTTGTCAGCTTTTTAATTTCCATGGCAAGACTTACCTTATTTGGTACAGTTACCTCCTGAGTATATTACAGAAATGCAGAAGGAACTTGTAATCAATAATGATTTTTACCATTAATCATATTCTATATTGAACAGTATGCAAGAAATGTTATATTGAACAATAAAAGACTTCAACTGTATTTTTTTAAAAAAAGCGAAAACTGAAAAGAACCCCAATGTTATCAACAGGCAAATGGATAACTCTGTCATGATGTGTCAATTAATGAACTACTAAGAGAAGTAATTGGTAATTATTTTTTACCATTTGTCATATTCTGTATTGAACTTCACTTATATTCCTAATTTTTATTTCTACTTGTATTCCTATTCTAAAATTTATTGTTGATATATTAATGATAAAATTGTACAATTGTACATACTCATGGGATACCATATTGTGTTTTGATACATGTATATATTGTGTAATATTTACATCCTGTTAAATGAATCACCTCATTTATCATTTCTTTATGGTAAAATCTTTGAAAATCTTTTCTTCTAGCTTTTTTGAAATGTACAGTTCATTATTGTTAACTATAGTCACCGTATTAGACATTAGCACCTTAATAGATCTTTTTCTTACTTAAGTGTTATTTAGTTATAAGGTTATTTTTATATTTGTTGTTTTTAGATAAACATGACAGTAGGGTGTATTTTGACATGTTATACATACATAGGGTACAACCCATTACAATTTTGATCCCATTCTGGTTGATCATGATGTGGAGTTACACTTTTTATGTAATTTAGGTAAGTTATGTCCAATTCGTTCTACTGTCTTTCCTATTACCATTCCCCCTCCCTTCCCTTCTATCCCCTTTGTCTAATCCAGTGAAATTCTATACTTCCCCTCCTTAGCCTCCCTTGTTATGGGTTAGCATGCACATATAAGAGAGAACATTCAACCTTTGGCTTTTTGAGATTCGCGTATTTCATTTAGTATGACAGTCAATTTACTGGCAAATGCCATAATTTAATTCTTCTTTATTGCTGAGTAATATTCCATTGTGTATATATACTACATTTTCTTTATCCATTTTTCTGTTGAAGGGCATCCAGGTTGGCTCCAAAGCTTGGCTATTGTGAATTGAGCTGCTGTAAACATTGATGTGGCTGTGTCACTGTAGAATGCTGGTTTTAAGTTGTTACAAAGGTTATTTTGAAAGATAAATAGACCAGTAGGAGGAATCAAGATGGATGGATACCTAGAAAGACTTAAGTTTCTGTTATACTGAGCTCCCTGTTTGCACATTGTGCAATTTCACTCTCAAGTATTGTAGCATTATAGGGTTTTGTTACTTTGTTGGGCATAATTTCTTTTTATATTTTTGGCCATTCTTGTATGTGCAGTTTTTACAAGTCAGTTTTAATTTGAGTTGCCAAATTCTGTTCCATAAAGTCCTTTTGGGACTTCGATCAAAAGGTAATGTAGTTTCATAAATAAAATTGAGAAGCAATATCAAGTAATATCAAGGCTGCTGTTTAGGATTATAGTATATGTCTATCAAAATTACTTATCCTTAATTTTATGTTCATTTAAATATTTTTATGGTTAACTTTAATTTTATATATTTTGAAGTTCTATTTACTAATTGAATCACAGGCTTTTTTAAATACATCAATTTTCATTTTCTATTGCTGCTTTTGTAAATGGCTTTCCAAAGCAGCTGGTTAACTGTACCCTGATGAGCACTAATGCATACTTCAAATATTCTTATGGATTTTACAGTGCCTAATTTAACATTCTATTGTATTATTACTTTACATATTCTTTTTCTTATTTATTATTTTTTAGTTTTGCATTTTCTAAAACATGCCAGAATAATATTGAAATAAAATTACAATAGGATTTGTGTCCATCACTTGAAATGTTTTCCCCCGAAAATTGTGCATCCAATAGTTTTGCATGAATACTTTTAATTACAAGCAGTTTAATTATTTTTTTTAGTCAAATCAGTAATAAATTCTGAATTTTGTGAATGATTTTAGTCTTTTTTAAAAGAAAATGTTTAATGTTCTTCCTCCCTTTATTTATTAACAGGATTTTTATTAGTTGTTTCCTTAATAAAGATTCATCCTGGTATCACTGGAAAAAACACTGCTTTTGCATGGCACATTATTCTCTAATTTAATGTTTAATTTATTTTATATATATAAAAATATTATATATATAGATGTGTGTATGATATATATATGTGTGTATAATTTCATTTATATTTCTATATATATAATGAATATAATTTCATTTATATTCTAGGTGAAATAAATACATATTTTCATTGTTTTTTTTTTCTTATTACCAGGGATTGAACCCAGGTACACTCAACCATGAAGCCACATCCCTAGTCCTTTTATATTTTATTTTGAGACAAGATCTTGCTAAGCAGCTTAGGGTCTTGCTAAATTGCTGAGGCTAACTTTGAATTCGAGATCTTCTGCCTCAGCCTCCTGAGCTGCTGGATTAAAGGCCTGCACACCATGCCCAGTTTCTTTCAGTACAATTTTTGTTAGATTTCAATTTTGCATTTCTCTAAGACTTATAATATGATTTAAGGTGTTTTTTTTATTAGAACCTTAAATGCAATGTTAATTCATATTTCCAATAATTTAAGTAGGCATTTCTACAAAACTTAAAATTTTAATAAGATATTTGAATTAAATAATCAATAAAACATTTCAACTGTATTTTTTAAAAAAGCAAAACCTGAAAAGAACCCCAATGTTAGTCAACAGACAAGTGGATAACTCTGTCATGATGTGTCAACTAAGGAAATACTAATCATCAATTTTTTAAAGTTAGCTAGTGATGCATACAACAGCATGAAAGAGGGCAGATGATCACAGGAGTCCAGATTTTGCAGTGCCTCCTAGCATTCCTATAGGGTCTGCAGAACACAATTTTATGTGATGTAATATATAGAAACTTTTCAAGGCAAGGATTTGTTCTATTTAAAATTAATTTAATGAAGAGTAGAGGAAAGGGACCAGAAGGAGGGAGAATGGAAGGGAAAGGGAAAATACTGGGAGTGATATTAGCCAAATTATAATGTTATATTGTGTGCATGTACAAATACATAACAACAAAACCATTATTTACAACTATAATACACCAATATGGAAAAAATTAAAAATAAAATGAATTTGGTAAAAAAGGAACTCAGTGTTCTGTTCCCTTAATAAACACACATTTTTTTCATATTTTATCTTTTAATCTGTTAGATATTCCAGTTATTGAATGAAATGGTTGTCTAGTAATACTACACAGCCTATTCTTTATATTGTCATTAGCATTTCTGATGTAGAATAACAATAGTTTTGTTTCAATTAACTTTAAAATTCTCTGAGTTATGATTCTACCTTTATTGATCTCATGGACAGGCATCACTTATCTGAAAGATTCAAGCTTAAATCCAGGAAATGTAATTCCCAAATTGCAAAACTTCAACTCTAATATATTTCAACTGTATTGCCAATAAGTGTCTCATGAAATGTTGTATGCTAGAAAAATAATATACATTTACAAAGTAAATATTTTTATCTTATTACTTTTAGAGGACATTTATTATTATCTCTTTTGATCCTTACTAAAAGTTAGAGTGAGTTGGCATGTGCACTTTGTAAATTAGGAAAATTTTGTTCACAGAGAGGAGATTGTTCTATATTTCAGTATGCAACCATGAAAATTAGCTATTATAGTGTGACAAAGAACCCCCAAACTTAGTAACTATGAAATATACATATATTTTTTCTTCGTGATTCTAAGGGTCAGTGACTTAGACTGTGCTTAACAGGTGGCTCTTCTGTGACTGGCTGGAATTATTCATGTCTACAACTCAGCAGCTGCTTGTCTTTTGAACATACCATGCCTTCTATCCACAGGTCTTTACCCACCCCTGCCTTTTCCTTCTCAGTCACTCCCTGTGAATTTGCAGAACCTTTTCAGCCTGTCTCTGCTTCCTGGTATGTTTCATCTACTTCTTGTTGCTTTTTAATATATAGTATCCTCTTGTCTCCAATCAAGATCCCAGAAGAAGTCAGTCTATTTATTTAGCTGAGATGATCACCATTGTTTTGATTATAGGAGACATCTCTTTTGTAACAATCTGTCTTATAAGTTATCAACCAACATATGGATGGTAACCATCCTTTTATAATCAGTGCTCAACTTTCTATATTAGAGTATCCCAGTATCTTTTGCCTGGGTACCTGGGCTCTTTAGCTACAAGGGGAATTTGAACATAGCCATAGGCAGCAAAGTCTTATAAAACAAGTATTTATTGTATTGAAATTATTTCATCACTTTTAGGCAAAGCACCATTCCATCTGTACCAAATCACAGCTTTCACACTTTTCTATTCCTCCTTTTTTCACCTTGATGAGTGAGAATCTTCCAGAAGTCTTGCAGAGATGTGGAAAGAGGTTGCAGTTGAAATATATCTCAGGATATAGGGTATGGAAATCTGCTACAAAAGAAACAAAGCTTCATCATTTTTACCAGCCTTCTCCAGTTCCACAATTATTCCCAGTTACACTTTCAGCGCTTGGCTACAATGGAAAAACAAAGACAGGAGCATATAATTTAATTTTGTGGTTGCAAACAGAGAAAAATTAAATGTGCATATCATTTGTGAAGTGGGAGAATTTGCCTTTTGTATTGTTTTAAACACAATTTATATGTATTTGGTTTTAATTCCTTCCTTCCTTCCTTCCTTCCTTCCTTCCTTCCTTCCCTTCCTTTCTTCCCTTCTTTCCTTTCCTTTTCTTCCTTCCCTTCCTTCTTTTTCTCCCCTTCTTTCCTTTCCTTCCCCACTTATACCCTGCTACTTTGAGGACTTTCATCTGAAATGCTTGGGACAAAAAAGAGATCATAGCCAGGCATGGTGGCCACAGTTGTAATCCCAGCCCAGAGGCTCAGGAGGCCAAGGCAGGAGGATTGCAAGTTCAGAGCCAGCCTCAGCAACTTCATGAGACCGTAAACAATTTAGCAAAACCCTGTTTCAAACTAAAGAAATGTAAAAATTTAAAAGGCTGGGTAAGTGGCTTAGTGGTTAAACACCTCTGGGTTCAATCCCTGCTACCAAAAATAAAAAGAGATTGTGAAGATGGGAATAATTTTGCTTCCCTGATTCTGGATGGATAATAATCTAAAATTTATCTTGTGTTTGCACAATTATGTTTGTAAAGCCAATGATTGTAGTATGAACCTGACATTTCATTTTAAGTGCTAGTTTGTAGAAAGACAAACTATATTATTACATTACCACTCAGAGTTTGTGGCTCTTCCTGTAGAAAAAAAATTTTACTAGTTTCTCCTTTGAAAAATTGTTTTACTCATTTGCTCAGAACCAAGTCTTTGGCCTTGCTGCCAGCAAATAATTCATTGCTTGTAAGAATAATTTTTTAACATTGTTTTTCTTTGACAATAGTGTTATATTAATATTAAATTCAGAACATTTTTATCAGTTTAAATCTTTGCAGTATTGAGATGAAAGGAAAATTAACAAAAAGTGCTATAAAAGATAATTGCATTCCCTTGAACAAAGAATAATATCACCTCTCAGTAAATATTTTCTATTTTTTCTAATAATTTATGAATATTTGATACTTTCAGTGTATTTTGAATGCTCATCAAAAATTCATATTTATGCATTCATCATGTGATAAGTATAATACAGGTACATGTTAAAATCAATACAACTTTCAATTGAAACAAACTACCTGCAGAAGTTTTGGTTTTATAGATTGCCAATTTAAGAGGAAAAATCTCAGACTGCTTGTGGATTCATGAATGTCATAAATTTCACAGGGAAGAACTATTCAAGGGCTAGAGCCTGTGGAGTTAATGGCCTACAGACTCTTCAAACTCCTGCAGTGCCATCCCCTACAGACCCCAGGCTCCCAAGTTTCCAGAGTGGGTCCTTATGGAACTTGTATGTACACCTTAAGCTCTTGCTGTGGGAAGCCTTGTAACATAAAGTTTCCTTCTCAGGTTGGACAAAGCACTGCTGAGGGAAAAGGTAATAAGATGTGGGGAACCATGAAGTTTGACAAGGTAGTCTCTGTATGTGGTCCTGGTGGGGTTGTTTGTTCTTTATTATTTATGTATTCTGACATCATAACAAAACACTCTCTTTTCTTTTAGGAACCACTTTTCCACCTCTAAGTGGTTTGTGTGTTGACACTCAAAATTTACACCGCCCCCCCTCCCCACCACACACATATACAAACACCTTTGGCTTCCTAAGTAGCAACCCTGTGACTCAGGCCTGGCCAAATATAGCCCATCATGACTAACCCAGGGTATTTAATCCAAGCAAAACCATGTAGAAGCTGGAGATTATTGGTTTGTTTTTCTCTTTATTTTTTGCTGGAAATCAGCTAGCACGCTACTACTCTTTGCTGAAAGCACTGGTTGTAAAGATCACGAATCCAGGAGGCAGTGGGGACAAGAAAGAACCCAAAAGAGTGAAGATGCCAGAGAGCCCAACACACAGTTCTGTGGCATAGCTGGAACCTAGATCCTTAGTGCCTGAAGTTTCTCTTTTCTGTCATTTCCATTTCTTGGGTTAGCTCATCTGAGTATTCACTCTAACCTGAAGCCAAGTGAAGCCTCACTCATACAGAAACATTTTGTGGCGTCACCTTGAAACAAGATTAGAAAGACCCATGATTTGTCTCCAGATTTAGATTTTTCACAATTTTAAAATAGGTTTAAAAATAATCTACTTGGTGACTCACCAATGATTAAATCGTCCCCATTCTCCCTGCTAAATACAACTAAAAACTTTGTATTCATGATATATGTAAAGCAAAAATGAGAAGACTCTGGACAGACAGACCAGCTAGTGACTTAGAAACACAAGGAATGCTACAGTGATATCCAGCAAGGATCTTTTTGCTCTGTGTATCCTGGGTATGGAGCCAAAAAAAGTGACAAGTCAGAAATGCCAATAGTCATGGACAAAGGAAAAATTCCCATTAGAAGTTGCCCATCTAGCAAAGGACTTAAAAAAAAGGCGGGGGATCCTACAAGACAGATAAACTTTAGACAAGAAGTACTTTCTCTACTTCAGTCAAATACCAAAGATAAAACTATGGCACCATCTACATCCACGTTAACAAAGGTTGTGCAAGGAGCAAAACTTCACCTGCAAGAAGCTTTAGGAGATGCCTCAGAACCACTGCAGTGGTGGAGTCAAAGAAGTTCAAGTCTGCTCAGGACAGAGTGACTCCCAAGAGAGGAAAGACTGTACATGGGAAGGAATGGGGACCTGCACATATCTCCCCACTGTGGAAGCATCAGAGAGGAAAACTAGAGGATGCCGATGGTCATCCAGTGGTAAAAAGGGACCTCTAGCACTATGCTAGTGGAGGTCAGAAGGAGCTTAAGTCTATCTCCACCTAGCGGGTGGGTAACTCTTTTCTCAGTGTCAAAAGAGATTGGGTGAAAAACCTGAACTTGACTCTCCATCTGACAGTAATGATGGAATAGTCAGTCAAGGCTCAAAGTTTAAACAAGATCCAGACACTCACAATGAGTCAGGAAGACAAGTCTCCCACAGGTAGCCAGGAGGAAAGGGGGACAACACGCCAACCTGAAAGGAGACAGTGGGTCTGAAAGACATCCAGTGACTCACTGCTCCCTGCCAGCATTAAGCATGATGCCTTTTTTGACCTAGAACACCTGCTTCTGCTCCTCACAGTTGCAACCACAGCAGCCCTTCCTTAGTTACCCATGCTCTTACCCCAGCAACAAGCAGACCCATACCCAAGATGCTTCCTCTTTCTAAAAGACAGGTGAAAAACCTCCAGGCCTCTTAATTATGTAAATAAGGGATTGAAATCATGCACTTCTGATTGGCTTATTTAAGTCAGAGCTTAGAGAGTTCCATTGGTCCATGCTAGCTAGCATCACTCAATCCATCAACCACCTGTTCCAGGCAAGCAGATATGCCTTTAAATAACCCCTAGACAACAGACACCCTTGGAAGCCCTCTACTGGGGCCCTTCCCCTTTAGGATCTCTGCTTTTTTTTTCTGTTACTCTAATAAATCCTGTTACTTTGCTCTTGCCCTTATGTCCACTGATTTCATTCCTTGAATTCAAGAGACAAGGAACCCAACTGCCTAGATCCATGTTACAATAACATAAAAATATCCAGGTCAAAAGGAAAAATCATTGATCACACCAGCAAAGGGGAGTATCTTAAATTCAATGAAAAATAAGAAACTAAGAGATCTCAACATCAAGATGACAGGGACATGAGAATTATTCAGCAAAGATTTTTAAAGCAACCATGACAAAAATTCTTCAATGAATGAGAACTCACACAAGAGATGACTGAATACCTAGAAAGTCTCAGCAGGAAACAGAATACTTAAGGGAAATAAAAGGTAAAATTAAGAACAGCCAATGGGGGCTGGGAGTGTAGCTTAGAGGTAGAGCACTTGCCTAGCATGAGTGAGGCACTGGGTTCAATCCTCAGCACCACATAAAAATAAATAAATAAAAGTATTGTGTCCATATACAACTAAAATAATAATAAAGAATAGCCAAAAAGAAACATTAGAACCGAGAAAAACAATAATAGAAATAAAAATTGAGTGGATGGGTTCAACAACAGATCAGAGGAGGAGGAAAGAATTACCAAAATGGAAATTAAAACTGCAAAAATTATCCACTGAAGATCAGAGAATAAAGAATCAGTAAAAGCAATGAATGGAGTCTTAAAAACTTATGAGATTTTAACAAAAGATTTAATATGCATGTTATAGGGCCCTGGAGGATAAGAAAAGGAGATTGGAACCAAAGGAAATATTTTGGAAAATAATGGCTAAACCAGGTGTGGTGGTGCACATCTGTAATCTCAGCAAGGTTGAGGCAAGAAGACTACAAGTTCATAGCCAGCCTCAGCAACTTAAAGAGGACCTAAGCAACTTGGTGAGACCCTGTCTTAAAATCAAACATAAAACGGGCTGGGGATGTGGCTCAGTGATTAAGTTCCCCTGGGTTCAATATCTGGTACCAAAAAGAAAATAACAGCTGAAAATGTCCCAAATTTGGCCAGACACTTAAAAATTGTGGAGTCAAGTAGCTGAGCAAACTCTGAACACGATAAACTCAAATATAAATCCAAATATATAAACATAAGAAATTCCATAAACTTCTAAATATTAAAAGACAAGGAAAAAATCTTAAAATCATCCAGAGAAATAACATCAACCTTTAGGTAAAAACAATTTGAATGACTACAGATTTCTCATCAGACAGTATATGGCACAATATTTTTAAAATGCTTAAAGAAAATAAGTTTAATCCAGAATTTTATGATGGTAAAAACACTTCCTTAGTTAAAAGGGGAAACCAAGACATTGTCAGATAAAGGAAAATAAGAATTTCTGGTTAGCAAACTTACTCTACAAAGATAGTGAAAGGAAATTCTCTAAACAGACAAGCAATGGTAAATGAGGAAGACTGGAACATTAGGTAGGATAAAAAGAACATCATAAACAAAAATATGGGTAGATGCAATAGGCTTGCCTTTTTTCCTTGAGTTCCTAAATTATGTCTCATGGTTGAAGTAAAATCAAAACACTGATGAGGTTCTAAATGCATGCAGGAGACAATTATATACTGAGGAAGGGTATATGATCATAAAAGAAGCTAAAGTTTCCAGACTTCACTCTGGCAAAATGGTGATCCCAGCAGATGGTGATAACCTGTATAGAAATATACTACTGACTAAGGAATGGGCCACAGGCTAATGTTTCTTCTAACACCATCTGTAGAGTTTAGGAATTCCCTCAATATCTCAATACTGACACCAATCACTCAGGGCTGGGAGTGCAGCTCAGAGGTACAGCACATGCTTAGCATGTGCAAGAATATGGGTTCACATCCCCTCCCAAATTAAAGCACAATTAACATTTCTGGCATCTCCAAGACTACGCTCAAATTTGAAAATTTATTGGAGAACCTCTCATGATCCACTGAGAGCTATTATATTCTTGTTGTGATTTATCACAGCAAAAGGATACAGATTAAAATTAACCAAGGGAAGACACGCAAGGTGTAGTGTCAAGGAGGGCTCCAAACCTATAGCTTCCAGCTGACCTTTCCTAACAGGGACATGGATGGAGATTATGATGTGTGCCAACACACACAAAGTATCACCATCCAGGGAAGCTCTACTGAGCCTTGATTTCTAGATTTTTTATTTTTTAAGATCCTGGGGATTGAACCTAGGGATGCTCTACCACTGAGCCACACCCACAGACCGTTTCTTTTTCGTTTTTTATTTTGAGACAAGCTCTTTCTAAGTTGCTTAGGGCCTCTCTAAATTGTGGTGGCTAACCTTGAACTTGCAAATCCTTCTGTCTCAGTCTCCTGAACTGCTGGGATTACAGGTATGCACCACCATGCCCAGCAGTTTGTAGAATTTTTGTTGATTGTCAGTCACACAGAGCTGGCCACTTACACAGCTAATCTTAGACAATAGCAAAATCAAGATGATGCCTTATGACACAAAGTCCCTACTCTAATTCTCATTATGAGACTATCCATTGTGATCCAAAGTCCACATACTACATTGCATTGCTTCATAACCTGGTGTGGACTAAGATGCACATGAAAGCAAAGATACTCTTATCATGCATAACATCCCAAGGGCCTAGAAATCACCTCTCAGAATCTTAGAGAAAAGGCCACATTTCTCCTTGGGTGAGGTTAAATATTTTACTATACAAATACCTAAGAAACCACTTAAATACAACAGGAAAAAGAAAATAAAAATCAATTTTTTAAAAAGATGACAGATAATAACAACAAGAAAAAGACTTAATTAAGCTCCAACATAACTACATTAAATAAAAATGGTCTCAACACAATAATTAAAAGACAAGAGATTGTGGAACACAGGTATAGGAGTAATGAGGATGAAATTTATAGCACTAAATGCATACATCATAAAAATAAGGGGCTTTCAATAATCAATAATCACCTCATGAACCTAGAATTACCAAAGCAAATGAAAGAAGGACAGGAGAAAGCTAAGAACAGAAAGCAATAAAATTGTAAACAGAAAAATTACAGAGAAATTCAGTAGAATAGCAACTATAGTTTTGAGAATAAAACTGGCAAAACTTTAGGACAAATACACACACATGCACATGCACACAAAAATATAAAAACAAAAACTACCAATAAGAGAAATGAAACAGGATATCAGCGCAGAACCTACAGGCATCAAAAGGGTAAAGACATAATAATTTCACAGTCATAAATCTGACAATGTATATGAGAAGGACCATTTCTTTGAAAAAACACAAACTACCACAAATCCCTCAATATGAAATAAATAATTTGAATGACCTTCTAATTATGAAAGGAGATAAATTTGTAATTTAAAAACTGCCTCCAACATGTGCTATCAAATGTTTCAAGCCGAATCAACATATTCTTCACAATCTCTTCCAGAAAACAGAAGGAAATATTTCTCCATTCATCCCATAGAAGCTCAAATTACCCTGAGACCAAACTAAGGCAAAGACAATCTACAGACCAATATATTTCATGAGTTTCAATGAAAAAATTTATAACCTGCAAAACAGGTTTGTACAAATATGCCCAATTAACTATCAACAAAGGTGGACAAAACAAATGTAGGAAAGAGAGCCTTTACAACAGTGGTGCAGGTTCAGTTGGATGCCATAGCAGGAAAGAAATGAAAGAGGTAGGGGGCAGTTTTTGTATAAGTCCAAACCTTATATAAAAAAAGTGACATTAGATTATGTGAAATAATCCAGCCTTTTTTTAAAAGAAAAACACAGTTTGTGTCTGCTCATTTAAGGCATTAAAAATGAAAATCCTAGAAACAGAAAGTAGGATTGTGGTTTTCTGGGGTAAGGCGAAGAACAAAGGGAGTATTATTTAGTGAATATAGAGTTTCCAATCTGTAAGATAATGAGTTCTAGAGATCTGTTTTACAACATGTATATATTTAGCCCTACTGAACCATTCACTTAAAAATGGTTAAGGAGCAAATTTTATGCAGTATACTTTGTAAAATCATAATATATTTTATTTTAGTTTTATTTTTTGGTAGCAGGGATTGAAATTGGGGCACTTAAACATTGAACCACATCCCCAGCCCTTTTTATTTCGAGACAGGATCTCCCTACATTGCTTAGAGCCTCCCTAAATTGCTGAAGAGGGCCTCAAAATTGCAAATCTCCTGAATCAGCCTCCTGATCCTCTGCAACACTGGGATTACAAGCCTGCACCACCACACCCAGCAAAATCACTATACACACACACACACATATATAAAATCACTCTCTCTATATATATACATATACATACACATAAAGTCCAGAGATTTTATTTTTTTCACTTCATATATGAAATTGTATTCAATTTACTAGAAATGCCATTAATGGCTTTTACTCCAAATTACAAGATATTTTGTACATTGTATTTTTGTACTTGACTCAACATGGTGCTCAGTTCTGCAAGGGTCTTTTATGCTTTTAAAATTTTATTAGTTATTTTTAGCTATACATGACAGTAGAATCCATTTTGGTATAATAATACAAGCATGAAATATATCTTACTCTAATTTTTAAAGTAAGAAAAATAGATCACAGACTTGAGTGTAAAAATATAAAGTGATAAAACATTTGGGAAAAAAACACAGGTGAAATTTTTTATTATGTAGAGCTAGGCAAAGAGTTTTTAGATTTGATATCAAAGGCATGATTGGTAGAAGGAAAATGCAATACATTGTACTTCATCAAAATTAAAATATTTGTCCTTTGAAAATCCCTATCAAAAATTAAAGGACAGGTTGTAGAATAGAGGAGGATATTCATTAATTCACATCCAAAAGAAGATAGGAAGAAACAGTCCACCAAAGATAGAAACTAAACACAGGGAAAAATGTTCAGTATCACTATTCATAGCAAATACAGGTGGCAATGTGGAGAATGGGTCTCTCATCAATTGCTGGTGGGTATAGAAAGCATACAGTTACTCTCAGAAAAGTTTGCAGTTGAGTCCAATGCAATTATCATATGACCAAACTAACAAGAATATGAAGGCAGGAACAAAGTAGAAGTGGCTACAAGAAGATAGCATAGATACTACCATTAGGGAAGACTGAGGAAAAGGTACGTGGGATCTCTTTGCAGTATTTCTTGCAACTGTGTGTGGATCTCTTAATTGTCTCATAACAAAGTTTAAGCAACAAAATAACACAAATTGGTAAGGATTGGTAAACATAATAAGATAAGGCAAGAGTCATTCATTAATGCTAAATTTACAGAAAATATTAAAGAGAAGCATGTTCCTTATGGTCTCAAAGGGTTTCCTCACAGACTGACTAAATTGCGACTCAAATAACAAACAAACTAAAGTATATAATGAAGAAATAAAGAAACACCTTGACTAAGTAATCAAAATTGTCAATGAGTCTCTGATGGATACTGTGTGGCTGAAGATGTGACAGATGTGATTCCCTAAGGACACTATGCTTCAATATAGTATTTCAACTGTGAATGTGAAAACTCAGTCCTATAGTGATGAAACATCAGATGGGAAATTCTCTGTTACCAAAAGAAGTAGGAGGTGGAAGGGGGAAAAGGAGGAAGGGGGAGGAGGAGGAGGAGGAGGAATGACAAGAAAGGAAAAAAGAAAAAAGGGAATAGTATCATTTAAAAAATGCCACTATTATTTTTTAAAAAGGCTATGGAAATGTTTCAGGCTAAAGAATTCTTGAGAGGCATAGCAAATGAATGGAAGACCTCATAGTATGCTGGCTCCTGCAGAGATTGGGTGTGTATTTTTATTAAGGACATTTTATTAGGTAACTGACAAGATCGAAATATGGACTATAGGACAGATAAAATGACTATCCAGGTAAATTTGTACGGCTGACAACTGTACAATGCTAGATTCATGTAAGACACCACCCTTAACAAATGTGTATGGAGGTACTTAAGGATAATGGCTAACAACTACACCCATAACTTAATTTAAAATAGTTCCAAATGTTTCCATAACCATTTATGCTTGCACACACACACACACACACACACACACACGAGAAAGAGCAACCAGATGATAAAGCGAATGTGCCAAAATATTGACATTATATGACTTTTCTTCATATACATGATTGAAAATTTTGTACATTTAAATGCTTACAAAATGCTTACCTTTCTGATTAGGTCTCATTGACACTGCACTGTAGAAAATTTGTTAAATGTATTTTTGGCTTTATGATGTTTAATGGACTTTCTGTAGAATAAAGAAAATATGGGTGGACAGTAGGGACAGTTTGTTCAGGGTTCTTTGTTCTATAAATTTCCAAGAGAGCAGAGAAATTTTTTTCCTGGTGTTTCCACTTTATATTCGATTCCTAGTAGGGTTCCTGTCATGTGGAAGAAAGTCAGTAAATGCTTTTGAAGAGATGATTTGTCTTAGAAATAACTAAAGACAAAAAAAAATGACAATTCCTGATTGGTCTTTGTACATGACCTTCAGCTATCAAAATTGGCCTGTGTAATCTTGGATATGAAAGATCATAAAGTTAAATTTTATTATACTTCAATTATGTTTCATGGATAGGTTCTACAATAAACTTGAGTATTCTAATCTTAAATGAAAGATTACACTGGATAACACTTACCTATTTATTTTCTTCTGAGAGTATTTTAATAGTTGTCTCAAAAACCAAAACAACAAAAAAATGAAGACATGTTCTATGTACTCTGCTCCACTGGGTAACTTAACAGCTTTTTTTATAAGAATACTTTTGGGTGCAGTTCTTAGTTTTTCATTGCTAGTGTCTTCCTGACTTAAAAGACAGTGGGTGATAAGGAAGAATAAATGGCTGTGATAAAACATGCTGTGTTGAAATACATATATACTCCTCAAACCCCCTTGGAGACTTTCACACAATGAGATTAGAAGTAATTGAGGAATCACTATTTTTTTCATAGTAAATCCTACTAGTGAGGGAGGAAAATATTACTAAGAGGAATTACAATCTGAAAAGTATTCAAACAAAGGTGCTATTAGAAACAAGCAATTAAAATAAATTAAAGTGGTGAGTGAACATGTAACGTTTTATTTCTCATAATTTTACCTATGAACATCTGTACTTTGGGACCCATAAAAAGGATAAATGGAGTTTCTCTATTTTTATTAAATCTGTAAGTCATTGAAAACATACAAACCTGCACTTCTTTGCTCATATCCCATTCATCTGCAAGAGCAGGTGAAAATAGTGGCTGGGGATGGGGGTTGGATATCATAAAATATGGGGAAGATCAGTGGAGTAGAAGAAGGAGATTGAAAGGGAGGGAAGAGGGATAGGAAAGGGGAGGAAATGCAGAATTAATTTAGCAGAATCATGCTATATGCATATATAAATATACCATAAGGAATTTCATCTGAATGTATAAGTAGAAGGAAACAATCAAACATAAACAAACAAACAAACAAATAAATAATAGGAAGATCAGTAGAGGGGCAGGAGGAGGGAAGAGAAAGTGGGAAATATGGACTGAAATGGAGTAAATCAAATTCCATGCATCTATGATTTTGTCAGAACCCAACTACTGGATATAACTAAAATTCTCTAAATATGACTTGATGATTACAGTCATGTATCTTATCAATTGCTTTCTTCCACCAAATGATTTTAGGTACTGACTGCATGAGCACTATATTCCCTGTCGTCTCCTTACCCCCTTATAATTAGCAGATTCCAATCCTTTCTAGCTGCTTTTGTATTTTTAATCATTACTGGATCATCTTAAATGACAACCATTTGGCTCTCAGCAAGGCATACAAGTGCTGGGGGCGGTGAAGGAAGAAAAATGAAGATTATGCATTTTTAAATTGCAATTAATTACAACCACACCTGAACTCCTTTCTTAAAAATGGCAGCCAAACCCCATCAGTAGATTTGATTATGCAAAGTACAGGATAAAAGTTGCATTGTAATTTATAAAAATTCTGATTAAGAGAAATGGAATGGTATGTGATGCAGCTTTAATTTGCTGACAACTAGGGTTGCCAGTTTTTGATCTTGACTTCTCAATTATTGACACCCTTCTATCAATGAGATGTTTTCCTTTCAGATCCTTTCAATTTCCACTTTTCTTGAAGAATCCAGGTTTCATTGGCTGGAGCTCCTTTGTTGGATCTCCCTAAAGTCTAACACTTAAAATCAGGTTAAAAAGGGGATTCTATTGAAGCTTGATATTTTAGGTAAATAAAAATTGTTGGCTTGAAGGACAGTGTTTTCCTTCAGTGCAGTAGTTATTTTTCATGTATATGAAATTTTTGATGAGCCCTGATTCTTTTATAGGACCTTTTTAGGGACAACTCATGTGCAAAAGGAGATTTTTATCCCAAATCAAAAAAAAATCACCACTCTTAGTATGTAAGATATTATAACAGTTATATTTCAATAACTTTCTCTAAAATGTTTGCTGTTTTTCTATACAAAATATTCGGTGAATCAGATGCCAATCTACAAGGGACCAATTGAATCTGAAATGTTCTATCTATCATGTGAAATACTATGTAGCCATTAAAGAAAATGAGGTTAGATATACATGGTTTGACAAAGAAAAATTCCTAAGTTTGGGGTTGTTAAGTAAAAAAAAAAAAAAAGCAAATTATAGAAGGCTCTAGATTTGCAGTGTTTTTGAAAAGAAAGTACAGGCAGACATATATGCATCTGTATGTACAGAAGATATCTGAAAGGTGATGCCCCAATGTCGGAGACCAGCTCCAACAGGGGGTCTCAGGAGATGAACGAATGGTGAGGAGTTGGCGAAAGGGGGGTGGAGAAACAACACAGACACCAAAGTGAAGGTGCTGATCCCAATCTTTACTTGTGAAGTTGATCATATACACTTTTCATTTTGGCAGGCTCACAGTACTTTGTGGTTACAAAACAGAAGAAACAAAATATTGCATAGCTACAATTAGAATAGAAGAATGTATCTTGGCTTATGCATAAGCAAGCATTTTTTCTTTCAGTTCGTGTTTTGCTTTGAGCTGTTTCTGCTTAATTAACTTTTAATAATAGTTACAAATGTCCCAAACTATTGGCCTATACCTTGACTATTCTTTCTTGACTTACTGACTGGAACCGGTGCCATGGTTACAGCAAGTGATTAACTTGTTATTAATTTTAATCAAACAAGAGTAAGAGCACAAACCATTGTGCACAGGAACAAGAACAAGTTGCCCAGTACTAAGCACTAATCTGTCTTCTTAACATTAATTTTTCTTCTCTAGATTTTAATTTAATTTCTCAAAAACTTCCTTGACAGGAATACAGGGAGTTTTTCATTAGACATTAACAATTTATGCTCCACAGCTGATCATTGCATTTAGAGCAAACAGATCTATCCTTTAGAAGTAGTTGCATTAATTGGGAAAGTCATGTTTTTTCCTTCATACTTAATGGTCATATGAGAAATCGCAACTATACTTATTAAAGGAATACAAAAACAAACCAGCCCATTCCCAGAAACATACTGCACTCCTCCAGAGGATGGACGCCTTGCGCCATCCACCTCAGTAGGGCCTTGCCATTGCCTGAGTCAGGGGAGAGGCGCGGCACCCCAAATTATTGGTAGTTCCTCCATAGAAGTAAGATATAAGATTATTATGGGTCTGGAATTTCCCCCAGAGCCTCGGGTATTGAAAGCTTGGTCCCAAGAGCAGCAAAGATGAAACAATGGGGATTTGGAGAAGTAATTGGGTCATAAGGGCTTTGACCTCATCACTGGGTCTATCCATGGATGGATTAATAATTTGATGGCATTGGTAGGGCCTCATTGGAGCAAGAGGGTTATTGGGCACTTGATGGATATATCCTTCCTGCATCTTTTACCTCCTTCCCTCTCTGCTTTCTGCTTGCTGGAAAGTGAGCTGTATTCCTCTGCCACCCCTTCCACCACAGACCCAAAGCATAGGAGCCCCCCACCACAGACTGAAACCTCTGAAATCATGAGCCGAAATGTTTCCTCCTTTAAGTTCTTTTCCTCAAGTATTTTGGTCATAGTGAGAAAAAGCTAACAATTTTTTTTTTGTAATTTTCATGAATTTTAGCTATTAATTAAAATTTTCAAAAGGGACATTCTTCTCTTTTGTATATACTATTAAAACAAAAAAAATGACATCTACTGTGAGTCTTTGTAAACTATACATGGAAGTCTAAAATTAATATTCAGGACTCTCCACATTTGACCCTTGCCCTTGTTGCCTCCATTGTTGCTCATTTTACTAAAATAAGGGCGAGGGGCAAGATGGTGGCTGAGAGAAGAAGCACAGCCCGAGGCTCCTCAGCGCCAGGCTCCTAAAGTAGGAATACGGCGCCTCCCTGAGTAACCAAGAAACCTCACTGAAATATATACAGAACTGTGAAAAAATTCATAGAGCTGCAGAAAGTTGGTAACCAGAGCATAAGAAATAGCACCTCAGAGCGGGCCATGTCCTGCTTCCAGTAGAGCAGAGTGAGAGTACTGACAGAAGAGTGGTAGTGGGAAATTTAATAATAAATAAAAATACACTTGGAGAACCCTGTGATTTACAGAGGAAAGCTGATTTTAATGGACCCAGATTTGGTGGGGGAAGTAGCTCAGTGAAAACAAATCCAAAGTGGTCTACTGGGCAAAAGTGTTGTGTGGGGGCAGCAAACTGCCCCACCCCTTCTGAAGAAATAAATTGAAGAAGACCTTAGAGAATGAAAAGACCTCCCTTGTTCTTAGGCTGGCAGAATAAATTTTGTCAAAATGGCTGTAATATCAATAACAATATACAGATTCAATGCAATCCCCATCAAAATAGCACTGCAATTTTTCACAGAAATAGAAAATAACCGCCCTAAAATTCACTTGAAAGAATAAGAGACCCAGAATAGCCAAAGAAATACTGAGCAAGAAAAGTGATGCAGGAGGCATCACAATACCTGATCCTAAATTATATTACAGAGCTGTAGTAACAAAAACAACATGGTATTGGCATCAAAATAGAAATGAAGATCAATAAAATAGAATACAACACACAGAGACAAATCCATATATTTACAATCATCTAATATTTGACAAAGCTGTCAATGTTTTGTAGTAAACAGAGCCTTTTTATCAAATGGTGCTGGGAAAACTGGATAGCTATACATAGAAAAATAAAACTATTTCCTTATCTCTCTCGTCCTGTACAAAAGTCAAACAGAAAAGTATCAAAAACTTAGGATTAATACTCCATGTATGTTTAATATGTCAAAATATGTTCTACTGTAATGTATAACTAGAAAGAATAAATTTTTAAAAACTTAGGAATTAGACCAGAAACCTTGCAACTGCCAGAGAAAACATAAGATCAACACTCCTTAATATTGATTCTGGCACCAAATTCTTAACAAGACTCCCCACCCCCAAAGCACAAGAAATAAAATAAAACAAAGAATCAATAAGTAGGATACTATCTAGTTAGAAAACTGATGAACAGCAAAGGAAATAATCAACAAGATGAAGAGAGAGTCTAGAAAGTGGGAGAAAAATATTTGTCAGCTACTACTCTTATAAGGGATTAATATCCAGAATATAAAGAACTCAAAAAACATAACACCAAAAACAAATAAACAAATAACCCAATCAACAAATTGGCAAAAGAACTAAACAGAAACTTTTCAAAAGAAGAAACTTAAATGACCAACAAACACATGAAAAAATGTTCAACATCTCTAGCAATCTGAGATTAATTAATATATCAGTTCAGTCAAAATGACACTAATCAAGAATACAAACCATAATAAATGCTGGCAAAGATGTAGGGAAACAGGTATGCTTACTTGTACATTGGTGGGACTGCAGACTAGCACAACCACTCTGGAAAGCAATATGGAATTCCTCAAAAAACTAGGGATGAAGCCAACAGCTATTCCACTCCTTGGTATTTTCACAAAGGAACCAAATCAGCATGCTATAGCAATACAGGCACATCAATGTTTATAGCAGGAAAATTCACAATCACTAAATTATGGAATTAGCCCAGATCCAGATACCCATCACTAGATTAATGGATTAAGAAAATTGTTACACACACACACACACACACACACTATACAGTTCTACTCAGCCATAAAGAAGAATGGTATTATGGCATTTACCAATAAATGGATGGAAATGGAGAACATCATGCTAAGTAAAATAAGCCAAACTCAGAAACTCAAAGGTCGAATGTTTTCTCTCATATGTGAAGGCTAAAATAAAGGAAAGGAGGAGGGTAAAATAAGATATCATTAAGATACATGTAAGATCAGTAGTATAGAAGGAGATCAAGAGGCACAGTGGAGGAAAGGGAAAGGGGGGCAATGTGGAATGAATTCCTTAAAAATCATGTTCTGTGCATTTATAAATATACAGGGAGACTTCACCTTTATGTATAAGCAAAAAGAGCCAATGAAATAAAAATAAATAGATGTGTGAAAGGAACCCTTGCTGAGGAAAAAAAGGAGAACAGGGGAGGGGAGAGAAGACAGGAAACATAAGGGGGAGAGAAAAGGGGGGAATCCTGAACTGAAATTTAATTCCTTGTGCATATGAGTTTGTTAGGATGAATTCAACTAATATTTATAACTATAAAGCTCTAACAATAATAATAATCATTATAATAATTATAAGGGTGAGACAGAATGACCTTCAGAGTTAATTGTAACTTGCTTTAATGACCATTCTTTTGACCAAAGCGATTTCCCTTTGGTGTGAATGAGCCTCCTCTGAGGGTGTAGTGCTCTCTCTCCTTATCCCCATTCACAGAGTGAAATCCAGGCATCCTTGGAGGAGTAGCATGTGTCTTCCTCCTTCCGTCATATCTCCCACATGCAGCACTTCTACCTATCTCAGAAGTTTACAGAACTTCAGAGGGTGTGCCACTCTCCTGGTTTTTGCTAGATCAAGGTGCAGTCTGTAACACTGCTTAACTCATTTAGATTGTTTCGTAGTTTTTCATAATGTTTTTATAAGAAAAACCTTATATAATTAAATCTGAACACTTGAACCATGGATAGGATGAGTCTATTTTGGAATCACTTGGCTATTAAGGAAAAAAACCTTTTGAAATATCTCACTAAGAATGGTGAATGCTCTCTGGTCTGGGATAATATATCATTTTTTCCACGGAAGAGTGCCTATTCTGGACTTACTTACAATCTTAAATGGAATATTTTAAAAATGATTATCTTAAAAAAACGATATTCCCTTTACTCTAGAGTAATTTCTCAATGTGTAAGAGAGATGGCACACAGTGGATGCTCAGATACTATCTTTGATGAAGATAATGGAGAGGATGATGTAGGTAATGGAGATGATAATGGTTATCATGATAATCTAATGATTCTGCCATTATGATGTTGGTGATGATGATTATAGTGATGGTGATGATGGTGATGGTGGTAGTGATGATGGAGGTGATCATGTTAGTGGTGGGATAGTGGTAGTGATGATGCCAATGTTGATAGTGATGGTGGTGGTGATGGTGATAGTAATGATGTTTGTTATATGATGAGGGGTGATGATAATATGGCAACTATAGTGATAATGGTTATTATTATAGTGATGATGAGTGTGATGTTTTTTGACAGAAGAAGAAAATTAGAAACTTTCTAATAATGCTAGGAGGGGAGCATTGAAGATTTACACAAGGAGCACAGTGTGAAATGAAATCTGACCTACTTTTCTCACCAATCCTTTAACGCTTGGGTGGATCTGTGCCACCTTTAAGAAAGGAGGATTTTTCATTATTTTCCAATTCAGGAAAAGTCTCTGTCTCTCGTCTCTCCCATAGGAAAATCTTTATATTAAATTTATAAGAAGGTGTGTAAGTTAGTTGTGTCCTAAGAAAAACAAGACAGGTAGCCAACACATTCATATGAATACTATGAATACTCTTTTTTTTTTGTTCCCTGCCCCCACTTCTCTCCTACCATGTTTCACAAATGTATTGAAGTACCTCATATAGTCTTTTGCCTCAGAACACATCTGTATTTGAAGCCCAGTTGCAGAAATTTTCTGTAAGGTAGAGTCCCTTCCTGGGATTTTTTTTTTTTTTTTTGTACCAGGGATTAAGCCCAGGGGCATTTAACCACTGAGACACCCCCAGCTCTTTTTATTTAGAGACAGAGTCTTACTAAGTGTCTTACCACCTGGCTACATCATGTAGTTACCATGGGCTCCCTAATGGAGCTGAAGCTGGCTTTGAACTTTAAAACCTTCTACCTTAGTCTCCTGAGTCACTGGGATTACAGGCAGGTGCCAACATGCCTGGCCTGGGTATTTTTTCCTGAAGACTAGTATATTGAAAAGATGATATCAGGTTCCCAGGTGGAGTGCTAGAGTTTAGGAAAGTACACAGTGAGGAGGTGACAACAGGATTTAGAAGGAAACAGGGAACTCGAAAACTTCCCAGTCTCAGCATGCATTCCCAGATATAGACATGGCATAAAAGCAAACTTCTGTTGGATTACCAGCTTGCATAATGAGGATATCAGCTGGGGCCACAGACAACTGCAATATGAAACCCTCTCCCTGTAAATATACTACATTAGGAGGGAACCCAGGAAAATGATGAACTCTGTAAGGGCAAGGATTGTAATTTTCCATGAGCTCAATAAGTTTTAAGGCTGAGACTTGCATTTAATTTGATTAAATGAAAATAAAATAACTTATAATGCTTGCATACTCAATAAAACTAGATTCATCATACCTACCCAGACAAACTAAGTCCTTTTATCAGCTAACTTTGTCCCTAAATTCTAACAGTCCAGGACAGTTTAATATTTAATAATCAGAACTCCAAGACCCATCACTTAGCACTGTTCTTTTGAAATGTGAATGGTCTTTTTCTAATGTTCATCCAAGGAGGAGTCTTAAAATTTTTGGAGGCTTCAGCATTATGAACTCCACTGAGAATTATGCAGAACAGACATACTGCTGCATGATAAACTGAAAGTCATCTGAAAGAGTGAGCAGCGCTCCTTTTAACTAAAAATTTAAAACCCAGTGATGGACAATGGAACCACAAATGAAACATCATGCAGTTGCCATGGGCTCCCTAATGGAGCATAAGCCTAAACTTTGTTGCAAGGATAAAACTAAAAATATTCTTCCTTAACAGGAGCACCAAACAAAGGTGTTTAATCACCTCACCCAGGTATAAAATCATGGATGCAAAGCACCTCATCATCCTTATGGAGGTGAGCATCCTTTATACAAACTTAAAGTCACCCTTGACAGGCTCTTTGTTGCCTGCATGAAGTGCCAGATTCTGCTCATCCAGCTCGCCTCAGGATGCACACACTTCATTTCCATGAGTGTTCTGGGAAGACCAACTGTGTCATTTGCCAACATCTCGGCCAACATCCACATAATAAAAGGCAGCCACCATGGAACATGGGCTGAAAAGCAATCCATCCAGTGTTTAATGAGTAGCATTAGCATGCTCTTAAAAACACTAATAACTAGTTTAATTACTGTTCATTTTAGTGTGGATGGCAGCTCTCCGAAACCTAATTTTTTTACTAAATTCATTTCAGTAAAAGCAAAAAAAAATTTTAAATGGAATAAATGAATGTAATTGTAAGTTACTTACAGAAATTAGACTTTTATTAACATGATGTAAACTCAGAAAAGAACACCTTTTTAATTTTTTCTAGTTTATAGTTTTCTTTTTCGGGGTTTCTTTTCCTCCTCTCCTAACCTAACTTTCAATCCAATATGGCCTTTGAATTAGTTTTCATAGGGATACCATTATATTTGGCTAAGTTTTAATCTCAAAGGAAAATGTTTAAAAAGAATTTGAAGCTTTTTAAAGTTTTTTACTAAAATATAGAAAACGCTTAATGTTATGGGGAGACGCCTCAGAAAGCACTCTAAGTTTGAATTTCAAATCAAAAGAGAACTTTATTTACCTGGCTAGGGACTGTCACCTATCACAGAGACTCAGGGTCTGTGAGAGGACAGCAGCTTCCTGGTTCATCCAAAGAGAATATAAGCACAAAAACCACAACTCAGTGATTTTCTTATCATCATGTAAGTGTAAGCTAGCCAATCATAGAAATTAAAACATTATTAAGTGGGACCTGTGCGCACTAGGCAGGACTGGAATTTTCCAGTCAGCAAGCAAGAGATAAACAGAAGCTAAAAAAGCATTAGCTTTGCAGTTCAGTTGACCACAGTCCTGGGTTCAAGCAGGTAATAGACAGTTGCATAGTGAACTTGGGTGGGAGTCAGTAGGGCAAGAATCTACTTCAAAGTCATATAGACCCCCAAGGGCATTTACACCCAGGATGTAGCTCACCATGACCATCGCTGCATCCTGAGTAGGGTACAATTTATGGGGTACAAAGTACAGAAAGACAATCTTTTTTATAAGAATACAGCTTTCATTTCAGTTTCAAAGAAACAGCTCTTGTACAGTGTTTTATAGAAGGCAGCAAAGTGAAGTCTTAGGCCTGACTATGACAGATCTTGCTTTACAATTGTCTTATCTCACTTATCAAATTCTTGTATTTATAATCTATATTTTTTACTAATTTATAACCTATAACTTACACTCTTACTGATTGTATTTATCAGTTCACACCACAGCACTTAACATCTTAATTTAAAAAAGAACTAGTCAGATTTGATTCATGGTCTGGGAACTCTGTGATACCTATCTGTGACTGATAAGTATGTAAAAGGAGAGTGAGCATTAGGATTTTTAGAGCAATTTTATATTGTTGCAACACTTTCATAGTATTTCACAAATATTGTCAGTCTGCTCTGTATTGGAGGGAAATAGGGATGCTTTATTATAGAAATTTGGACATGCACTGAATTATTTTTTAGTTATTTTTGGCACCAGGGATTGAACCTAAGGGTGTTTAACCACTTGAGTGACCTCCCCTGCTTGCTTTTTCTTTCTTTCTTTCTTTCTCTCTCTCTCTCTTTCTTTCTTTCTTTCTGGCTGACCAGTTAAAGTTGTTTTATGTAAGAATTTAGTTTTTATTTTGGTTTTTTTTAAATTTTTAATTTGTTATATGACAGCAGAATGCATTACAATTCATATTATACATTTAGAGCACAATTTTTCATATCTCTGATTGTACACAAAGTAGAGTCACACCATTTGTGTCTTCATACATGTACTTAGGGTAATGATGTCCATCCCATTCCACCATCTTTCCTACTCCCATGCTCCCTTCCTTTCCCTCCTTCCACTTTTCCCCTTTGCCCTATCTAGAGTTCATCTAATTCTCCTATGCCCCACCTCCCATCACATTATGAATCAGCAGCCTTAAATCAGAGAAAACATTTAGCATTTGTTTTGGGGGTATTGGCTAACTTCACTTAGCATTATATTCTCCAACTCCATCCATTTACCTGGAAATGCCATGATTTTATTCTCTTTTAATGCTGAGTAATATTCCATTGGGTATATATACCACAGTTTCTTTATCCACTCATCTACTGAAGGGCATCTAGAATGGCTCCACAGTTTAGCTGTTGTAAATTGTGCTGCTATAAACATTGATGTGGCTGTGTCACTGTAGTATACTGTTTTTAAGTCCTTTGGGTATAGACTGAGGAGTGGGATAGCTGGGTCAAATGGTGGTTCCATTCCCAGCTTTCTAAGGATTCTCCTGCTTTCCATATTGGCTGCACCAATTTGCAATCCCACCAGCAATGTATGAGTGTGCCTTTTCCCCCAAGTGCTTGCCAACATTTATTGCTGTTTTTATTCTTAGTAGCTGTCCTTCTGACTGGAGTGAGATGAAATCTTAGAGTAATTTTGATTTGCAATACTCTAATTTCTAGAGATGTTGAACATTTTTCATATATTTGTTGATTGATTATATATCTTCTTCTGAGAAGTGCCTGTTCAGTTCCTTAGCACATTTATTGATTGGGTTATTTGGTTTTTTGGTGTTAAGATTTTTGAGTTCTTTATATATTCTTGAGATGAATGCTCTATAAAACTTTGTTCCTAAATTGTAGGCTCTCTATTCACCTCCCTGATTGTTTCCTTGGTCAGGGATCAAGGAATGGCTTAGCCAAGGGGCTGTGAATCAGGATTTCTCTTGATATTACAGTCAAAATGTGAAGCAATAGAATAGGTACCCAAAAGCTGGGATTAGTTGCTTGATGCTGATAGCAGCACACATTTTAAGATTAGCTTTGGCAACAAGGCAAAATGCACATGCTTGCATTATTCATACACATACACATACACATAACTATTTGTCCATTCTCTTGTTACACTTATTACTGTTATGTTTTTATATTCCAAAAATAATGATGCAGTGAAAATCTTTTCAAAGATCTCATGTACATGTACAAAGGATTTAGTGAAATATGTATACACACACGTATGTTTCACACACATATATATAGTATATATATATACACACACTGATAAGTGGAAATGCCATATCTTGTGTCCACATCTCCAATTATTGCTACTAAATTAACTGGTGTTGAATTTATGACTTGTGTGTGGCCATTTTAATATCTGTTTCAACCAGCAGTAGATGAGAGTTCCCATGTTAACTATTTTTATTGAATTATGGTATATCACAGTTCTCATTTTTTATCAAATTTGATGGCTATGAAATAAAATATTGTCATTTCAAATAAGTTATTACCTAATTATTAATGATTTTTAAGCAACAGTTCACACTTATTTTTTCATCATATTTCTCATCTCTGAATGGGCTTGCTTTTCAAGGCTTTTGCTGTTGGTTTATTGTGACTATACATTCTTTGGGGATTTTTTTTTTTTATAACCTGTTACAAAACTTTGACTCTGTATTGCCCTACAAAAATTGTGTCCTGTCTATGGTATTTTTTGTTTGCTGTTTAGGTATGTTTTGACAGATATAAATTTATACTAGTTTTCCTTTATTACTTGTACTTTTGGCATTTTTCTTGGTGCATTCCACCTAACCTGAGATTAGGAAGATTTTTCTCTTTCTCTGTTTTTTTTTTTTTTTTTTTTTTTTGGTACCAGGAATTGAACCCAAGGATGCTTAACCACTGAGTCACATCTCCATACCATTTTATTTTTTAATTTTGAAAGAGTTCTCCCTAAGTTGCTTACGGCCTTTCTGAGTTGCTACTAAGGCTGGCTTTGAACTTGTGATTCTCCTGCCTCAGACTCCCAAGTTGCTGGGATTACATGTGTGCTCCACTGAGGCCAGCTTCTTTCTCTCTCTCTCTCTCTCTCTCTCTCTCTCTCTCTCTCTCTCTCTTTTTAATTATCCATGTAGTATTATTTGTAGTTTTTATTTTTATTTTTTATGTGTTTCTTAAGTTTATTTTTTTACTTGTTCTAATTAGTTTTACATGACAGTAGAATGCATTTCAACACATCATACATAAATGAAGTATAACTTCTCATTCTTCTGGTTGTACATAATGTAGAATTACTCCAGTCATGTAATCATTAATGTACATAGGGTAACAATGTCCAATTCATTTTATTCTCCTTTCTAAGTACCTCTATTCTTCCCTATACCCCCTGCCCTTGTTTGAATTAGCATTGGATCATCAGAGAAAACATTCAGCCTTTGTTTCTTTGGGATTGGCTTATTTCGCTTAGCATGACATTCTCCAGCTCCATCCATTTCATCAGTTCTTGAAGTTATAAAGATATACTGATGCTCCAGTTCCTTGATATAAAGTGGTGAGATATTTGCATATAACTTATGCAGTTCCTCCCATATAATTTAAATCATATCTCAATTAGTGATAATTCCTAATGCAATGTAAATGCTGTGTAAGAAGTTGTTATAATGTATTGTTTGGGGAGCCAGAAAAAGAACGTTGTACATGTTCAATACAGACACCATTTCACGATTCCACAGTTGGATGAATCTGCAGATGCAGAGCACACAGATATGGAGGGAGGGCAACTATGTACTCACTGGAGGGTTGGATTTGGAATCTGGAACTGTATTTCACTGGTAGAAATCCTGGCAGAAGAGGCTTAATTTGTGCTGGAGCCCTTCACTGGAGAGGCACCTTCTGATTTAATGGGAAACTTCCTCAGCGGGGCAGAGGCAGCCTGGCATGGCTGGAGCCTCAGTCTGGAGTGTGATTCTTCACCTCTCTAGGATTATAAACTTAAGATTCCTAGAAAAGACCCTATCCATACTGCTAAATCCTGAACAAAACAGTGTTTAGTATATACCTGTTTCGTAGATGCCAGACATTTTGGTGCTTAAATGAAATGATTGCATGTACCATGCTCAGCCAAATGCCTGGCACAGAATAGATAATAAAAGTTAACTTCTCTGTTTTCCTCATGCTGCTGCTGATGTGTTGGGAAGTTCAATGTGAACTCGCCTGAAGATAGAAAAATTAAATCATCTTAATATACTTTTTAGTTATAGGCAGGTTGCATAAGACTTAATATAGCATGATGTAGAGGTAGTGTATTATAATGGTAGGAACAGAGAACATTGAACAAATATTTAGAGTACAATAATGTAAGTTCAACTCGCAGAACTACTTACCATTTATCCCTGAGCAAAATTTTGGGGGATTTATTTGTTTCATCTACAGTGGCAGATGGGTGAGATCATCATCATGTTTATCAAGCCTTTAAAATTCTGAGACTTATATTCCAGCTTCATTTGCTTCTAATTTGCAATAATAATTAAGACACCTTCAATGTTCACTTCTTCATGTGACTCATTGTAGAAAGGGGGTGAAGGCAAACTATGAAGAGATTTTCTTATTAATGATTTGCCTAACATTTGTATTATGAAAAGTGAATTAAGCAATTTAAAGAAAGATACCATTAAAGATGAGGAAGGTACCTTAGGTACTTTTTATTGTTGTTTTTGTGGAAAGTGGGAATTAAATCCTGTTAACTTGTATTATTGGTGAGGTTTTCCGTGGTGACAACTGATTATTTTCCTAGGAATAAAAAAACCTTACAAAGCTTGTTGGTTTTGTTGTGCTTTTGATTCTTACAGCTAGAATCCTTGAACACAGTCTTGAAATTTAGAAAAGATGCTGTGAGGGATTGAAAAGCATTGACTCTTTCAGGGATGCAATAAGTAGGTACAGTCTCTGGCAGGAAAAAAAAACCAACAGATTTTACAAAACTAAAATAGAGATAATTAACTGGACTTATTATGAATGTACCTAGCTAAAAAGAGAAAAATCAGTAGACAAAAAATAGTTATATACATGCACACACACACCGAGAAGTCATTTAAAATCCATATGAACACCAAGGCAGGGTTTTAGTTATTTATTTTACTTTTATTTTTGATATCAGAGTTTGAACCCAGGGGCACTTAACCACTAAGCCACATCCCCAGCTCTTTCAAATTTTTGGAGACAGGGTCTCCCTAAGTTGCTTAGGGCCTCTCTAAATTGCTGTGGCTGACTTTGAACTTGGAATCCTCCTACCTCAGCCTCCCAAGCTGCTGGGATTTGGGGCATGCACCATTACACTCATCCTTTTAGCTATTTAAATTGAGCTTTTAAAAAAGAACATGAATTTAAGTTTGTGTCGAATATTAACTAGTCACTTTTCTATTAACACTAATGATACAGCAATACCAGTGTTTGAATTTGACCTATTTGCTTGCAAGGAGGAAGAATTGTGTAGGATTCTTTCAGAAAGAAAAAAGAGATTTTGCTATTATTATGGACACAAGAACTTTGCTTTGACTAGGTAGGCTAGGATAGGCATAGGAATAAACATTTCCTTCCCTCTCTAAGTCTTTGTGTCTTTGCATCCATGTGTTTCATTAAAAAAATAAAATAAAATAAAACCAATAAAAGGGAAATTTTATCCTCATTCTTGTTTTCTGTTTCTTCATTGCTCATCTTTTCCATTTGTATATTTTCCTTCCTCTGGATTATCCTTGTCCCCTGTCAACATCACACATTTTTTTTTTCTTAAATGATATGTTAATCTTATCTGCTTATCTGTACAAATTGGGACCTTTTCTCTATGGAAGAAAGAAAAGCTTTTTTTTTTTTTTTTTTTTCTTTTTCTCTTCTCAGAACACCTCCATCATTGGGAAAATGTGACTACTGTGGTTCAGGAGTTCCAGATCAGGACCACTGAGCATCTATCACTCATTCATATCCTCTGATTCTTTTGTTTACTTTCTCTTTATGTTGCTTTTAGTTTCAGTTCAGAGGGAAAGAAAGGAACCTTGATTTCTAATACTAAGTCATATTAGGATTTTATTTGAATTATAGCTATCAGAAATTCCCTTTTGATTTCTGTGTATGTTTATCTAACTGTTCAAGATTTATTAAGTAGTGAGTTCCTGCTGGGAATGATTTCTGACCCCAGGGGACATGGACAACATTTTTAAAACATTTTTGATTGACTGGACTGGACAGGGGATGTTACTGGCAACTAGTAGGCGGAGTCTAGGGACACTGATATTATTCTATAATGTAACGGATAACCCTTACATGTACATTTTAAAAAAGAGAATTATCTGGTCCAAGACATCAATAGTACTGAGGCTGGGAAACTTTGCTCTAAGGAAGGTGAAGAGTTTGAGATTACTTATTACCTTCATAATAAGGAAACTCTTTTATTAACTTTTCTATCTGTTTATTCTCTGTTACATCCTTCTAGCTCCCCAGAATGAGATATAATCAGTGAAGGTCATTTTCAAGCAAGGCTCCATGGAGCATAGAATTTTGCCATTTGGAGTATTCAAGTTCCTTGGTCCAGTTGAAGCTGGTGTAAAGGAGAAAAAGTAATATTTTATTTCACGCATTACAAGGGTCATGGGTAGCACCTATATATCAAAAGATAAACAAGGAAAAAAAGCATAATGAAATTATTTAAAAACTTTTATGTGACATACGGCCTTCAAAAATAAAGACACAAAGATACAGGAAGAATTGTGTATTTTTATGCCTCAGTTCAATGAAGAGTGGATCCATTTCAATGTTGAAATATGATTGGACAAAAGAGGGAGGATGACCTAATGATAATAAATTGGGGGAAATTCAGCAAAGCCTGTCTGTCCAGATTCTTGTCCGCCTCTAGGTTGCATCCTCCTACCCTGTATGGGGCAGGACATCTGTCACCAAAGGGTCCTATGTCCCACTTTCAGGAAAGGAAGGTCAAAGAATTCCTTTATAACCATGCTTTACACAGAAAAGGAAAATAAGATCAGAGTGACCTTCCCACTTCTTCAGCTCTCAGTGGCCTGTGGTGCTAGATTTTGGGGTATCATGTTCTGAGTCCTGACACAGGGATGGCCCAGAATAGTATCAACCAAAATATATAAAACATGGACATGTTAGTCCTCATCTTTAAAAATGCAGTAGTAGAGTAATATTTTATAAAGGAGTATGGTTAGGCAGGAATTATGAAATATCTTCAAAATAAAAACAAAGCATATAAAATAAAACACTCAACATCTACTGCCTTTGTATTGATAACATAAATCCTTACATTGTTTTTTTTTTTCTGGTCATATAGCTCAAGAATGTTGTTGAAGATACCTTGTCCTCATATCTATGAGAACTCTGCATGCTTATTAACTTTGAGGAGGAGGAAAGATAAGTAAATGATGTATTAGATGAATGTGTGGCTTTCCTCTTGCTTATGCATCTTTAGGTTCCATGACTCTTCTAGGAACTCTTCCTAAACTTGTCTTGACAAACAATTCTCAGAGGAACACAAGCTAAGCAGAGAAGTCATCTTGGATGTTAATATTTCTTGTAAGAGATGCAGGGGAACTGTTTTCCAGGGAGCCTAAAAGGAGTTTCAGAAGCAAAGCCCATAATGACTTTAATGGAACTGGGCTGTACAGTTCCCACACAGCTTGCCAAGTATTTCTCCCTGAGACTCTGGTTATTAACATGAGTGACAAGCTGGAATTAAAGCTTTCTAATATTTGAAACTATGTATTAAGAAACTGTTTATTAAGAAATTTTTGCATATTCTGGGCCTGGTTTCCCTAATGATATCTTTATAGAGAAAAACACATTACCCATGAGGACACTGAGGCAATGATGTCCTCTCACATTAATTCAGTCCATGTCTTCAGGTCTGACCCAATAATAAAGACAAGGGTTTGAGAAAGAGGAAAAAGTTTTGTTACTTTGCTAGGGAAGGAGAAGGGCAACAGACTCACATCACAGAAGCTGCCATTCTAACTGAAGGGGGAGGAGGGAATTTAAAAAGGAGGACACAGGGCTGTTTTCCAGGACCATTATCAGCAAATCTAATTAATATTTACCTTATCTGAAAGAGCTGTTGTTCCAATTTTCAGATCCAGAGTTTTTTTACCCTTGTGAACAGAAAATAGAAGGGCAGATACTCCACAAAGGACAAGAAGAATATTAATCTTTCTTTCCTCACAGTTGTGGAGGGGATGAGGGAGAAAAAGAAAGGAAAAAATATCCATTTAAAAATAAGCTGCCAGGGGTTGAGTAACAAGATTTATATTCAGAGCATAAAATGGACCTCTGTTATAGTATATGGAAGAGCCTTGTACATGAATTCGGAAAGACTCTACTTTAGAGTCTTGCTTTTCTCACTTAGTATTGGATTATACAAATAGGACAAGTCACACATTTTGGGCCCTTTTCAGCTTCATGGTAAGACTTGGTGTCCAACTTACTGCAGCTTGACCTGGAATATTGATGTGCTTATAGCTTGTTGTATTCTGGAATATTGTTGTGCATGTAGCAAAATAGTATATGGTACCCTCATACCAGGATTAATTTGAGTGATTATTTGGACAGGTCTCAGATACAGAAGCTCTACCAACAGAGCAAAAGTGGCTCTCTGTGAGGGAAACTTATTATTTCTACAAAGGAAATCTCCATTTGTGAGGGTATGCCCTGCTCTGTACAAGAAAGAGAAGGATGGCTTTAAAATGCTAAAAACTTACCAGTGAGAAGGCACAGCTCAAATCTTTGGGACAACCCTTACCCTTGCTTCCTGTGCTTATCCTGGATATCTCCCCATAACTAGCCTTCTCCATACCTCTTTTGTTTCTATGGACAATGCTATGTTAAACTGAATTCAAAGTCATTTATTTAATTTCTCTGAGTATCTCCCACATATTCATGAGGTATGCATATTAGTAAATGTCAGGATCTTTCTTCCTTCCTTCTTTTGTCCTCATTCCCTCCCTCCCTGAATTGAACCTGGGATGCTTAACCACTGAGTCACTGAGTCACATTCCCAGCCCATTTGTATATATATTTGTCAATTGTTGGGGATGCAAATCACGTCAAGATGGCGCCTGGCACTTTGCCAGGAGGAGTGGTTTGTAAAGCAACGCCAGCGAGCCATTAAGATGATGAGGATTCCTTATTGGCTGACTGCTGTATCTAGATGATGTTAATTGAGTCAAGCTGTGTGTAATTAGTTAAGTATATATACCTCTGCTGTCCCGCAGAGAAGCCGCTCCTGCTACCTTGGGTGCCCGCTACTTTGAGTTCTCGCTCAGTTCCTGCTGAATTCACTCGAAATAAAGTAGTTCCCGCTTCAACCTTCAAGTTGCTTGTCACCTCTCTAGCCCAGCCGGACTATGGCAGTCAATGGACCTCTATTGTATTTATTTATATGTAGTGCTGAGGATTGAGCCCAGGGCCTCACCCATGCGAGGCAAGCACTCTACCGCTGAGCCACAACCCCAGTCCCTTCATTTTTGTTTTCTGACAGCAGAAATCCAAAACTGTTACCTCCAGATTACAAATTAGAAAAGTAGATGCTTCTCTATAAAACATACAGAAGTTTTTTTGCCTTACCCAAAACAGTGATTCCATCTTTCATTGCTGTGTAGGGTATCTTCTCTTACTATTATTGCTAAGCCTATGAGGCTCTCCCACCAAAGATTTTCCTCTGAGTCCTTCAACATACCACCACCAAGTACTTTCGTCCAAGTCCTTCAACATAAAAAAACCTCTACTCGATTTTCTTGAATTAGATGCTAAAAGACCCAAGAATTAAAGTTTGCTTATTCATCCATATTAGCCTCCAAACTAACAGTACCTGTGTCTTCCAAGTTTTCTTTATTTTTTTAATCATATTTCTCTCAATACATCTGACTCTATCATGAATTCTAGAGCTATCACCTAATCGGAAAATCTATCTCCTGGAGGAACAAAAAATATTAACTGATGGCCAATAGTGTTAGAATCTTTTCTGTGTATTTATTTGCAACCATGGGCAGGAAAGAGAAGAGTCTGATTTTAAGTGATTTACATATTAAGATAAGAAAAATATTCAAGAAATTCATTAATTTCACATTTTGTTCAGCTGTAAATTGTTCTGAAAAGGAGTTAAAAAACAAAACAAAACATTTTATGAACATTATATGACTTGAATAGAGCAAGATATTCTCCTCCCTAAGAAAGTCACCTTTGAATGGCAAGAAAGAAGCAAGATGTTCAGTATCTGGACCCAAAGTGAGCTAAGTAAAGGAAAACACTAGAGCAAAGAGAAGAACCATACCAGGATATCCAAAAGACAAAAGGAGTTCAGAAACTGTGCACCAAGTCAAACGTGGGGGGGAAATGGGAAGAATTAAAGTAGGAGACATAGGTGGGAGAGATTGCATGGGGTCTTACAAAATAAGTGGTTTGCACTTCACCATGTATCATAATTATATTTGTTGGCTTTAAGTATGGAAGAATTTGGTCTGATGTACAATGTTCTAGAGATTTCATTGACTCCTCTACGGAGAATGGATTATAGAGAGGCAAGAGAGGAAGTGGTGAACTTGCAAGGGGTTTTCCAGAGAAGGGGTATGGAGGGAGGCTGAGCGTATGTAGGACTGGAATAATGGAAACTGCATATGGACAAAATTAGGGTAAATTATTCAACTGCCTTAGTGATGGATTATCTTGTTTTAGAGTCAGGGTGAGGGACGATTCATAAAGAAGAATAGATATTTCCTAGTTTGGGGGTATAACTGGATGGACTGTTGTCCTTTTCTGAAATGGAGTGGGAGAGGAGAGCTTGGAGTAGGGTAAGTGGATAGTTCTATTTAAAAATTTAAATTTAGAGTCTTGGGTTGTGATTCAGTGGCAGCGAGCTTGCCTAGCATGTGTGAGACACTGGATTCAGTTCTCAGCACCACATATAAATAAATAAAGGCCCATCTACAATTAAAAATAAATTTATGGATTCACATAATATTAGAGATTTTGTTTGGTTGGTTTTGTTTTTTTTTGTGTGTGTGTGTGTGTGTGTGGTTTTTTGTTTTGTTTTTGTTTTTTTGGTACTAGGGATTGAACTCGGGATGCTTAAAAACTGAGCCAAATACCAGCTCTTTTTACTTTTTTGAGATAGGATCTTACCAAGTTGCTCTGGGCCTCACTAAATTGCTGAGGTTAGTCTTGAACCTGTGATCCTTCTTCCTCAGCCTACCTCAGTAACTGGGATTGCAGGTGTGTGCCACAGTGTTTAGCTCTTAGAGGTAGTTCTTACTTGCATACAGTGCAGAGTGACTACAGTTTCTCTTGAAGTTGAGCACTTATTTCTATAAGATCAATTTCAGGTTGTAGTCATTCATTTAACTGCCATATGAAGGAAAAAAAATGTATTCAAATAGAAAATTTACACATCTTCTGTAGGTGATTTCTCCTGGTAGTTAGATTCTATCTGTATTTATTACCAGTAGATAATTGATTGATATATAAATTATTTCCCGTCTAGTAGTGATTTTATTTCATTTTCTCCCCTCCTCTGGAAAAAAAAGGACTTTCTTGCTATTTGCAGTTCATCTCAATATTCCTTTACTCCATGTGAATATTTGCCCTTCTAACTTTTCCTTTGAATCTGTTAAAACATTTCTCTACTTCCCTCACATCATAGGAATAAAATAAAATCTTAGCATATGGTTACTTTCATATCTGTATAAAATTCATAATTTTGTCTTTACATGAGAATTAGCTCTTAACCCACATCTCACTGGTAGATCCTAAAACTTCATTCCCATGGTCAAAGGAAATTCCAAGATGTTGACCAATGAATTATTTTCAGTTTGTACCTTCTAAATCTTGTATTTATATGTGTGCAAAATATATATGAATTGTCTGTGTTTATAAGGTAACTTTGACAAATACATTTCACATAATGGAAGCTTCCCTAAATTAAGGTGTTTCACATGAAACCTCTAGAGTCAATTTTTCTAATATAATTACCACTACATAAATCAAATGACTCAGGTTATACCTCAGGACAAAGAACATTATGTCTTCCAGGAGGAAGGGAGAATTTTTTAGCTGTTTTAATCATCAATCCTTGAATTTCCACATGCCTTTTATGAAAATTTCAGACATCCGCACACAACAGTATCAATTTGTCAATAATGAACGTTACCTATGATTGTTTTCAAGCAAATTCACATGTTGTCTCTGTTCTCGGAAGTGAGCACTTTAGTAACTAAGGTTTTGAGTGATGGTAACTCATTATTTTTAAGAGAAAACCTACTTGAAGCTCTACTTTATAACTATGTTAAAAATGTTGAGTTTCTGACTCAAATTGGAGAGGTTTATTTATTTATTTTTATCTTGTCAAGAAAGAAGAAAAAAAATAGGCTTCACTGACAAGGAAAATGTAAACATCACATCTTTGGCAAGTTTAGTTTAAATATTTAGAAAATGATGATTTATAATTCAAAAAACATAACAATCTAATGTCATTTCCAGACCAGTATCCTGGAAAACATGTTTTCTACTTGGGTAGCACTAGTGGATCTATAGGGCACCATTTAGTTGTGTAAGTTTTTAACATTGGATATCTTCAATCATGAATTTTGTTAAATAAGAACAATCAATCTATAAAGTTTAAAATATTCTAACTTTTTAAATACCTATTCCAATCTTAAATCAAGTCTGGCCTATTTTAATAGATGTTTTAACATCTTATAAATTACTTTCTGAAATATTTTAGAGAAATAATAGGTGAAAATAATTTTGATTGCAAAATGGGAATCTGAGCAAAGAATTATAGATTTAATAGTAGTACACTAATGTACTTGTGACCTCTAGAAGAAACATATCTGTAAACAGACTGATAAGGTGGCTTGAGGATCACTGATTTTGTTTTGACATCATGATGACATAATCTCATAAGTTACCCAGAATTTATCAGATAATAAATTCTTTTTTAAAAAAAAAATCTTAATTAAACCTACTTTTTCCAGGAAGGGTTGTCATTTTGGGTATATTTAGGACAACTTAAAATCAAAATACTGCATTGGTCATTGACTGTTATAGACAAAAACTAGTTTGTATTTCCTCTGGAAACTTAAGGCTGTCTACCATTTTTATGTTAAAATTTGACTTTATATTCCTTTCAAATAAAGCAGTAGTGGTAATTTTCTTACTTCGATAAGTTCTTTGATTGAAGGAAGGATCCCTACAAGTATTACACATTTTATTTTTATTTCTTTAAACTTATTTAGTTGTATATGGACACAATACCTTTATTTAATTTATTTATTTTTATGTGGTGCTGAGAATCAAACCCAGTGCTTCACACGTACAAGGCAAGCATTCCACCACTGAACTACAACCCCAGCCCAGAATTACTAATTTTAAGTCTAAAACTTATATTGTTTTGATGATTGTGGTTGGACACGGGTAGACTTACAGGGGAATCTTTTATATGTCTTATAGGGCATAATTCTAAGGTCTAAAGGGAAGTGATTGGATCCTTTCCATCACTGAGACAAAATAACTGAAAGAATTCAATTTAAAAGAAAAGGCTTATTTTGGCTTTGGCTCATAGTCTTGGAAGCTTCAGCATAGTTGGTTGGCTCATTGCTTTGGGGTCTGTGGTGAGACAGTATAGATAATGGAAGTGTGTGATAAAGTAAGCTGCTCACCTCATGTTGCTAGGAAGCAAGAGGAGAGAGAAAGGAAGGGACCAGGATCATAGACTACCCTTCAAGGGCATGACCCCCCCCCATGACCTAACTTCCTGCCTCTAGGCCTCACCTCATATAGGATCCACTACTTCCCAATAGTGCCACAGTTTGGCAACCATGCCTTTAACACATGAATCTTTGGAGGGACACTTCCAAACCATAGAAGACCCCACACCTAATGTTTTTCAGACTGAAGTGATGAAGAATCACAACCTCTTACCATATTTGGTATTTCAGGAGTCATATTTCTCTTTATTTTGTACAACAAATATTTCAAAATAAAGCAAGCATCATTTCTAATCAAAGAATGGGTTTTCAGGGGACTTCTGCTGAAATTATATACTCTTTTGCTTTGTGACTGTATATAGACTCTATCTTTTGTTAAGTGCACCCAGATAAAATCATCTACTTTTTCCTTAAGGGAAAACTAATCATATTTGGTCAATCCAATAGGTTTCTCATAAGAAAACAGAATTAAATCATTACATGGGTGTGTCCACAGAACCTTGACTCTGTCATGAGTATTTAACCAAAAATTTCTCATGATTGAAGACTGGACTAGATGATGTCTAGTTTAGGATTTTTTTTCAGTAATTTCTACTACATGTTTTAAACCTGTCCCACAAATAGGGGTGATGTAAGTTGACTAAAAGAATGCAATAAATATTTGAAGGGTCTAGGGAAAGAAAGGAATGGGATTTTTTCACTTCCAGGGAAGTCACTGTGGGGTGAAGAAGAGAGAAGGGAGGGGTCTGCTTTTCACCCCAGAAGTGTAGGAGTCTATTGCCAGCTTGGAAGAAAAGTAGCTGATATAGTTTAAAATTTGGAATGGATTATGTAGAGGGTAACTCTCACAAAGTTCCTTGAAAATAAACCTCTTCTTGCTTTTGTGGATATATTTAAGGTCTGGTCTATGATACTAGATGTTTCCTATATTTTCTACCTTTTGGGACAGAAGGCTGACCCAGCTTGTCCAATTCCCATTACTGTTCATCTTAAATTGTCACTTGTTTTTAAAGTAATTCTTTTGCATTGGTGTTATTTAGGGCATAAGTGGTTAGTTTGATATTTAGAACCAAAATATATTTAAAGATGGTTTGTAAACATAAAAAAGGGTTTTGACTGTGCATCCTAAATATAGAAAATACTTAATGAGTATATCCAAAAGTAATTTTAATCTTCAGAGCAATAAAATCATCCAGGGTTAATTTTAGTGGTGGGAATATGTGACAAAAACATTGTACCCAAAGAGTATTGAGATATCATTGAATTTCAGTTTTTCTTTCAATATTAGTAAATGCCTAATCAGTTTGAATTAGCATGTGGAACAGAGACCAAAACCTTCAAAGAATAGTTATAAAACTATATGTACATCATCTTTAAATTTCAACCATATTAAGGGAAGCTGTGTTCCTGTTCATTTCCCAAATGGCAACCAAATGGTCTAGGAGACCTTGGAATATGCCATTGTGTTATAGGCACATATCTTTTCCCCGGTAGCTTAACAAGTCTGGAGACTTGTGTTTATCCAACCAGACTGTTTCAATTTTTTAACTTAATATATTACTAATTTTAGGAGGATGGCGGAGTAGAAATACTCTTGAACCAATATTCCTCTGAATCTCTTCTCCAACTGAACTATTTAGGTGTATTTTTCTTTTTTAGTCTTAAAGTATCATAGTAAAACTTCACAGTTATATGAAGAAGAAAAATAATGTGATTTTGGCACCATTTTCAAATTTAATTGTAGAAAACTGGTTTGCAACATTCTGAAACAAATCTTTTTTTTCTATTTTTGAAAAATATTATATGTTTAACTGAAAGGACTGAGAACATAATGCCCAAAATATAGCAATATGGTATGCTGATTACTTTGAAATGTAGGAGATCAGGAGGTCTCAGAAGCAAGGTGTCTCTGACCTTCTCCTGTCCTCATTTTTCTCTGCTCTGCTTTCTTTTTCCCCAAGGTGGACCAAAGAAACCAGGAACCCTGTCTTTCCTAAAGCAAACTGTGAAGCCTGGAAAGGCTTTTTTCTGACCTATGTCCCCTGAAAATAAGACCCTTTGCAACAGTGTCCCAGAGATAGGCAAGTTATATAGAGAGGCCAAGAACCTAACTAAACAGGTCCTGCTGGGTCTCCCCCAGTGTGTTCCCGTTAGCTCATAGGCTTTCCATCTAATCACATCCATTTCTTTTATCCTTTCTTCCTGATTTTCGATTTTTTCATTTGTTAAGTTTCCTGTGTCACATCAAACTTTTAAAAATCAATGTGGTGGGCTTTTCATTTATTAATCTATATTTTGTGATGGAGAGGTCAGCCATTTTGGAAAAATTGTCTCTTTTATATTCAACTACTGTGGGAGGAGTAATTAATATTTAGATACTTCTTTTTAGCTGTATTGGCATATTAGAGCATGTAGAGTATAAGAAAAAATAAACTAAAATTATACATATGTATGACACATATAAGGCACAATTATATCAATATCCCATTTATATATATTTTTAATAATGATAATAAAAAGTAGGCAATCAGACAAGAGTATGATAATCACAGAACAATCTCAAAAATTTTTTAGTAAGTAATGTCACTTGAAGTATGATGAATAGCTTGTGTTGAAACCTACAACCATAATTGTTTATTAGTAATAGCCATCCTTAAACTTAGTGGTTTTCTTTGTAAATTATGTATTTTAAAATACTTAGGTGCACCAAAAATATTGTTTTATATTTTTATCACTATTAAAAAATAAGTATTTCTACTAGTTTTCCTTTGGGTTTTCATTTTTCAGAGGTAGAAACTGTGACAAATTTTTCAGTTCCACAAAACCAGAACTCGTCCACCATTCTCCATTCAGTCAAAGGCACAATTCATCTATAAAGTGTTCTCATTGTGTGTTTCATGTAGAGAAAGGAGCTAATATGTCGTAAACATGCTGCAGTTATTTTCCATTTCTTCTGGTTTCTGCAGCAATAAAAGGAGGGACAGAGTTAAACATTTATTTACTTGTCAAACTGGATGAAATTCTTCAACAATAAAAATTATATGCTACCTTAACCACTTTAGCAATTTTAGCTATCTAAAAGAAAAAAAAAGAGATTGATTTTTGTTTAGCCACTTTATTTTTTTATTCAGTGGATAGCACTTCTTTTTTTCTCTTCCTAGACATTTCTCTGTCTAAAAATTAAAGGGTTATTTTAAAACCATTCACAGTTTCTGGAAAAACTAGCATTCTTTAGGAAACTAAGCAACTGCTAGCTATATATGAAGGTGTTAAGAGAATAGGTACATTCTATTTAAGTACCATTTATTTATTTATACCAGTGATTGAACTCAGGGGTGCTTATCCACTGAGCCACATCCCTAGCCCTTTTATATATTTTATTTAGAGAAAGGGTCTTGCTAAATTACTGAGACTGGATTTGAACTCGTGATCCACCTGCCTCAGCCTCCAGAGCAGCTTGGATTATAGGTGTGGGCTACCATGCAGGCATATTTAAGTACTTTTTAATGTGTTGGTATTCTTTTTAAGAGAGAGAGAATTTTTTTAATATTTATTTTTCAGTTTTCGGCAGACATAACATCTTTATTTTATTTTTATGTGGTGCTGAGGATTGAACCCAGCGCCCCGCACATGCCAAGCGAGCATGTTACCACTTGAGCCACATCCCCAGCCCTCTAATGTGTTGGTATTTTTTTAGAGAAAGAGAGAGAGAGAGAGAGAGAGAGAGAGAGAGAGAATTTTTTAATATTTATTTTTTAGTTTTCGGTGGACACAACATCTTTGTTTGTATGTGGTGCTGAGGATCGAACCTGGGCTGCATGCATGCCAGGCGAGCACGCTACCGCTTGAGCCACATCCCCAGCCCCATGTGTTGGTATTCTTAAGCCTTTCAGATATTACAAAAAAAAAAAAAAAAAAAAAACCATGAAAATGGGCAGGGCACAGTGGCACATACCTGTAATCCCAGAGGCTCAGGCTGTTGAGGCAGGAGGATCACAAGTTAGAGGCCAGCCTCAGCAATTTGGTGAGACTGTAAGCAACCTAGTGAGACTCTGTCTCAAATATGAAATAAAAAAATAAAGGCTTGGGGATGTGGCTCAGTGGCTTAGTGGTTAAATGCCCCTGTGTTCAATCCCTGGTATTAAAAAAAAAAAAGTGCAAATGGACAATTAACTGGAAAGAGTACCTTTTTTGGAGGGGGGTAGCGGAGGCATGGATGTATGACATCATATTCACTTTTTTTTTTTAAAGACAATTTTAAATTATTTGAGGAAAAAATTTACTGATTCTATAGCTGGAATCAAGGACAGACATCTTTTAAAGTATTCACTTCTCTGATGTGGAAAATAAATAAAACAACTGAAATTTAGACAAGGAGAAAAGTATCTTTCATAGCCAGCAATAGTGATGAAACTTTCCCAAGAAGGATCCTTTCATTTCAGGTCTTCTTGGACCTAGAGGAAGATAACATTTTCTGCAAACAATTTACACTTTTAGACATTTCCAAGATTCTGTGGAATGTGGGTTTCTATAGTTATCAGATATCAAGCCTTATTAATGAGAACATATTTTACAGATTGCCCATGCCATCTGCAGACACATCTATAACTGGGTCAATATTGTTCTGGTTACATATTCTTGACTATTTTCTTTTCTTTCTTTCCCTTCCTCTTCCTTTCTCTTAAACATGAAATCTAGAAGAGTTATTTTTGTGGGAGTGTTTGAATTCTAGATTACCATTATCCAAAACACATTTCCAAATTGACTTGAAATGGAATTTTTGTTCCCAACATTGTCTAAAAAAGAAAAAGAAAAGAAAAGAATGGAAACTACATTATCCACATGAGAAATGTGCCCATTTTCTTTGAAACAAAGAAAAACAGATAGTTTAAATATTATATTTAAACCTGGTGTGGTTACACACGCCTGTAATCCCAGAGACTCAGGAGGCTGAGGCAGGAAGATCACAAGTTCAAAACTGGCTTCAGCAATTTAGCAAGGTCCTAAGCCATTTAGCGAGACCCTATCTCTAAATAAAATTTAAAAGGTCTGGGGATGTAGATCAGTGGTTAAGCGCCCTGGGTTCAGTCCTTGGTAACAAAAATTTAAAGATACTTGGAATAATTGGTGTCCCCCAAAGCTCATGTGTGAGACAGTGCAAGAATTTCCAGAAGTGAAAGGATTCGATTATGAGAGTTGTAACCTAATTAATGTATTAATCCAATGAATTAAATGAGTGATAACTGTAGGCCGTTGGGTTATGACTGGAGGAAGTAGGTCACTGGGGGTGTGCCTTTGGGATTTGTATTTTGTTCCTGGCAAGTGAAGCTCTTTGCTTCTTGGTTGCTATGTTCTGAGCTGCTTCCTCAACTGGGCCCTTGTGCCATGATGTTCTGCCTCACCTCAAGCCCAGAGCTATAGAGTCAGCTGATAATGGAATTAACCTCTAAACCATGAGACAAACTTTCCTCCTCTTTAACTTGTTCTTGTCAGGTGTCTTGGTCACAGCTATGAAAAAACTGACTAAAATATGAAGCTACAACATTAATATTAGTCCTTTACATAAGGGGTAGAGAAATGGTAATCTATGAGCCAAATCAGGGTCACAGCCTGTTTTTTCTAATACCTGTTTCAAATGGTTTTACATTTTTATAGGGCTTAAAAAAAAGACTGATGGAAACCAAATAGCTCTCCAAACCCTAAAATCTATACTCTGCCTGTTTAAGAAAAATTTTTCTCTCCCTCTTTATATATAATATTATATATTTATTATTATATATTTATTTTTCTCCCTCTTTATATATAATGTTTGTATTTATTTATTTTTATACTGACGATTGAACCCAGGGGTGTTTAGCCACTGAGCAACATCCCCCAGGCTTTTTTTTATATTTTACTTAGAGACGGGGTCTCTCCAAGTTGCTGAAATTGGGCTTGAATTTGTGATCCTCCTTGAATTTGGTTTCCTAGCTTCCTGTTTGAGTTCCTGAACATAATCACATTCTTATACAGTACAAATTAAGGGTTCTTTAAAATGGTATGTGCTGTGGGCTTTTGAATGGAATATGTTGCTTATGTATGGATGGAATCTTTTTTTTTTATTATTGGTTGTTCAAAACATTACAAAGCTCATGACATATCATCTTTCATACATTTGATTCAAGTGGGTTATGAACTCCCATCTGCCCTTTATTTTTCACTTTTCTATATTTGATAACTTTGTGATTTACTTCATTTGTTTGAACCAACAGATATTAATAAACCATGTTTACAGGAAATAAAATAAAACCCCTGCCCTCAGTTGTTTACAGTTTTGTGGGAAAGACAGAAAATGAAATAGGCTTGATAATATACTGTCATAGTGAACACATACTACTGTGTAACATGTAGTAGGTTATGGCAGCAGACAAAATCAAATAGCGCATGTTATAGAAGATATTTAGGAGACTTCTTCTCTGCATGCTGGAGGATTTCTTAGAATTTTCTGGATTAGAAGTACAAAAGATGCAGCTCATGAAAAGTTCCAGGAGAAACAGAAATAAATGGTCCATTCTAGAGTAAGACATCATACCTGATTAGAAAATTGTCTCTTTGCATGCAAATCTCTAGCTTCATATAGGTGTGAAGGGGGATCCCTGTGATTACCACCCTATTTTGTTTTCAAAGAAAGATAACTTTCTATTTCTCATAGCCAATCATGCCAGAAATAAAGAAAAAGAAAAGAAGGAGATGTTAGCAAAATACGCATTTTCATGACAGCAAATCTTTACACGTCTTGAGAAGCCCCTTTAAGTAAGAGGTAATTGTTCCATTTGAAAGTAAAGTTCACTGGCAGTGTCATTTTGAACTTATAAGCAATGTCAGTTTTCTTCTCTTAGGGGGTAAACGGTCAGCGGTGCAAGTCTTATCAGCAGTAACAGGGCACCACATGCAAGGGACCTTGGAGACCAAAGAGGAAAATTGTAACTTATTTTTTCCCAGTAGGTAGTTTTATTTACTTGAAAAAGCTCAATGTCTGGTTTCAGTGTGCTTAGTCTAAATGTACTATAGACTTTAGCCGCCCTAAGCCACCTATGACTACTTAAATTTAAATGAATTTTCAGTTAGATTAAACTGGAAATACAGTTTCTTTATCATACTGGCCATATTTCAAATGCTTACTAGCCACATGTAGCTGATGGCTACTGTGTTGAACAGTACAGTTCCTGGAAATTTCTAGTGTCACAGAGATTTCAGTTGGAAAGTGCCGACTTTTCACATCCATTAAGTTCTCTGAATAGCTGTCATTTGCCATATATGCACTCAGACAATGGCTCTTTATAATTGCACTTCAAGGGATAAATATTTGCACTGAATTTCTTATCTTCCCAATAATAAATTCTTCCATGGTTCTCTTTCTCAAATGGGATCCACAACCAGGCAAAGTGGTTACAACCCTGTTTGCTTCTCATTGTTTAGATTTGAAATGCTTTCATGATGTTAACATCAATACTGATGAGTACACATAACTCAACAAATCATGTCAATTTGAGCACAATCACAAAATTCTCGCCAAATGTTTTCTTTGATATTAGGAGGCTGATTCATAGTGGGATAGGGAGAAGGAGCATGGGAGGAATAGACAAACTCTAGATAGGGCAGAGGGGTTAGAGGGAAAGGGAGGGGGCATGGGGTAATTAATGATGGTGGAATGTGATGATCATTATTATCCAGAGTACAGGTATGATGACACGAATTGGTATGAATATACTATGTATACAACCAGAGATATGAAAAATTGTGCTCTATATATGTAATAAGAATTGTAATGCATTCTGCTGTCATATATAAATAAAAATATTTAAAATTAGCAAATAACAGAAAAACCTTTATTATAATTATACTTACTAATAATATTTTTTGAAAAAGTAAATTTTTCTTATATTTTATGTGGTAACGTTTAAAGTGTCAGTAAATTTTGGCTTATTAAGGCAATGCACAACTAATTTATAAATTATCAATTTCCATTTTCTTTCTTAGTTTCCTCTGTCATGATGCTCACAGTTTTGGCCTCTTTCATTACTTACAGTAATTCTCTTATACCAGCCTACTTTGGAGATGTGACAGACTCGAGGGGAAATAGTCAAGGGCCAAATAATCAAAAACAGAAGTGATCATGTACTGCTATTTGATGCTTTATCTGTCAGATTTTACTGGTATCCAACATGTTTAAAATTTTAACCACTGATCTGCTATGTGATAGTGTGTGTGTGTGTGTGTGTGTGAACTATATGGTTTTTGCTATTTAACAATCTAAGACTTGGTCAATATGACTTTAAAGATATTATTCATATTCAACACAGTCAAATTTATAAACATGTGTGTTCCTAGTTAACATCCAGGATTTAGTTTTAAATGTCTGCAATAACAAATGCATAATGTTCTACAGTTGTACTTTGGGGCTCAGTGAATCCTCACTTAACAAGTTGTTATAAATATGTCCCTGAAGAGAGAGCCCAGCTTTTATATATATATGTCAGTTCTGTGTTTCATTTTGTAATTTAAGAAAAGTAGGCTATCACAAACCTTGTGAGGGTGAAATAATGAAAGCTATCATTTTTTTTCTTGTTACAGGGAAAGCAGAATACTTTGATTTCCTAGGAAATCATATCTAAGATAAAATTTCACTGAGTCAGGTTGAGGGATAGGTCATCTCTTATTATTGCTGATGTTATATGAAATCTATTTTATTAACACATTAAGTGTACATATTTATGAGATACACTGTGATTGTTCCATATGGCGTGCCTTGATCCTATTCATTCCTCTTTATTATTAAGGGTGTAGGGGCAGTATTCATTTAATCCTTTCAAGGATAAATTAATTCTAACTAATTTCCATGGGTGTTCATCAGTTTTACTTGTTGTAGACAAAGTGTCCTTCATTGAGAATTAATAGATTCTTAGAGTGAACTTTGAAATAGTTGAGCTACTTGACATGGCATGCAAAACTTGTGCTTATATAGAGTGTGCAGGTTCATATCTTTTGTCATGTGAATCAAGCTAGTTACTTTTTAGATTCGTCCTTTCTGCTACATTCCTGCTACCAGAGTCCTCATTCAGGGCCTCTGCATCTCTTGCTTTGGTGTGGTGGATCATGACTTGTCCTACTAAATAGCCTCACTTACATAACCATTAAAGAGCTCCAAACTACCAGGTGGAGAGGAATATAAGCATTTAACTGATTATCATGTCAGTTCTCTCCACTAGGATGCTCAGTAAATAGATGGCAAGGGAGTGAATGTATGAACAAAGGAATTATTTTTCAGTCTGTTCATTAATTTAAAAGAACTCATTTTAACTCAAACTTGTTTTCATATGCAAACCCATTCAAGACCAGATAATTCAATAGACATTTCTGAAAATTTGCCTTTCTATATTAACTTGTTTGGCAAACAATATTTATGGTGAAAACATGAATCTAATGAAGTCATTATCAGGCTCGTCCCATTTGCAGTCATACTTGAAGAGAATGAAAAATATCCTCTTTTCATAGAGGAGGTGGTGGAGGAATAAAATCAGTGGGTAGGTAGGAAGCTGCACAGTATCCTGCCACCCAGGCTTGACAGCTCTGCTGCCCATGGGTAAAGCAGCTGGATGCTTTTGACACACTTTTCACATCTTTAGAGTGAAGTGATAAGGGCTGGTTAGCTAACTCCAAACAACTCTCACCATTGTGGTACATTTCCTACCAAACTTCCTCCAAAACTTGTTTCTGTTGTTTGAATAAATGGGAAAGAAAAGGGAGAAAGTGTAAGAGGAGAGAAAGGAGAGAGAATGAGAATTTAAGCTACAAAAAATAGAAAAATAGTGGACCTATAGTATTTGTAATTTTGTATTCTACTGTTTTGAGTTTTATTTATTTATTTATTTATTTATTTATTTATTTTGGTACCAAGGATTGAACCCAGTGGTGCTTAATCACTGAACCATATCCCCAGCCCTTTTATTTATTTATTTATTTATTTTAAATTTTGAGACAGGGTATCACTAAGTTGCTTAGGGTCTAATCAAATTGCTGAGACTTGTCTCGAACTTGCAATCCTCCTGCCTCAGCTTCCTAAGCCCCTGGGATTAAGGCATGTTCCACCACACCTGGCTGTTTTGACTTTTAAGCCTAATATTTAGTGACTGCCAAGTACTCCTTCACAAAGAGACTATATTGAACAGGTTCCCCATTTTATTGAGAAGTTTGTTTTCATACAGCTGCAGGTCATGTGGCCTTGAGCAGTTGCTCCATTTGGAATCATTTTCTGATTACTAATGCTCAGGAGTGGAAGGTTCCTGATAGACATCCCCAAGTTTCTGTATCTGTTTGCATTAACAGCAGACAGACTTTAGACCAAGATGCTAATAAATGTTGCATTTCAGAGTGGTCATCTGTAAAGAGATTGGAAACTGTGTAATCATACTTGCGCACACATTGGACCTTCCTCTTGACTCACAAATTTTTTTGAGCACTTGACCATCTGTCCATTAAACCATGGATTCTCTTCTGAAGGGGATCCTGTCAGCTCTGGTGGTATTTCTGACATCAGAGAGGGAAGCGAGTATTTGAAAGAATGTAAATAGAGGCTACATTGGAAATGACTCATTGGAAATGCTCATTGGAAATGACTTGTCTTCCTTGAGAACTTGAACTGCAACAATCATATATAGTAGACTATTTTGGGTTTATGTACAAATTGATATGTGATTATCTTTCCCATGCATTCAAAGCCTTATTTATTTTGACTATATTATTCAGATACTGCTATCTGCAGGGTGCAGAGAAGATACTGAGTAACATGTCAACCTTGACACCACTGTAGATAGAACTCATTTGCTCTCCATTTCCACAGAGTGTGAATTACTTCCTTCCAGGGGATTTCCACTTTAGGTAAATCATTAAGTCTTTCAGGATACCAACAAACTAGTTAGCAAATTCCTCTTCAGTGAACTAAAATTTTAAACTCAGAATGGAAAGGAATAGGTCTGTATTTAATCTTCTTTATTTATATATGACCATCTCAATAAGAAATGGTTAAGGCCATGGATTCTGGAGAGGGATTTCTAGATGCAGAGCTTTTTTTTTCCCCACAAGATGTATAAGTCCTCTGTGTCTTTTTCAGTTTCCACATAGATGATATATCTGATGTATTTGAGGATTGAATGAATTCAGACATTGTTTTAGCCAACTTTCTGTCACTATAACAAAATGCCTGAGATAACTTACATGGAGAAAATTTTTGTTTTGGTCCACAGTTTTAGATGTTCCACTCCAGGATTTTGTGAACCCTCTGCTGGGGATACCAAATGGTGGCAGGGAGTGCATGGCAGAGCAAACTTCTCACCTTATGGCTAGGAATCAAAGGGAAAGAGAAAGAGACCATGTTCCCACAATCCCTTTCAAGGACACATCTTCAAGGGCATACCTTCAGTGACCTCCCACTAAGTCTCACCTTGTAAAGGTCCCACCATCCCCCCAAAAGCCCTTTCCTGGGAAACAAGCCTCCAAAACATGAAACTTTGTGGGCCAATTTAATGTCCAATCTATAGCACTCATATTAAATGCTTAGACAGTTACTATGTTTCACCTATTATTTTTGCCATGTATTACTTTGATACTCATTAGAAAGATTGCACATCTTCCTTCCATGCAGCTGAAACTGGACTGTCCCTATAATACTTGGGACCCTTTGAAATAGTGACTAACCTGGGAAAGCAGTTAATGGACTAGAATTATGGCCATTGGCCATTTTCTTAAAAAAATATCAAAAATTGGTGCTATGAATAATCACATTTACACAGCTGTGTATGTGTGTGTGTGTGTGTGTGTGTTTATGATTTCATTTGAACTCCTAGAAACGTAAATATTTAGGGCCTTAAATTCATGATGTAGTTAATTGTTTAAGCAAGAAAATAGCTACATTGATTGATTCTTATTTGCTTATTGGAATTTGGCTTTGTAGACAAATACTAAGCTACAATTGGGGAAAACTGTGTTCAGTAATTTCTTAGCCTCTTAGCAGGAGGACCTTGGGTGGCACAATGCCTTTTTCTTAGGGTCTTATCCATATTGTGGATTTGGTAGTTTCTGTGATGTCTATGAGAGCTAACATTCTGTGATTGAATCTGCAAGGGTATTTTTCTCATGCTTCAAAGAATGAATTCTGCTTTTTGTTTCTCAGGAAACAAAATCATTATGATATAATACATTTTAGGAAAATTATTCTTGAAATTACCCATTGATATGTATTGTATAAGGGATAGATTATCTAGACACCACCAGACAACAACCCTGGGATAGATCAATTTCCTAATATAACAAGCTAATAAGATAAAATTTTATCAAAAGTAAGTCACATAGAAAATTGGCAATGGAGCTCATATCAGAATACGTTTACTCTGACAATGGTTTTCCCAAAGAGTTTGCCCATTTAGCAATGCTATTGTTTATGGAAAGTAAGTCTAACTTTGGGAAAATCACCTTTTTTTTTTTTTTTCGTACTGGGGATTGAACCCAGGGGCACTTAACCACTGGGCCACATCCCCAGCCCTTTTTATATTTTATGAAGAGACAGGATCTCCCTAAGTTGTTTAAGGCCTCGCTAAGTTTCTGAGGCTGGCTTTGAACTTGTGATCCTCCTGCCTCAACCTCTTGAGCCATTGGGAATACAGATATGTGAGTCCGTACCCAGTGGAAATTCATCTCTTGATACGGCCATGAACTCTATTCATGTTCAGTATATTTTCTACCATACAAAAAGATATTACACTTAGCCTATCATGTTTATTTCTGTGAGCTTATAATATTTATTGCACTGTTGTAGTCAGTCTGGTCTGCTATAACAGAATACTATACATGGGTAGCTTAAGCAACAGAAATTGTTTTCTCTTGGTTTGGGAGGTGGGAAGTCCCAGGTCAAAGGGTCAGCATGACCAGGTGCAGAGTAAAGGCCCGCTTCTTGTTTAGAGACATCTGTCTTCACATTCTATCCTCACGTGGCCAAGAAATAGCATGCTCTTTTGTGTCTTCTCTTCTAAGAGCAGTAATGTCATTATGACAGCTCTACCCTCATGAACTAATTAACTCCCCAAAGCCATATCTCCAAATATTATCACATTGGAGATTAGAGTTGGGGGTGGTTGGGACACAAATATTTAGGTCATAGCAGGTACTTTTCGGTTCTTGAAATAAACAGCATTAGCAGGTCATGTCTTTGTTCAGTAGGAAAATGCTCAGCTGTTGCCCAAATTGAGCAGTATCTCTGCTTCCAGGTGTTTAGTGTCATGTTATGCCTATGTCTACCTGGGGAACCAAGACAGGCTGGTCTAGTCTCAGTGTCACACTTGTCCCAGCATCTCCTGGTTTACTGTTGAGCAAACACAATCACACATCAAATAGCAATGTTTCCATCAAAAATAGACTGCATATATAGGTTGTATCTGAACTAAAAAAAAAATTTCCATTGCCTAGTGACATCATAGTCATCATTTTATCATAGTACAGTATGTTTCTTGTGTTTGTGGGGATGCTGGAATAAACACATCTGCTACACTTTTAATCATATAAAAACATACAACATACAATCATAAACAGTACAAAATATCTGGTGAATAACTGCATTACTGGTTTATATATTTACTATACTATAATTTCTATTGTTATTTTAGATTATACCCCTACTTTAAAAATTGTACTGTAAAGGAATATGTCATGTTATACGAAGGGTCACATTTATAGGTCTCTTGTGTACAAACAGGACATGTTGAGTGATTGACCTATACCATCTAGGTCTATTTACATATACTCTATGATTTTCACATAATGACAGAATCACCTAACGATACCTTTCTCAGACTGTGTCCTTGTTAAATAGCACACAACTGCTCTAAAAGCTGCTCTCCATCTGTGCCTCTCCTTCAAAGTAAAACAGTATTTTGATGGTCCATTGACACATTGATCATAGAGGAGCTACATCTGACGTAGCAATTAGGGTTTAAAGTCAGCACTTAGGGTGAAAACTGAAAATGTCCTTGGAAATCCATTAAGTTAGACATAAGGTGAAGTGTAAATAGATTTGTATGTAGAACTCTAGGCAGTAAAATATGTATGCGCAAAATACAATGTCTTTAAACTAGAATCACTCTCTGCACACACTGCAGAATGCTTATACCCACAGATATTCCCCAAAACCAATGCCCAGTATGGGTGTAGCTGATTCATTTTCTTCTAGTTAGGACCCTACTAGTTAGATTCACTAAAGGGCAGTCAGAGTCACTTGTTGTTTCTCTCCTTCCCTGTTTGTTTCTTAAAATATCTACACTTAGAATTCTGTAAATATAATGCAGAAATGATATGACTCTTATAAAACTTAGGTTAGCTCTTAGATGGATAGAATAATATTTCATAGGTGGTCACTTTAAGGCATTAGCTCAAAAATATTTTCTAACAAATCAGATTATTTATTGAGTACTCATGTTATAGACTGACTATTTGTGTCCCTCATCCTTCCCCCACAAAAAAGAAAGGTTTGTTGAAACTCTGAGCTCCAATGTGATAATATTTAAAGGTGAGAATTTCAGTAAATAATTAGGTTTATCAACAGATAGCACTAGAAAATAGTAAAGAAAAAATAGACTGGTAAATAAATAATCTAGAAATACCCTATTTTCTATAAAAAATTAAATCTACACCTGTAAATACTTAAAAAATTAAATCTATAGTTTTCAAATACCTTGCATGTAGGTTAAATACTTAATTATTTAAAGTGAATATTAAAATTACTGAAATAAAATATAGGATAGTTTTTATAAATTAAGAGTAAATTTTCTTAAATGATAAATAAAGTTATAAATCCTAAATTTAAAAGTTGATATTTTGGTCTACATTGAAATAAAATATGTCCTTTTCAAAAAAAAAATCACTATAAACAACACTAGTTAAGTCACACATCGGGTATAGATATTTATAGCATATATAAACAACCTAGAATAAGTGTTTCAATTTTATAAAGAATTTTTATGTTAGCTCACAAAATAGACAATCACTAATAGGAACATGGACAAAAGATTCAGACAGGTAATTTTCACAAGAGGTCAGAATGAATGGGCCAATAAATAAATTGACATGATGTTTCATTTCACTAGAGTTTGGTGAAATGCATGTGAAAATAATAATCAGATGAGTTTCACACTGACAGATTGGTAAAACATTTTAAATCATTAAAATAATAAGTGTTGATAAAGATACCTAGAAATGGAACTTAATTGTTGTCTGGTTAGGTTTCTAAAACCAATTTGCAGAGCAATTGCTATTATCTAGTAAATAATAATGTGCATATTTTCAACCCAACTTCAACTGGTAATGATTCAGTAAAAAGCCTCTAGTATGTAAGCAAGATAATGCAAACAACTAAATTATGGGGTTATCTGTATGAAGAAAAAATAAGTACAACAGATACATTTATGAGAAGATCTTTCTTTTACTTAATTCTTTCATTTACTTATTAATTATTTGTTTTGCAGAGTCTGCACACTTAGTTACTTATACCAGTACTTCATGTCTACTAAAAAAGCAACAATACTGGGTCAATTATAAGAAAAATAAAAAAATCTCTTTGTACCAATCCTGTATCTTACAGTAAAAACCAGTAGGCAGGCTACAGAGGTGGCAGTGTCAGGGAAACTTCCTACTTGGTGGCTGAGTGCCAGGAGGAGCTGAAAGGAAAGAGAGGAAAGGGAACTTTTAGAGAGCAGAGTCTTGACTGGTTGTCTGGCATTCTCTTCCAATAGAACCTAATATTACAGCTAAAGTGCATCAGTTAGAACTTGATGCATCAATGTAATCAAATCTCAAGTTTAATAAAAGAGAAGACAAAAAGCAGAGCAGAAAGAATAGCATATGTTAGAAGCTTATTTGGTGATGGGTAAATTGCAAATATTTTATATGCACAGTTTAAAGGTAAAATTTTGCTATATGTTGTTTAAAGAATATATTTTGGTAAAAGAACAAAAGTACATAAGAGTGGTAAGCACAAAATTCAGGGGCATGGACAATGGGAGAGGGATGGTGGGTGTAGGGGTGAAATGAGATTGAGCAGCAGATCAAAGAAAGCTACAGCTCTATCTGTGAAGATATAGTCCTTAAAAACAAACAAACAACAACAGTTTTGAAGCAAATATGTCAAATTGAAGCTTCATAGTGGATATATGAATACACATATTGCTTTTTTCCTGAGATAGCTTTTGGCATAGCGAGAATATTTCTAGTATTTAGAAATTTAAAAGTTGTATAGCAGGCACTAGGGGTGAAGCTTAGGGGTAGAGCACTTGCCTGGCATGCACAAAGCCCTGTACTAGGTTCCCAGCACCCTCCTTCCCTCCAAATATTGCCATTGCAGTTATTAGTGCAATATATTAACTTATAGCGCTGTGCCATGGCAGCAACAGAAGAGTAAATTACTCTATCCTAATAGCTCCAGTTACAACAATGGGTTGTTTTAAAATTATGACTGAAATTCACTTCCAAGAAACTCTGCACTAGCCACAAAGCTAAATTCATGACTTTTATATTGATCAGTTTTACTTTGAAAATAATTCAAAGATTAACGCTAGAGGAAACACTATGCAAAGGCTAAGTAAACTGAGAAGACTCAGATCATTTATGGATTCATTGCATATTTACATTTTATGTTTGCAGTTAGAAAAAAAGAAGCTACGCTACACAATAGAAGAAGCATTAAGAAATATGTTTAAAATGTCCTGTTCAACAAAAAGTGCTTTAAATAAACTTAGTCAAGTTATGTGTTTATTTTTAAATCAATAAAGCTGAAGACCTTACTTTATTTTCTTGATTTAGTAAGACAATTCTAGAAGCTTGATATGAACTTTCTGATATAAATGGAAATATAGACAATTAATGGATGAAAAGTTTAATAAGGAACTTAAAAATTTTTGTTATTTAATTTTCACAGTTACAGTTTGGTGCCACTTTATCACTTAGAATAATTCACAACTTTATTATGAAGTATTTATTTGTTGCAAGAAGTATGTTGAGTGTCTACACTGTTCCAGGAGTAGTTCTGAGAGCTGAGTAAGGAGGTATGAACAATGGATCAAAAAAAATGAAAAATGCTTGCCATAATCTGGTGTCCATATAGGAAAATGATCAACTAAAGGGTATTTGTGAATCTTTCTGACTTTAGAAAGAAAAGAGGAGTCTACAGAATGGCTGTCTTTGATACCTTATCATGTCACAAATTATAGAAAGGAAACAAACTGGCTTTTCATTTCTTGTGGATGAAAAAGCTTATCGTTAAGTTTTGAGGGTATGCTAGCTGCAAATATTTTAGATGGAGCAGGAGAAAAAATATGGAATCTGCCTTTTAGTTATTCCAAAATAGCCTCTTTTCTATTTCTCTTTGCTGAGTCTGCTGAGCTTATTATTTGATTGACAGGTTTTCTATTTTTCCCTCCATAAAATTAATGTCTGTCTTCAGAAAAGCATTAAAATAAAATTTAAACCTTTTTTTTTCAGTGCTAGGAATTGAATCCAGGACCTTACATATTCTAGGCAGATGCTTTATCACTGAGGTACACCCTAGCCTCATAAATTGACTCTTTCTTTATTCTTCTTTTATTGAGGTCTTTTGTGTGTGTGTCAGGCATAGTCCCAGGATCTGTGTGTCTACAAATACATAGCTCCTATCTCAGAAAGCCTGGGGTCTATTGGGGTCTTCTGCCAGTGTCACCTGCCACACAGTGGGATAGGTGCTCTGACAGAGGGATGCACATTTCTGAGTAGCAGTTGCTCCCTCCTTTGGGTACAGTAAGCTCTATAGTGGAAGTTATGTTTATGTTGGTTCTTTAAAAACAAGTAAGAGGTTGCCAGATAATGAAGTGTGAGGCTGGCAGTTCAAGCAGCTATTAACAATCTAAAGATTCATAATAATTGCCTATTGCGTTCATTGCTTCTGTGTGCTGTCAACTTCTGCATGCCTTTCAACCTTACAGTCATTCACTTGGCCATTGATTTACACCATTGACCTTCAAATATTTATTGCACTCTCTCTGTTGGCTATTTGCTAGCAATGTTAAGAAAGGTGATCAAAATGGATGCTAGACTTACCTGCATTTTAGATGTCAGCACCAATGGCTAGAATTGCCATTCACATAAATATTTCAGTCCAAAGGAATTGTAAAATCTTTGCATCATTATATTTAAAAGAGTAGCATGGTTTTTACCAAAAATATTTAGTCATATTTTAGAGTGAACAAGAACATTTCAGAGATTTTAGGACATACTGGATCTTAGTACAGAGTTTGATCAGAAGAATGGATAACTAGAATTCTTTGGGGGCTTTATATATCTCCTTGTTTTCAAAATGTCCAAATAATCCCATTAAGTACAATTTTGGGAGAATCCAACAGAATTTTTAGAGATATTATTTTCCTTGCTCCTGGTAGCATGTGTGTGAGGCATATAAAGTTCATGGTTTTCCCAAAACCACAGAAAGAATGTGTAATAGAATGCTAAGAAGATTGTAGCTTTCATTTTAACATGCCCTGGTGTATCTTGAGAAAGCGCTATAATTCATGCATGGTATTCAAACTTTTTTTTCTCTAATACATATTCTTATTATTTTATAATAACTTTTTACTATTTGTCTTTCCTGTAACCAACAGGCAAAGGTTTTCTTTGTTTTCCAGTATAGGAATAAAACTGTGGGGCCATGTATCTACTAATACGTAACTATTTATACTTCCAAAATATGGTAGATTTTGGCAACTATGAGTGTAGTTTTCTTATAACATAACTTTGATAAATTATATTTAGTCAAAAATACAGCATTGCATTTTACTTATTAGTGAAAACATATTCATTTTGGTGTTTAAATTAAGAAAAACTCCTACAAGAAAAGAAAGAACTAGTCATAAATTCAGATGTAATAGTAAGTTTTGGCATGCTATCCCCTTATAAAAACAACCATAGCTTAACACAGGAGAGCAAAATGCTATTGTTGTTGACTTCAAAATGCCACAATAATTGGCAGACAGTGATAGTCACATATTTCAGTATTTCCCACAAACCATACCAACTATTGCCAGTATTATCCAAGGATCTTCCATTTAAGTCATTGTTCATTTTTTACCTAAGAAAGCATCACACAGACTGTTTCCTTATAATGGAAGAACAGCTGATTTATATTATGGGGGGCGGGAACAAATAGTATCCTACCCACAAATCCCAGAGTTCTGAACAACTACTACAGGTTGCTGGTGTTTTCAAGTTTGGGGGAGACTGTCAGGAGTCCTGAAATTGATTTTCAATGCCCCAAGTGAGGCAGTGAATCCTTAGAAGCAACATAATCCAGACCAGAATGAATTATTAAAGGAGTACTGGGGCTATTTTTAAATTGATATATAATTTGCATACAGTTATATATAATTTGCAGGTCTTATCTGCATGGCAGATACCAAAACATATGCAATTCACACCCCTACTGAGGCCCAGAACATCCCATCATGCCAAAAAGTTTCCTTATGTCCCTTTTTAGTCAGTTTGAAGCACCCTAGAGATAAACAGTTGCAGATTGTTTTCCTATTACCATAGTTTTGTCTTACTTTATGTTTTAATGCCATGGGGTTATAAGTAAGCAATTTTTATTCCTTGGGTGTTCAGTGTGGTGCTCTTGAGATCTCTCCATGTTGCTGCATGTATTCAGAGATTGCTGCTTGTATCACCAAGTAGTATTCCATTGTATAACTATACCACAGTTTTTTCTATTCTCCTGTTGATAACCTGGGCTGTTTTCATGTGGGACTGATGTTTTATTTAAAAAAAATTGTCTGCAAAATCTACCATCCTTCCATTCCCTGTTATCCTAGGCCACATGATGAGAGTTCTTCTGGATGTCTAATTTTCCCACACTTACTTCATCATAATGCTAAGATTCTTCTATTCCTCACTTCTCTCCACATCTTTTCTAGGATGTACTTTTATCTGACCCCTTGTGAACCAAATCCCAAATTCAAAGACTTTTCTCCCTTTGTTTTGTGAAGATCAAATCCTGGCTCTCCCTGGAGAACCCTTCATTCTTTGTGGTTTTCTGAATCAATTGTATTCTGATTGTTACCTCACTTGCAACATGCTTAACTGTGGATGCTATGAACTGCATCCTCCTAACTCTTCCCTGGCCCCTTCAGACTCATATTGTCTCGATGACTTATTGTAAACCCCTCTCTGCCACTGGCAACTATTATCTCTTGTGCTCATTTATATTTATATTCTGAAATCTTAAATCTGGCTTCATCTCTGTTTGAAGCCCTACCATGTTCTTATATAATTTCATTGTATTTTGCTGATATGGAATGCCTTTAACCTCCCTTGTGTCTAATACCCACTATCAGCTGAGAGGTTGGTACAATTACTCATTAACTAGAACCACCTCTGGCACCATGAATTCAGACAGCCCACCATCTGGCTGCAGAGTTCTATTCTTCTAACCCTCGCCTTCATTAACTCCCCACAGCAACATACAACACACAGTTTCATGAAGATATTATTCCTTGGCCAATGTAATATTTTTCTGTCACTGCCTTAGTTTATTTTGTGTTGCTACGACAAACTAATTGAAACAGGATACTTCCTAAGGAAAATAGGTTAATTTCAGCTTAGGATTCTTGTAAATCCAAATATCATGGCATCAGTGTCTAGAGAGGATGCCCTGGCTAGTATGACAAAGAAACAAAAAGGCAACTGGCCACGTACAGAAGGGGCTAAATTATGTGGGGTGATCTTACTTTATAACTAACCCAATCCCATGAGAACTTCACTCATCCTTTCCAAGAGTGGTGCCCCATGACATAATTACCTTACATTAGGCCCCGCCTCTTAAAGATCCCATCACCTTTGATACCATGATATTGCAGGGCAACATGAGTTTTGGCAGGGACAAACCACATGCAAACCATAACACTCCCCTACTGTTATTAACTCCAAACCCTGCAATCCTGCATATTTTCCATGACTTATTATTACCTTTACCTAACTCTTTTGCTTCATTGGGCCTTTATTATATATAACTAGATAAACCTTGACCTAGGAATTTTCTGGTTTCCAATTTTCCCTGGGGCCTTTCCCTGGAATCCTGAAAGCTACTGGACAATTTTACATAACTGTGAAGAAGTTGTCCATGTTTTATTCCTTCAGTGCACCCATCTCCTCAACTACTGCAAACTCTGGGTGCCTCCTTGGACTTTTACTCCATTCTCTAGGGTAGACAATTAAAGCTCTTTCAGCTCTTCTGTTTTATTATTTGTAAAAGGAGAATTTTTTTAAAAGCACCTGCATCATCTAATAAGTTCTTCTCTTTTTATGTTACAAATATTCTCTGTACTATGTTCCTCTTAGTTATCATTTATGCGATTACTGACATCACCTTTACACATCCAGACTGCATCCCCATACATACCCAACAATCAATGGGAAATCTCCACATAGCAGTCCCATATCAACTTTAGATTTGCCATGTGTAAGGTGCCATGTACAAAACTGAATTCATCTACTGTCTCTTGCCACAGACATGCTTTTAGTCCTGGGTGCATTATTGGTACTAGTACACACCATTCAAAACAACTCAATCAACTTGGTACCTTTGAGTGATAAGGAAGGTGCCAAATATTATAGATGTAAGGGACTTCATTTTGGAGGAATTAATAGTTTAGTCATTTTTCCAAGCAAATCCCATCCTGGAGTTCTCTTCTCCCTCCTACCCAGATTCCCCCAAACTGTATATCTTTCAAAATCATTATGTCCTCTTGATTCTTTATAATCTCTGGAACCTATCCCTTCCTGTGTTTGTTATCTTTATTGATGTCCTTGTTAAAATCTCCATCCTTCTTTCCGGGACTCCCACAGAGAGAGTAGTATTATAAGAAACTGAAGACACAATGCCTTGGGTGCAGAAATAAGTGAGAGGTAGATTTTGATTAGATGATCTTAGACTTTACTTAACTGTGTGCTGAGTCCCTGCTAGGTATAAATCAAATCTATTAAGGTAGCAGAGCAGAAATGTAATTTTTTGATCAACTAAGTAGAGAACATTATGGGAAAATTTCTCAAATAATACCTGTTTAATCCATACATTTCCCTTTGATCAGTTAATTATTTGCCAATCTCCTAAATAGATTGTTATTTGAATACTCATTTTGATTCACCTTGATTGCATCTCAAGCTTATTGTCCCCGGAGATTCTTATTTCCCTGGTTTCAGGCTATCTTGGCATAGATGTTTGTAAAGTGCGCCTTTTCCAGCTGCTGTTGCTCTATCTCCATCTCCCATAGGCACCAAATTCTACACTTGAAGATCTGTTCACTCTGCTTAGTTTAAATTAAGGAGATTGCTTTATTTGGCTTTTCAGGCCCACTGCATCACAAAATGTTATCTCCTTTCCTGCTAACAGACAGCTCAAGACTCCTAGGAGCCTTCATTTTTGTGCCCTGAGAAGGGAATCTATCTGGCATTCTGGATTGGAGGATAAAGAGGAAGTAGCAAGCCCAGTTTTGTCTGTGGCTCTAGGGTACATTCTCAAATCCAGTTGGGTTAAGTATTGAATTTTTTTTTTTTAAGGGATGGGACACTTCTTTTATGTTGCTCACTGTTTCACTGGGGTTTGAATTCTGGGGACACGTAAGCTTCACTCCATTTCTCCTCCATATTCTGAACAATTTGGGCCCCATGGCAAGGGAAGCTGAAGGTCAGAGCTGCAGTTAGAATTAGGGAGTGAGAAGGAAAGAGGAAGAAAAAGTAACTAATCATGGTGAACGTCCCCTCAAAGATTTTACCTCCTTCCCAGATGGGACACATGGCTGCCACATCCTTGGTGACTGATATCTATTTAATCTGCATTTACCTGAACAGCAACTTCATGCTGAGGATTATTGAGGCATCAGAGTTACCACAAACACAGGAACCAATTCCCTGGTTTAACGGTGCTTTTCTATTTATCTAAAAAGGACAGATTATATATGAAATAATATTCTGGCTATATAAATTATTAACTATGATAAAATACACAGGGTTGATTATTTTCTTAATTATTTATCATGAGAGGTCTCAATAAACATTTTATGAGCATCATTTCCTACCATGGAGTCAGAGCAGTCAGAAGAGCACTTTTATGTATTATCTCAATTTTACTTGATTATGGTATTTTTATTTTAGTATTTTTATAAAACATAGAGCAATTATTTTTAACCAAATATAATGAGTTCACTCTGCATGGATAAATATTTTAAAGGCTTAAAAAAACAATTCAAAAAGATTATGAAATCTTTTCTGAATTAATGCAAAGTACATAGTGTTTATTTCAGATCTAATAAGGATTAGGAGTTAAAAACTAATTTAAGTCCAGGAACTACTATCTTTTGACTTTTTGACTCTTAAGAGTTTTAATTTTTTGAATGCTTTTTAAATTTTTTACTTGTCTGGGTTTTGGAGAAATTCATAGTATTTTGATGAAGTTTATACAAGATTGTGGAGGTGAAGAACTAAGCTGGGGTATAATTTCTGTTTAGTAAGTGTCATCCCTTCCTCTTCTGTCCTGTGGCCCATTAAAATGGGCCCTTACATTCATTCACTTGATGATGTTTAAACAGCTGTAGCTTCTCAGATCAGAAAAAAAATAGAAGTTTCACCTGGATTCTGCAAAACTGGATTTTACAAACTGTAAATCATATTTAAAACAATTTTGCCAAGTCTTTGCAGAATGCAGAGAATGCAATACCATAACCAAACTATTTGAAATTCTAACTAAAAGAAGACATTTCTAACATGCAAATTGCTGACATTTGCCAATATATTAGCAAAATGCCAGTGTTGCCAGAGGGAATTTGTCTGTAAATGTTCCACATAATGTTCAAATAATGAATTCCTTGTATTGAACAACTTGAAAACATAATTTCTAGTTGTGGAATCCCAAGGTTTTGCCTACCTATTTAATAAACACTTCTTGATCCTTTATGTGGAAAGAGGTAAGTCTCTTTTAGTTGGAATTATTTGTGATACTCATCCAATTCATAATTCAAAATTCATTGAGAATGTATCTTACAATTTCAGACATAAACTTTATCTTTTTAATTTTTTTTATATATGATAGTGGAATGCATTACAATTCATATTGTGCTGTATATGTGAAAACCTTATTTTATGGTATATCACAGATTAAGTAATAAAGATATATATGGTTTTAGATCATCCACCAAACTCTAAAAGTGACAGTTATTGACTCTTTATCTTCTGGACATTGTTCTAGGGTCTGTTGCATAGTTTAATCCTCCAATAATCTTCATTTTGACATTGGAGAAATTTTCACTTAAGCAATTGATTGTCCTAAGATCAAACGCATATAAAATAGTAGAAATAAAATAGAAATCCTAAGTTCCACAGTTTTTTTTTTTTCCTGGCAAATTCTCCAGAAAGTACTTACAGCAAGTACTTACATCAGAGGTCCCTAAGGTAAGTCAACTCCAAAGGTCAAAATGTAAAAACATTCAATTCAGCAAAACTATGTAGAGCTTGCAATAGTCTCTTCTCTGAGACAAGCCAGATTAGAGACCTTTGTCCTAGGTCTCAGCCCACTTCAATTAGCAGAGCTGTCATGAGCCTAAGGAACTCTCTTTCATCCTGCCAGGTTGCAATCAGAGGATCTAACTTCCCCAAAGTATAAACAACGAGAAGCTGTTTTTTTAAAAAGATTGCCTAGTCATCCTGAGGAGCATTCAGAGAGCCCCAGGTTTGAGCTATAGTAACCTAGAAGATAAAATCTCCTACTAAAGTCCCCTTACATATTACTTTGCATCTCATGCATCTAAGGAAGGAACATTTGGCACATGTGCAATAAGCATTATGGGGAAGGCACAGGAATTGGTCTATCACCCCTTGTTTAGCATAAATCACTGGTAGCAAAAAGCCAGGTCAAATGCAAACAAAGAGCTCAGAAGTGAGTATTAGCCCAGAAGCCCTCTGAATCAGAGGGCAGATGTCTTCATGGCCCCTGCAGCAAGGGTTCTATGTATCTTCAAAAAACTACCTAACTGCTGTGCTTTGTCTTGATGCATTCTTCTCACTGCCCACACATAGCTGCCAGCAGGTCCCAGTACATTCTCTCTATTCTGCAGATGATCATTTACTGATTGGTTCTAATAAGTCCTTTCAACACATCTTACATTCCTGAGAGAAGAGGCATGCCCCCGAGGCAAGGAAGCAGTCCAGTGATTTCTACCTCTCTCCTGTCTTGCCCACATCAACTAGTATCTCACTTGTGAACTGATATGGTCCAACTGCAAGTCATATAGTTTTAGTAACAATATAGAAGACTCTGCCTCTGCTTGTAGCAAATCATACTTTTGTTCACTTGAAAGGGTGGTGAAGGATAATTCCGCAACTGCTGTATCATCTCTTCAATGTCTTCATTTGTTTAAGTGAGACTAAATTTACCTTGAAATTTTCAAAATCATTGTGGGACATCCCACTTTTATTGGTTTGATTCCATTTTTGAGTCCATCTCTTTCTCTTCATTCACCATCTATTCACCCATCTATCCATAAATAATGCTATCTATATATGTAGGTTTATTTGCATATTTGCATAAGAAAGATCTAAAATATGCTATTCTAAGGGGTGAGAATTTGTTTTTGTTTCTGCATTTTACTTTTACTGGCTTTTCTTGACTGAATTTTACAAGACTATGATTTAATTTTAATAATTTTACCAAAAAAACTATTAATTTTTAATAGTTAAAAAGGTTCACATTACATGGATAAAAATGTTAAATATTAAAAAAACATTGAAAATGACTATTAATTTTTTTCTGAATTAATGAAATGCATATAAATCTACACTTCAGATATACTACAAAAATCTCATGAAATCTGAATGGATTATAAACTAGGCAAAGGCCAAAAGAATGCATAAAGAAATATCATTTAAGAAAATGTACATTATAACCCCATCTCAAGTAATAATACAGTTTTAAAATTTCACTGTTGAGATATTATATGTTATAATGAGAAATGTGGAACAAAATGAGATTTGGCTAAATTAGAAATTAGACTAGAGCTCTATTACTACCAAGGCTTTTACTTAAGGGAGAAATCCTAAAAAATTTCAAACACATTTTTCTTCAACTCAGAGTAATGCCAATTGTCTAGATGTCATATGCCTCTTGTCCAAAGGAATAGCTACTTATTTGTTCTTAATAATTTCTCCCAAGAGCATTTAGTTTTGACTGGGCAAAGTGTTGGCTATTTTTTGAAAACTAGGCCATGGAATCTGTTCAGCAACTATTATGAAATCTTTCTAAGAACAAAAACTGTGATTCCCCAGAGAAGAAAAAATTCTGCTTTAAGATGTAAAGTAGAAATCCTCTGTTTCCAGCCTGCCCATCTGCCAAACAGATTTCACACCCAGGATCACAATCCCAACTTCCTTCTGTGTTTCTCAGCTGCTGGCTTGCTATATGGGTTTCAAATTTGGTAGCTCCACAAATGTATCAGTCACACACATGCATGCACACACACACATACACACACACACTATTGTGTTTCTTTGGAGTACCCTAAGTAATGCAGACTGTATATGATATTTTTTATTTACTAATTTATTTTACCTTCCTCAAGGTATCATTTTATTATTTGGTCAAATGTAATTAATATGATTTTTATGTATGGATGGTATAGTTGTACTAAATTTAAAACCTATTTCTGTAAAAAGCATATATGTTCACTTTTAGTGAATGGTTACAAATGGGACCTGGTATAGGAAATATTTTCCCCTGCCTGGAATTCAAAATGCAAATTTGTACATTTTGCTATATCTTAAAGCAAGCTTCTCAACAATTTTTCACATCTATTTTTTTTGCTAATTGAATTGTTATTTATGTAGTTAAGTTGTAAATGTTTAAGGGCTGACCAATAGAAATGTCTTTCATACCACCCCTATATACGAATAACATAATGTACTATACTTTGAGCTATAAAGTTCCAGAATTAAGCTATTTTAAGAGCAGCATGGTGGTACCCTCCTATAATCTCCAGAGGATGAGGTAAGAAGATCATAAGTTCAAGGCCACCCTTGTCAATTTAGCTAGATCATGCCTCAGAATTTTAAAGAAGGGCTGGGGTGGTAGAGTGCCCCTGGGTTCAATCCCCAGTACTGAAAAAAGAAAGTGCACTTCAGTTTTAATCCAGTTCAGCACTTCCCAAACTTTGCTGTGTGAACTCCACAATTTTTGACATAACCATTGCCCCCTGTATTCTCATGTACTTAGTATTTTGAAATCATATCAGATTTTATGCAAATAAATTTATTTAAGAGGGAAGGATATTGCTGTAATAAATGAAAATTCCAGAATTCTTTGCTGAAAGTAGAAGGCAAGTATGAGAAATGAATACAAAGAGAACAAAACAATGTGATTACTGTGTGGTGCATTACTATTGTCCATTAAATACTTTAAGCCCAAGCCTGCTTTCTCCTGATTATGGAGATTTCCAAGTGTTAAAAATCCTACTCGACCTAAGTTGGGTCTTGATCCACCTATAGGACTTGGGAGGAGTGAAGGAGAGCTCTGCTATTTAGTGAAGGCTATTTGTAGTACGTGGAAAATCAGTCTCACAGCTTATAGTCTTGACTCCCTTTTGGCCCTGTAAGAACAGGCCTTGCACCTAGAACCAGAGATGTACGGTTCTGGTAGGCTGTGCTGCCTGTCTCACTTGTGAGAATCTCTCAGACTCAATGTGCATTCCTCTGATCTGTTTACAGCTTGCATCAGGTGACATGTAGCCATGTCTACCACTCCAGTGTCTTCTGTAGAGACATATTAAGAGGAAAGTGGCCAGTTTCCCCTCATCAGTAGCAAGGAGCGATTCACTGGCCATCCAGACCTATGCTCACCACTGAAGAAGATCTCACTGTGTCCCTTTATTATGGGAGCGCAACATTGTCCCATCCAGTGCTGGACTGCATCATGGGCTTTCTGGTGAATACAATACCAGGATGCAGTGGGCAGAAGTGCTCAGACTTCTGATGTTGGGCAATGGAGGCCACTGGCTTACCAGGTAATAACCTAAAATCATTTCAAACTATAGTAGAGAAATTGAATACCATTCTGTGTTTGGTCACCCTAGCATACTTCATGTGTGGCTACCTCTCCTTAGTATCTTCAGAGACAAAGACTTCATTGTAAATTATATTTCCTTAAATATATTGCTTTAATTATGAGAATGTTCTTCTATTCAGCTCACATTTATTTTTGCATCTTTGGGTATAAGATCAGCCACCTCTATGAAAACCAAAAACGTCTACTCTTTCATTCATAAGAACTTTTATTTTTCACTCTTATACTTTCTCTTGTGTCATGGTCTCTCTCTTGGTAATCTCCTGTGTACATGCACTACTGCCCTGGCAATTGGTAGCCAAGAAAAAGGGCAACATCTTTATGGCAAAAAGAAATTATTCTAGGAGGTAAAAGTTAGGAAAGTTTATTTTTTGTTTTAGGTAGTGTAATCTTAAGATTTTTTATTTATTATTTATTTAGAGATCCAGGGTGTTCTACCACTGAGCTCCATTCTCAGCCCTTTTTATATTTTATTTTGGAACAGAGTCTTGCTAAGCTGCCCAGTCTGCCTTGAACTTAAGTTTCTCCTGTCTTCGCCTCCTGAGTTGCTAGAATTATAGACCTCTAACACTGTACCCAGGAAGATTATTCTTTTAAATAAAAGCATGATCATATTTTAAAAAGTAAAAATGTATTTAATGATTGGTATAGAATTAACACAGGCCAGTAGGTGATATGATGACATTTATACCTTGAGTAGATGTGGTACATTTTCTGTGATTCATGAATTTGGCAAAATGTAGTTCTCAACCTTTGCCATATTATGTGGTCAAGAGAAGATATTTAAGAAACTTGCTGAATGAACACAGATACCCAGAAATCCTCATCAGGTAAGTTTTATTTTATTTAGTTGATAATTTTGTCATTTTCCTGTGTGAGATAGTCTTAAAGTTATTCTGTTAAAATACAAGCATCCCAAGTTAATCTGAACTTGATATTTAAGCGCGCACACACACACACACACACACACACACACACTTACTTACTTATTTCAAGGACAGGTTTTTTTTTATGATTGAAATAACTAAAAATTCAGGGAATAATCATCAATTAAAAGTTCTTATATGCTTATTGAAAGGGAGGAAGGAGAAAAGGCCCAAGAGAGAGGAAATCATCTTTCATTGGTTAGACTGACATCTACAAGTAAATGGAGAAAAGTGGTCACAATTCAAGGAAATTCTTTTTCAAAGCATGAAATAAGAGGCTTGATATTAGTGGGAGCTAGAAAGTTTATTCTGGCGAACTTGCTTGACTGTTAGGAGATCATTTATGAGCAATATCTCAAAGGAGCAATTTTTAAAAAATATCCTTATAAAGATATATGATTTAAAAAATAAGTTAGTCTTGTAATTTGAGCCACAACTTAACATTTTTTTTGGTCTTGTTTTCTAATTATTTGGGCCAAATGAAAGCTTAGTTAGTTGATCTACTTACTGCCTATTAAGATAGAAATACTGATTTGAGGCACAGCATTTTGTCAGAGGATAAAACATGCTGATTACTTACTCTACCTTCCCTTTGGGTCCTAAGCAATTGTGATATCAATATAAGAAACTTTGAAAAACCTAATTGGTGCATATCTGTATTCCCAGTGACACAGGAGGCTGAGGCAGGAGGATCTCATGTTTGAGGCGAGCCTTAGCAACTTAGCAAGGCTCTAAGCAAATTAGTGAGACCCGGTCTCAAAATAAAAAGGGCTTTGGATGTGGCTCAGTGGATAAGTGCCCTTGGATTCAATCCCCAGTACCCAAGGGGGAGGGGGGAAGCCTAGCTGGTACCTGTGGCTCAACCAAGGCTTCCTGTATGTCTCTTCTAAGGGAAGGTCCAGAGGCTCAGAAAAAAAGGTCTCTGTACTAATCTATTCTTCACATGCAGAAAAACCAGACTTTATTTGAACACACTCTCTATCATGGCCGTCTGTTTTCCACGTGGCAGAGGGCTCCTCCAGTTTCCTCCAATTGTGTAGGGGAGATCTGTTCTCTTGGTTTCATTTAGGTACACTCCTTGCTGCTTGCCTAAATCCCAACATGTCCAGTATAGTACTGCCTTACAAGTGAAATGCAAGCCCTGGTTTTTATCCTTTTATTGGTATTTGTGTAGCAGAAGAGAGTAAAGGACATGTTCTTATTGGCAGGACTGATTTCCACTCTGGATACAGATTTTTTGACACTTGATCAATGTCAAAGAACTTTTCAAAAAGGTTTGCCATTCTGAAAATATTAATAGCACTGCAAAATGAGGAGGTCAGTAGAGGATCAGATGTTTTTGAGGTCTGGCCACAAGGAGTTTAAGATGGTGTTCCAACACTGGAAACTAAGGACAAAATTCAAAGTGCAATAGTTGATGAGCAGTCATTGTGGCAAGATGATTCTTGAAGTAAGTTTGACAAATGAGCTGTTTGCAGTACAATGTCCTGATAGAACTATTTACCCAAATAACCAAACTTTTCAGATATATTAATCTGTAGAACTGAACCAATTTTGAAAAAATTGACTGAAGCAAAAAGGAAACATATTTTTTGGCTTATAGTTTATCTTTATGGGCAAGATTTTCCTGAAACAAATAGATAAGTCACATTGACAGAGTTGGCCTCAGTTCTCAGCACTGTCAGGTAAGCTATGTGGATACAGGTGTCCCTGAATCTCATACCTACTTAATTTCTCTCTGTCACTGCTCCCCAAGCCAATCAAGCATTCTTCTCTTTGGTGGATATACTTACTCAACAGAGATTGCTTTACTTATATTGTGTCTTTTTAGAAAATAGGGATAATGATTAATTTTTCTTTTTCTCTACCTTTTAGACAAACTAACCTAATTTCTAAAAGTTTGTTTAAATTTTTCTGTTGCATAAGTTTGGTTACTTATTTTGCTTCTCTGTGATTCCCTTGTCTTATGATTATCTCAGTATTTCTCATCTGGATGCCATTAATACAAGAAATACTTCTTCAACATAGAGTTTATGACAGGTGTTGTATCAACTTTCAATTCCTTTGAATCACCCCAAGGAAGTTAAAATAAAATATTGGGAGCTTTTAAAAACACTAGTCCTCAGGTTAGCCCATGGAGTTTCTGATGTCAATGACAGAGGGCATGTCCTGAACATTGGGTTTCCTCAGTCTCCCCACATTATTTTAATTCTCAGCCAAAATCATGGAGAAGCCAGTGTTGAATGAGTCCCATATGATTTCAGGGAGCTCAGAAGAAGAAACATTTTATGCCGATATAACAATAATTGTTGGACCATGATTATGTTAGTTGCTACAAATGAGAATTTCAGGGTGCTATGAGAGCTTGCAACATCTCTACCAAGCCTCTTTGTGTGGCAAGTCTCAGGGATGCCTAGGGAAAGAGATGTTTAGGGTGAGCTTGAAGAAAGAAAAGAAATTAATCAGATAATCAAGGAAAAGAAGAAGCAAGGTAAAGAACATGCCCTAGGATTAGGAAGAACCTGATGTGTTAAAGGATCAGAGAGACTAGTGTGGGTGGAGTTTAGTGACTAAGGAACTGGTTATAGTATAGTAATCATAGTTAAGTAATCTTCATTGTTAAACTGAATCATTCAGGGGCTCTCAGGGCAGTGAATGATTTTATGCTTCATTCTAAGGGTACTTGGGAGCCACGGAGAGTGGGTACTTGACCCAGATATACTTTAGAAAGTTCATACTAGCAGCCGGCCATGGCAAGATCAGTTCATACAGAATGGGTCCCTACCCGAGGTGAATGGGGTGGCCAGCCCCGAGGTATGAGGGTGCGAGCAGATGTTGGGCACCAGATGTTGCTGTGGGTCACTCGGCTACCTCAGTCAAGGTGGATGTGAGGGACACAGAGTCAACATACAGACACCAGGAGCTGGTGAAAGCTGGCAGGTGGCAACCTCAGCCGACCTCCAGCAAGCTCATTTAATGCAGAAATGATTACAATTGATATAGGTGCATCCTCCAATCATACATAAGCAAAGCAGGTTATACAACATCTAGAAGCCAATCACCTTATGATTAATGTAACCGCATTATGAGGAAGCTCTAAATATTGCTATGTGGTGGAAGGCAGATTGGAAGGATTATTGTCCCTATGAAAACGGGGCCTTATGAGTTGTGGGAATCATGCCCTGAGGCCCTTGCCTCTTGGTTCCTTGGCAACACTGACCTCAACCACTGAGGATGTGGTTTCTCAGATAGCTCTCTAGAGCAGAGCGCCCCATCCTGCAGGTATTCCTGTTACGCCTGTAGGAGCGTAGGTTTTTCAAGCACTCTGAGCTGCTGTAGCTGCTAGCTGCAAACGGAGAGTTACTCCTACAAGTTTGAGGAGGCAAGATGGACCAGGAGGGTCTGAAAGGAGTGAGAATGAGAGGCTCCATCATGCCAGGTGGGAAATGATAGGTTTGAACAGGAGCAGAAGTGATGATAAAGACAAAGATTTGAAGTAGTTTGAGGATATAATCAATAGAACTCTTTAATGCTTTGGGTGTGATTGGTAATAATTGGACCCAAAGGATGCACACTATTTACTTTAGAAGCCCTTTCCTTCTGTAATTACATCATTTTTGTTTGCTCCAAAAATTCTGAGCCAGCAGAATTAGTCGCACATATTAAAGCCTGAAGTAGGTTCATTTAAAGTTTTTGACTGCCCCAAATATGTCAGAAACTCAGTTATTAAGTCAGTAAAAGTGTTTTAGAAAAGAAAGAGCATCTTGAAAAATGTAAACTTCTTATCAATACTATAATAAAATGCAAAAACTATAAGCCAGGGCCTACAATTATCTTTTTTCTACATTCAAAGTAAGATGGTCAGTATATTATTTTTTAAAAATTTTGGTTTTGACACCTAATAATTATACATGTTAAATATATATATATATATATATATATATATATATATATATATATATATATA
>NW_026000168.1:11626417-11644559 GCF_001458135.2 Marmota marmota marmota
TATATATATTTCTTAATATGAATAATCAAGTCAGGATAATTAACATGTTCATCATTTTAACCATTTTTTTGTTATGAGAATATTTCAAAATTATCTTCTAGCTATTTTGAAATGTGCGTTTTTAAACAATAATCATTTTACTATGCAAAAAAATAAAGAGAAAGAGAGAGAGAGAGAGACAGACAGACAGACAGACATAAAGGAAGGAAAGACTACTCCAGAACATATTTCTCCTATCTGCAATTAGTTGGCCATTTCCTTGCAATTCCTCTGGTAGCCACCATTCATTCGTGGATCCTATGGTATATACTAAGTAAGCTGACTAGTATGAACTTGCCTAGGGGATCAAGCACAAGAGATTTTACATGAATAAGATTAGTTTGCCACAAATTAACCTCCTTAGCCAAAAACTTTTGTTTTTGAGAAGAAATCATAATGAAAAGGTTATCCTTCCATTTGTGGTAAATATAAAATGTGGACATTTTCCCCCTGCTATATTAAATGTTCATAAGTCTATAGTGAGCAGGATAATATTTACTCAAACACAAATTAATATTTAGCACAGAAACAATTTAGACTCACTCTGGACTCCTGTAGAAATTCATTATTTCTGTTTAAATGTATTTACTTAGCACTGGAACATCATATGCATTTTTAAGGCAAATTTTAATATAGTATTTAGAAATCTGGCAGAAGTTGTCAAAGTTACCCTGTTGGCTAGTAACTGACTGCTTTTATAAAATTTTACTAATTCCTATTCAAATGCTTCATTAACATTATTATGGCCCATGATTTCTGATAATTGTAGTTTGATTTGCAATTGCTAACTGAAAATTGGACTTTAAATGCAGGCAATAAGTATAATAATGGATACTTGTCATTATACAGGCAGAGAACCCTCATGTCAACTGTGGGCTCTGGGTGATATTGATATGTCAACAGAAGTACTCTTTTGGTTCAGGGCATAGATGAGGTGAGGCTATGTTCACATGGGACCTAGAAGATATGGGAACTCTCTGGGCCATCTGTTCAATTTTGCTATGAATATAGAACTTCTCTAAGGTGCAAAAAACATATTGGAGAAAAGATAGCCTCTTCAACAAATGGTGCTGGGAAAACTGGAAATCCATAGGCAACAAAATGAATTAATCCCCTATCTCTCACCATGCACAAAATTCAACTCAAAAGTGGGTCAAGGACCTAGGAATTAAACCAGAGACACTGTGTATAATAGAAGAAAATGTCGGCCCAAGTTTCCATCATGTCAGATTAGGCCCTGACTTCCTTAACAAGACTCCTAAAGCACAAGAAATAAAATCAAGAATCAATAAATTGAATGGTTTCAACTAAAAAGCTTCTTCTCAGCAAAAGAAATAATTGGTGACGTGAATAGAGAGCCTACAAAATGGGAGCAAATTTTTACCACACCCACATCAGCTAGAGCACCAATCTCCAGGATATACAAAGAACTCAAAAAAAAACTTAACATTAATAAAACAAATAACCAAAAAAAAACACAAAATAAATAAATAAATAAAGGTAACATTGCTTGGGGCGGGGGACAAATAACCCAATCAATAAATGGGCTAAGGAACTGAACAGACTTGTTTAGAGCAAGATATATGATCGATCAGCAAATATATGAAAAAATGTTCAATATCTCTAGAAATTAGAGAAATGCAAATCAAAACTACTCAAAGATTTCATCTCACTCCAGTCAAAATGGAAGTTATTAAGAATATGAGCAACAACAAGTGTTGGCAAGGATGTGGGGGAAAACACACCCTCTTACATTGCTAGTGGGATGAAAATTGGTGTGACCAATATGGAAAGCAGTATGGGGATTCCTTAGAAAACTTGGAATGGAACCACCATTTGACCCAGCCATCCCATTCCTGGGTCTATACCGAAGGACTTAAAAACAGCATACTACAGGGACATAGCCATATCAATGTTTTTAGAAGTACAATTCACAACAGCTAAATTGTGAAACCAACCTAGATGTCCTTCAATAGATGGATGGATAAAGAAACTGTGGTATATATACCCAATGGAAATATTACTCAGCATTAAAAGAGAATAAAATCATGGCATTTGCAGGTAAATGGATGGAGTTCTAGAATATCATGCTAAGCAAAGTAAACCAATTCCACAAAACCAAAGGCCAGATATTTTCTCTGATAAGTGGATGCTGATCCATAATGGGGTGGTGGTGGTGGGGCATGGGAGGAATGGAGGAACTTTGGATAGGGCAACTTTGGATAGGGCAAAGGGGAGGAAGGGAAAGAGAGGAGGCATGGGGGTAGGAAAGATGGTGGAATGAAATGAACATCATTACCTAAGTACATGTATGAAGACACAAATGATGTGATTCTACTTTGTGTACAACCAGATAATTGAAAAATTGTGCTTCATTTGTGTACAGTGGACTGAAATGTATTCTGTCCTGTATAACAAATTCAAAAAAATTAAGTAATTAAAAAAACCTTATATCCACACAAAAATCTGCAAAGGGATATTTATAGCAGCTTTATTCATAATTGCAAAGTTGAAGGCAACCAAGATGTCTTTAATAGGTAATAATAAATAATATGTGGTACATCTAAAAATCAATTATGCAGGAAATATTACAATTCTTTGTTAATGAAAACTTTGTTAATGAGAAACACCAGAAAGCTCATTCAAGAGTTGGGAAAGAACTCAGAATCTTACCCTAGTTTTATCCTCATTGAAGCCCTTGTAGACGTATGCAGCAGTGATACGTCTAGCCTATGTCAAATTGTTCATTTTTCTCTCTTTTTATCTCTTTTGGCCACTTCCTGGGGATGTTGTGCAATAGAAATAATATGCCCAATCAGGCTCTGGCAATGTGTGTATATATGTGTGTGCATGTGTGAATGTAGGGTTGGGAGGGAGAGAGGAGAGAGGAAAGAGAGACACTTTGTAAAGATAAAGAGGAAATGGGGACAAGAATCAGACAATTTTCACTTCAAGTCTCAGTTCTGCTCCTTTCAGCCCTGCTTCCTCAAGCAAAATTAGTTAACATCATGTAAACTCTTTTTCCCTTTCTATAAAGCTGTGATAGTATCACTACCTCTCAGAGGTTAGGTGAGGATTAAGTGATAAAATACTTACATTTGACTGAGCACAGTGAGACCACAGAATCAGTGTCATTTACCACATAACCTTTGACACATCCCCTAACTGCTGGGGGCCTCTAGTTCTTCTGAAAAGAAGGGAGTTGCACAAAATTATTGGTTTGTTCTCTTGCAGCTGTAAAATGTCATGGTTCTTTTCAATGCTAATTGCACCTCTAGGGAAATAATCCATTGACCTGTTTTCTCATTAGTACCATTTGGTGAACAACAGGACTAAATATTCTAGTGCCCTGGAGAAATGAAAATATTGGTATTTTACAGGTAGGTTTTCATTCTTCTTCCCTAAATCTAGTATATGTTCTAATATTTGGAATATAGAGATGGAAATTTGTGATACATTTCCTATGTGGTCCTAGAGGAAGAACTTATTCCACTCTTACCCACATAATGGTGAAATGGAGCTAACCAAATACTAGAAAGAGATATGGCCCAGGCCTAGGACTGCCATATAAAAATCATAACAGCTAATAAAGTTTGAATTCCAGGTAGAGAACACAAAATAATATTTTTAGTATATTTTCCAAATATTGCATGGGACTTACACTAAAAAAAATTCTTTGCCTCTCAGATATTCATATATAACTGGGACTCTTCTATATTTAATTTGTTCTGCCAACCCTATAATAGTGAAATTCACATGACTGCTATTTGAAACTTCCCCCAGAAGTAAAAAAATTCATCAGTACCCTCAAACCTTCCCCCCTCCTCTATGTTACCATTGTCACTTGGTAAAGGCTATATCATTGCTAAGGCTCTTTCCTTTAAATCAAAGAATATTTACTTCTTTTATATTTTCTAAGGATGAAGGGAATACATATCTATTTATTCATTGCCATAAATTTACCCAAGCTCTGGATCTCTAAGATGTGCTGGTTGACCTAGTTGGCAGGTACAGCCTATGGCCATGGCCAAGAATCTCAGCTACCCAACCTAAATAAGAATCATACTTGGAATGTACATGGAGATTAGTTTCAACTCATTATTATTCCAAGGTTAACACCAAGGAGGTTAATGAGGTCAAAATTGCATTTGTTGGGTCAGAGAATGAAGTGGTGTTTGGATGAAAAGAAAATTGTTAAAACTGACAGAGGGAGCTAATGATAATGAGATGCTTAATGGTGTGATAGAGGAGAGAGCTCCAATACTCTCTTAATGGAAGCCCAAATCATTTCTGCTGAACTTTTCCCTAACTCTTTGGCTCTTGCATTTTTATGAGTCATGACAACAAAATTGCAAGCACCATGGACGAGCCTGGACTTTGAGAATTACCTTTAGACACTCTTTAATCAGTTCCAAGGTTTAGTTTGCATAAGCTCTCTTTCCTCTTCAAAATAAAATAGGTGGTACTGATTCAGAGAATACACAGAGAAACGATATTGGGGGAAGATAATAGTGGAAATGACAAATTCTAATTTGGGGGAAATTATCACATTCAGTAGTGACAAATATTATGTTCATAAATTATTGTGTTAATGGGAGGAAATAATCCAAAGAATATAATGTAATGTTCTATAGGATTTAAGGAATTTGTCTTATTGTCTTTCTTTCTCACAAAATTGTAAAATTTATATCACTCATTCTCATTTACTACTGCTCACCTCATAAATTCATTCTTTTGACTGTGTTTGAGAAGCCAGCAATTTGGGTAGTTAAGGATTGCGCAAGTACAGGTAGACTGATCTTCTTGCTCTGCCTCACTGCTATGATAACGTGATTTGGTGGCTCACCTTAAATAATGCTGGTATCCATAGGTTTTTTTGTTGGGTTTTTTTGGTACTTGAGATTGAACTCAGGAGCACTCAACCACTGAGCCACATTCCCAGCCCTATTTTGTATTTTTATTTGGAGACAAGATCTCACTGAGTTGCTTATTGCCTTGCCTTTGCTGAGGTTGGCTTGAACTCACAATCCTCCTCCCTCAGCCTCCTGAGCTGCTGGGATTACAAGCATGTGACACCAAACCTGGCCCATATCATTTTAACATTGCCTTTTTTCCATCATTTTTTCCCACTGAATACCTGTGTTTGCATTCATTTTCCACTGTACAATTCCCTTGAAATAGTCATGTGCTAACTTTGCCTCAAAGCCTAACTCATGATCTTTCCTGATCATGTAGGGTTGTTGGTTGCTCAAACAATAAATATGGTAAGGAGTGAAGAAGCTGGTTTCCAAAACCCAATTACTCTCAGTCAAATTTCTAATGTGGTAATTAGGAAGGATAGAGAAGAACTGTTAACTTACTGTTTGGTAGACATTATTAGTTGAATAAGAATATTATTTTAATATGGAGAAAAATTTGTGATACTATATTACTCTGTTTAATTTCTAGATTTAAAAATTGATAGAAATTAATATATTTAGTTACGTCAATCACATATGCATTGAGTGCCTGTGATATGCTGGGCCTTCTTCTCATTCATGGAAATCCATCAGAGAATCAAACAGATAAAGCTCTCCTACTTCTCCAGAGTTTGTAATCTGTTAGGGAATGGTACAGTAAATATAGTTTACATATGCAGATATCTCCATCAGTGATTTAGACTGGTGTGGCTTACAATGTTTGATTTTATGATAGTGTAAAAGTTATACACATGCAGTAGAAATTATAGTTCACATTTTGAAGTTTGAAGTTTTGCTGACCTGCTAATAGCAACAAGCATGATACATATGATATATATGATGCTATGCTGGGCTGGGCAGGGAAGCAACCTGCAACTCCTAGTTAGCCAAGAGATTATGAAGGGAAACAAGTGGCACTGTGAGTTGCTAAGCTGTGATGCTCAGTAAGCTACATGTATTCAATGCATTTTCAATTTATGGTATTTTGAATTTATAACAGTTTTATCTCAACCCGTCATAGGTGGAGGAACATCAGTATATTAATATCATATAGCCTTGGGGCCAGGGGCCAAGAGTAAAGGCAGGGATAGCAGTTAGAAATCAGTTAAGTAAATATTCCATATTACTTAGCAAGAAGACAGAAAAGTTGAAATTGAAATTCAAATCTCCTGACTTCAAAAGTGCAGCTTTTGTACCAGGTTGGACCATAAATTAATTTGCTCTCTTTTGTCAAAGATTTTTTCCAACAGTTTGCAATGGATGAAGTAAGGATATTAATATTTCTCCACTGGCTTGAACCTTGCTCTCTTTCCCTTCCCCCTTATCTTTGTTTATTTATTTGTTTGTTTTTACTTTTTTTTTAGTTGTAGATGGACACAACACCTTTATTTAGTATTTTTTATGTGATGCTAGGGATAGAACCCAGTGCCTCACGCATGCTGGATAAGCTCTCTACCACTGAGCCACAACCCCAGTTCTTCCCCCTTATCTTTTTGTTTTCACCTCCTCTCTCTGGTTCAGCTGGAAAATTATGTAATATATACCTCTGCAGTATCTTCTAGAGAGATATAAAATTATTCTATAAGTAAGATCTTGAGTTCAATTATTATAGTCTTTTCCATTTCAATCTGTGTTTTAGATGCCCATCAAAAATTTCCCCACCTTGTCCTGTTTAATGTACATTTTTACATTCAAATATTAACTTTATGTCAATGCAATTGATTTTTGTGGAGCTGAACTTTTAAGATTTTTCCCAGTGGGAAGGAAACCATCCAACTGGGATCTGGGTGTCCTTCTCGATTGTTATCCTGGTTATGAAATAAGGAGAGATGTAAGACAGTAAAGAAGGAAAAGGGGGACAGTGAACCTTAGCTGAACAGCCTTAATTATGGCTTTCATTGTAATGGAGCTTTTGCAGAATTCCCATGCAGCTCACATGTGGGAATTGCCTAGTATGTTCTGGTCAGTAGGAAAATTATTAGAACTCATTGGGATTTAGGATGGTATATGGTTTTAAATGTTTTGGAAAGATATGGGTCCATGGAGTACAAATCTAGAACCCATCCTGGAAGATCAGTCCTGAAGAAATAATGAGCATCCTGTATAGTTTGTCCATGAACTCTGAAATTAAGTAAAAAATGTGTGTGTGCACTCAGTATTTGTAGAATAAGTCCAACAGATTTCATTTATTTTTTGACCTTAAATAAATAAAAAAACACAGAACCAGTCTGTTCCCTTATAACTCATTACTCTATGAAAAATATCTCTGATTTGTGTAGTGCTTCACAATTTATAAAACATTGCTATGTATTTTATGTCAGCCTTCAAAGAACTCTCTTTAGGAATCACATTTCAAGTCATTTGGAATTGGGAGAATTTTAAATAATATTTTAAAATCACATAACAACTTGGGTATCTGAAGAAGGTTCTGTTGAGACCACATGTTTACATTAGTTCTTATATTAGGTATCCTAAAAGAGAAAAAGTCAGGCTCAGACCAGCTTAACCAGTTTAGAGAATTGGCTCTGCGAATTGAAAAAGTACAGAGAAAAGTTATATTTAGCTGTAGCTTGATCCAGAAGTCAGTTGTGTTATTAGGGCTCCAGCTCAGCTACTCATTTGGCTTTGTCCTCAATTTGTTTTCTTGTGGAATCAAGTTGCAATAGCGCTTCTACACATCTTGTCCCAGTGGGGTGAGGAAGAAGAGAACATCTGGAGTGAGGAGGAAGAGAGCATCTGGGTTACATCATTTCCTGGTCAACCTTGAGAGTCACCTATTATGCCACCATATTAGTGTATCTGCCAACTATGGAGCCTGGCCATGGTGACTGTGGACTCTGTGCTAATGGCTTGTTCACAGACAAGGGTTGTAATTAGAACCCCCTTCCATTTAGCCACTTTGGCACCAAAATGAAGAACCTCTGGTCTTAGGAGAGAGAAAAAAAAATTGAACAACAACAACAAAAAAATAAGTGCTGCCAAAGTGGGAAGGAGGTCACTAAAACAATCATAAAGAGCAGACATAAACTATAGAATTATGTAGAATTAAAGCCACTTGAAAAGAGGAGACAGAAGCCTAGAGCATTGGTGTAGTAGCTGGTATGCATTCAACTAGTAAATAGAGGAACTGGGGCTCAAACCCAGAACCTCTAACCCCACATCTTTTACTTGTATTTTTACCTCCACAGAGAATGAAGTGCTTAGGGTTCACAATCTGCAAGGCTGCCTGTGGGAATAAACCATTGAGCAAGGCCTGGCTTAGGCCAGTGACCCCTGCTAATTTGAGTTTCAGTTTCAGATGCAGAAAGAGCTCAGAGAATGGTGTTGTTTTTGAATGCAGTGCACATTAATGCTGTTTGCTTCTCAGAGATGTTTCAGCTGAGCCTGTTAAAGGTCTCTGAAAAGATGCACCATCTCCTGCTCCATAGTGGGGGAACCAAGGCAAAAGTTGGTAAATTAGCCAAGCCATTACTAGAACAACCCAGATGGCCATGGTCTCAAATGAGCAGCTTATAGCTATTTCTCTACTGTAAATACATGACACACACATGGGAACCTGAGAGTTCAAAGCCTAAGGACCCAGGGAAACTGTGATTACCTTTTCCATGGGCTAGAGAGTGAAAATGAAAAAGTTTGGTAGCAAAGTACATTTTTGCTAAAATGGTATTATTGAAAAGTATCCACCATCCCAGCCAGCAGATTGAGTCCTGTGTATACTCTTTCTCTCAGTTTAGGTATAAGGTTCACCTTGAACTTGACCTCCAGAGAGAACCCTCCCAATTTTCAAAGCCTGTGTTCTTTGTTTCGATGGCTGCTCCTACCCTGTTCAAGATTGTGCAACAGCCCAGGGGCCAGTTAAGTTGCATGTGGTCAGTGTTTCTCATACCTACTATGCAAAAGGGAATTTTCTGGGATCCTTCTTAAAATGCATACTGGATTGGTAATGTTTAGAGTCTCAAAATGTGAATTTCCAACAAACTCTTCCTAGATACCAATGCTTCCCATCCCCAGCCCATAATTCGTTCATTAGGAGTGGAAAGGGTTTAAGGTTCAGTGTGTATTCCCAGCAAAACCCAGAAGAGAACAGATGATGAGAAATAGGAATGGAAGAAGTGCAATGTCTTGATTAAAAATGATGACATTGACAAATCAAGTAAGAATTGGGCCCTGCAGATTAAATAGCAAGACTATTCTTTGATAAAAGTGTAAATTCAAACCAAACATCTATCAGGTGTAGTTAAATGAATCATGGGTCTTCAAAGCAGCTTTTGTTACAGCTTATGAAGAGCACTGCAACTGGTTACTCTTTGATGGGCAGGAGTCCTTTTGAGAAATATGAGGAAGGTTTTAAAGACTCCCTGCATATGACAGATGAAAACATTAGGTGTCAGAGGGTTTATGTCTTAAGTGGCCTTGGGTTTTATTGACAGCTAAAGCTGTATTGGACTTTCCTCTGAGATCCCTAATTTCTGGCCCAGGACTGTTTCTATTGATGAAGCTGCTCCTCAAAGTCAGTCCCTTCCCCTCTGACCAACATCTGTTTCCCTATTTTGTACTTTTTATATCAGCAGAATCATATCTTTGCAAAGAAATGCAGATCATTTCCCTTTAAATAATAACCACTGCAATTCTGAAACCTCTTTTGAAGGCTTATTTCATTTATTTTTTTTGCAATATAATTTCACTAATGAGCTTGAAAGTATCTATGAAAAAAATGTTTGGAAATACCAATCTAAGATCTCATTTCTCCAACCATTTTTATTTTCCTTTTCTGGTTCCCCAGGTCACAGTGATGAGCAAAGCTATAACTCTTGCTTCATGTGTTCCCTTGTGTATGGATTTCAATAGTAATAATTAGAGCTGAAAATAAATGCATGTCCTAGAATGAATGTTCTATCCTTTATTCACTAGACTGAAGAGTGACTCAAGATTCTCAGTTTCTTCATTGCCATTTTTATTCTGCACATCCTCTTTGTTCTTGGCAATGCTTTATCGACCCTTGTCAGGTTGAAAAGAAGCAGATCAGACAGGCAGCCAATCAAAAGCTAGGAAGTATGTGCTGCACCAATGCTCCCTGGCCCTAGAGCAGCAGTGGACTATGAGCCTGGGCGGGTTTTTTTTTTTTTCCTCCTCTCTGGATAGATTGCACAAATACATTAGGTTATATACTGACACATAAAAAACTCACCCTCCCCTGCCTAACTTTGGAAAGCACCAAGATAAAAATCACTTCATTAGCCAATTTTAGATATTCTGGTTACTTATTCCTGGTCAACTAAATTCCAGGGGAATGAATTTTTGATTATCAAATAACTGTTTGGGGGTTGGGGGTATAGTATAACATGCACAAGTCTCAGGTTCAATTTCCAGCACCTATACAAACAGCAAAACATCACCTTTATAAGTGGTAGAAAGTTGGCTGGTAATTCTCAAGTACAGCTGTAACCCCAAATGCCTGTATATTATTTATAGCCTTATATTATATATATTATCATTATAGCCTTAACAATAGCAATATTAGTAATGGTAATGACAGAAGCTAAATTTTATGAGATTATATAGTATCCTGTTATAGGGTGATAAATATTTTCTCTGTATTCTTACTTAATCTATAAAGCAGTTATTATCATTCTTCTTATTCTTAGTCTGCCTTCATAGTTTAAAAATTATATAGTCTCACAGAGATCATATAACTTCTGAAGTCATTCATGTTTTAGTTAAGGCACCAAGATTGAAATTCACCTCCAGGATATAACCTTACGCCTCCTGTAGTTGCACTTCTTAGAGTTGGTATTGCTTATTCTGTTACATGTTCTTCCCCATATCAGGAAGACCCTATGCCAGAGGTCCTGACTACTCTGTTCCTTGAAGTAGCACCCACACTTAGAATAGTCTAACACACAATAGGGCTTAATATCCTACTAGTGTCAGGGAGATGAAGAGGAGAAAAGAGGAAGGAAGGAATGGAAGGATAAATGAAATAAGAAAACATTATAAAGCCTTAAATGGGATGTTAAATTGTTCTGTTTGATCCAAACATCTCCAGAAGCTACTGAAGGAAGAGGAGAAAGAGAACATGATAATGACAGTGTTTGGGAGAAATCGTGATCTAGAAATCCAGTGGGCAAAAATTTTGGAAATATTAGATTTAATGCATAATAACATTCTGTGAAATAATTTTTAAAAATCTATCACCTTGGGGCTGGGGATGTGGCTCAAGTGGTAGCGTGCTTGCCTGGCATGTGTGGGGCGCTGGGTTCAATCCTCAGCACCACATTAAAAAAAATAAAATAAAGATGTGTCCACCGAAAACTAAAAAATAAATGTTAAAAAATTCTCTCATTCATTCTTTCTGTCTCTCTCTCTCTTTAAAAAAAAATTAAAATCTATCACCTTAATTTCAGAATGTTTTATGTGGATATTATAATATATATACACATACATATGCATATGTAAAATTAAGATCTTTTATTGATTTATTTTTAAACCAGTAACTGCAATCTTCCCTTAAAAATATACGACAAAATAAATTTATTTTATGACATAATGATACAGTTTATCATTTTACCATAATTTTCTATAATTACTAGTACAGTTAACAGTTTCTTTCTCTCTTATTTTCTTTTTTGGCTTTAATATTTCATCTATATTTTCTTTTCATTTTACTTTTCCTTTCTTCCTTCTTTCCCTCCCTCTTTCCTTCATTCCTTTTTTAAATGCCTCTAGTTTCAATATAAGAGATGCTGAAGAAAATACTGCTACATAGGGTATTTAACATTGCATATATAACATTGCATTTCATTACTAAAAACAATTCTTTCTCCTCAAGTCTGCAATTTCAAAAATATATTTAAGGGGAAAAAATCAGATTTACCAGTTCTCAAAGTCAATGTGAGTGGGCCAAATGATTCAAAATGATTCAGGAGCTTGGAAAGGAGTAAGGCAGTAAAGAAGGAACACTTACAGGTGAAATGCTTCTTTTCCTCATACTATTAAAATTTAATCTTCTATTTTTTTTTAATTCACCACAGAGAACAATATTTGCTTAGCATCATCCGTCTGGGAATGGAATTTCCAGCTGTGTGTTCATGAGAAATTCTCATCACAGCAAACATTCCACATGCCCTGCAGGTTCAGATGGAATGGGACTTGATCTATATCAATTTTTTATAATGTGTTCCATATTGAATTTTTTATCCCTTCCTTCCAAAAATAACCACACTAGATGTACTCTACCTTATCTGGTGCCCTTCCAAGCCTCCCTTTTGACACAATTATGGAGGAAATTACTCATGGTGCTTTCTTTAAAAATTTTTTAAAGAAAATGTCTTGATTACCATAACCAGGCTAAAATGATCACTAATAAGCCTATAGCTAAATTAAAACATTTAATTTAAAAATTCCCCCTTAACCGTATGCTTTAGACTAGAATTTTGAGGTTTTACTTTATGAGTCAAATAAAATGCCAGCGTAAGGTCATTGTATGTATTTAAAAGTTAAAAAAAAAAAAAAAGAGGCTGAGACAAGGAGGATCACAAGTTCAAAGCGAGCCTCATCAATGTTAGGACTAAGCAACTCAGTGAGACCCTGTCTCTAAATAAAATACAAAAATAGGGCTGGGGATGTGGCTCAGTGGCTGAGTGCCCCTGAGTTCAATCCCTGGTACAAAAAAAAAAAAAAGAAAAGAAAAAAGGTAAAAAAAAGAACTAGATTTAGCTGGTGAGTTCGAGTTGAGAAGTCACCTTGTCTTGATAACTTATTACAAATAAGAAGTAGTAGTTTGTATTTCTATTCTATTCAATTTATTATTATTTGACAGATATTAACTATTCTGGGTGGTGGGAATCTAAATAGGAAAAAACACATTTAACATTCTGTTTCAATTTTCTTCAAGTACTGTTAGTCTAATTTTTTTCCTTTGACATGGAGCACATATAAATGTAATAATGTACATTGTTCAAGAAGAATTTTTGAGTACATGTTAATTATAATTCTTATTACACATATAGAGCGTATTTTTTCACATGTTTGTATATAAAGTATGTTTCATGCCAATTCATGTCTTTATACATGTACTTTGTTTTTTTTTGCATTAGAATTCTTATTAAACATATATACCACAATTTTTCATATCTCTGTTTGTATATAAAGTAGGTTGACACCCAATTCGTGTCTTCATACATGTACTTTGGATAATAATGTCCATCACATTCCACCATTCTTGCTAATCCCCTGCCTCCTCTCTTTCCCTCCCTCTCCCTCCCTCCCCTCTTCCCTATCTAAAATTCATCTATTCCTCCCATGCTCCCCCTCCCTACCCCACTATGAGTCAGCCTCCTTATATCAGAGAAAACATTCGGCATTTGTTTTGGGGGATTGTCTAACTTTACTTAGCATAATCTTCTCCAATGCCATCCATTTACCTGCAAATGCCATGGTTTTATTCTCTTTTATTGCTGAGTAAAATTCCATTGTGTATATATGCTTTCAGCGTCAGGGTGTCTGGTATGTGTAGGGAGCTGGGTGATGGCCTTGTTCATTGGATAGGTAGCAGCTAGTGACCTGCATGGGAGCAGAGCACAGTCTAGAGTTCTGCAGAGGTTCTGATAGGTGTTTCTGCTAAGCCACTTGTGAGCCATGCATGAGCTAGAACTGCTGGCTTTGGGTCCAGAGTCTGGAGACTTACTTGAGCCCAGAGGCTCTGATTTCTGCGTGGGTCGTCCCAGCACTGGTGATTTCTGCGAAAACCCACTGTATAGGGATCTTCTCACACTCTCTAAGATGTTGTATTCCATCTAGGTGAGACCTTGTAGAGAAGCTGCCTGTCTGCTCTCTTGGTTTCATGTCACAGAGCAGCCACAAACAGGACTTCCTCTATTCCACCACCTTCCCACCCTTCCTACCTATTCATTTCTATATTCTGACAACAAATGGTTTCCAGATACATGGCAGAATTTTCTCTGAACCTATTCTGGTTCTGAGGACTTCTCTGATTGCAAATCAGCAAATTCTTTGTTAAATTCAACTCTACTAAATTTATCTAAAATTTTCTTTTAACAAAGCTTTCAGAGGATTTTTGAAGCATTATTCTCAGTAAATGTGGTTTCAAAAACTAATGCCAGAAAGTATTTGTCAAGTAGGAAAAAAAATTAAGGTTATGGGAAAGAGGATGGAAAGGAAGATTTGACGAAAGCGTACAAGTAAATATAATGCAAGGAAAACTAACTTAGAAGTTTTACCAGTTTCTTACTGCTGCAGTAACAAATCATCACAAACAGAATAGCTTAAAATAAGAGAAATTTGTTCCCTTATAGTTCTGGAATTCAGAAGGTATAAAATCAGATTGTCAGCATGGCTCTGTTCCTTCTGGAGGCCCTGTGGGGTGGCGGGGGGACCATTTCCTCGCCTTGTCAGCTTCTAGAGTCCACCTCCTGCATGCTTTAGCTCTTGGCCTTTTCCTCACCTCACCCTAGTCTCTACCTTTATGGTCACATCTCTGACTCCAACCCTCCTTTTTTGAGGACTCTTATGATTATGTCAGACACACCCTGGTAATCCAGAAAAATCTCCCCACCTAATGATACTCCTCATAATTACATGTGTAAATCCCCTTTTATCACATAAGTTAACAATCACAGGTTCTGGGAACGTGGACACAAATATCTTTGGGAACTAATTATTCAACCTAGCACAGATGGATGCATTCTATGAAATGTTCAGGTTCTGAGTTGCGTATTTTATTTTACTTTTTGTGTGGTTCAAGTTTGTAGATGTTGTGGATGCCACTTCTGATGACTTAGACTCATTAAACACTGTAAAGGCCATCTTCAAATTACCCTTTGCTTGCTCTTCTGCAGATGACTTTGCAATATGGAAGACTTTTTTTCTTTTGTTTCATCCTGAGCAGGAAGGCCACAGTATTCATCAGTTAAAATCAAAAGATGCATGGAACATATTTATACTTGCACGTCTCTCTCTCTGCACATGCATATATTTTTTCCTTAAAAATCTTTTCTAAGTAGAGGGGAATGAGCACACAGCCACCTATGTCCAGAATAAAATCTTGCTTTTCTGATCAAAGTAAAAAATAATATTTTTTATGTAGCCCTTTTCCAGTAGTGTTTTCATATTGGACATAAATATCTTTGGGAACTAATTATTCAACCTAGCACAAATGGATGCATTCTGATGGATGCATGAAATATTCAGGATTTTTTGAAGCATTATGAAATGCTTCAAAATGAAATATGTTAGGTTGCTTGGATATGGTCATCTTTTAAAATCAATCAAAACTGCCAGCAAAATAGGAATTAGTTGCAGTATATTTTATATCATATTAAACTTATACAAGTCCATGTACTTTTTATCTTCTCTGAATTTATTGCCTCACTTGTCTGGGAAAATAAAATTCATACAGAGTTACATAGTGATGAAGTTAAACTACTTTTTGTAAAGCATTTTAAAGTTTTTCATTGTGGATTTAATTATATGAGTGCCTCTTTGTCTTGACATCCTCAAAATACGATGGAATTGAGTGGGAAAAGATGAGGCTGTATGAGTTACCTTACCCTACCCAATTTACATGTCACATTTACTGACACTGAATTCAATACTCAGAAGAATTAGATTCAAGAAAGTGTTTCTGAAGAAAAATTTTTTGGAGTTTAGGTTAGGAGAAGATAGTGTGAACCCATTCATTCTTACTCTTTCCCTAAATTAAATGAAATTAGTACAACTAAATATAATCTATAAACTCAGAATATAGCACAAAAAGTAGTCCATTGATGCCATTATTAAAAAAAAGTCTCAAAACTGGAATCTTATGAGCAAAATATATTTATTTTTTAACTGTTCTGGTGGAGATTAAATCCAGGATGAAAGCCCTGGCAGATTTAATGCCTGGTGGAGCCCACATTCCAGTTTGTGAATGGTTGTGGTTGTTTCCTCTCTGAGAACTTACGTGGTGAAGGGTAGAGAACTTTCCAGGGCCTCTTTAATAAGGGCTCTAATTTTATTCATGAGACATCTTCCACCCAAAACGCACTACTTTATAATATTATCTCTTTGGGAATTAGATTTCCTCAAACAAAGTTTAAGAAGACACATTCAGACCATATAGCAAGCAACTCTGGAGATCTCAGAAAGTAAGACGGTGAACTGGTTAGGGACCTCAGGATTGAAGAAACAGCACAGCTCAAGAGTGTCTTGTGGACTTTGTCCAACAGTTACCCAGGCTAGCAACAAAAGAGAGCCTGGATTGGCCCATGATTCTCCTAGATAGAACCAGAGACCACAGGAAACAGAACTGGCAGGCCTCATGATGGAATCAATTTGGAGGCTGCAAATAATAGTCAACCAGGGAAAGATTCTCTTTCCTACTGTGATTGAGACTTCCTCATCCATAGGAAGATACCAAAGCCAATGGTGACACTGTGGAACCAACCTAGATGCCCTTCAATAGATGAATGGATAAAAAAAAAAAATGTGGCATTTATACACGATGGAGTATTACGCAGCACTAAAAAATGACAAAATCATGGAATTTGCAGGGAAATGGATGGCATTAGAGCAGATTATGCTAAGTGAAGTTAGCCAATCCTTAAAAAACAAATGTCAAGTGTCTTCTTTGATATAAGGAGAGCAACTAAGAACAGAGCAGGGGGGAAGAGCATGAGGAAAAGATTAACATTAAACAGAGATGAGTGGTGGGAGGGAAAGGGAGAGAGAAGGGAAAATGTATGGAAATGGAAGGAGACCCTCAATGTTACACAAAATTACATATAAGAGGTTGTGAGGGGAAAGGGGGGGAAACAAAAAAACAAGGGAGAGACTTGAACAACAGCAGATGAGGTAGAGAGGGAAGATGGGAGGGGAGGGGAGGGGAGATAGTAGGGGATAGGAAAGGTAGCAGAATACAACAGTCACTAATATGGCATTATGTAAAAATGTGAATGTGTAACCGATGAGATTCTGCAATTTGTATTTGGGGTAAAAATGGGAGTTCATAACCCACTTGAATCAAATGTATGAAAGATGATATGTCATGAGCTTTGTAATGTTTTGAACAACCAATAAAAAAAATCCTCAACAATAAACTATAGATTTTTCTGGAAACAAATGGGAAAAAAGAAAGAAGAGAAAATGTTACCCCAAATATAGATCCTGCAAAAGAATCAAATGGACATTACAGTGAAACTACAATATCAGAAATAAAAAAAAAATACTATGTAGGTTCAAAATTAAAGTACAGATGACAAGAGAATAGAATAAAGGAACATGGGGACGAATCAATATAATTCACCTAACTTAAAAAACAGAAAGTAGACTAAAAGTAGAAGGAAGAGGATAAGGAGAACAGATACTAAGAGACCGGTAGAAACACGATCAAAATTTCAATATCCATATCGTCACAGTCCCAGGAGGGGAGAAAAAGAATGGCTGAAACATAACTGAAAACTTCCCACTTCCCAACTTTGGAAAAAGATACGAAACTTCAATAAAGAAATACCTAAGATGTCAAATGCTTGGAGATTCATATCATCTGAAACATAAAAGCAAAAGAAAGACCCTGAATGCAACTAGATAGAAATAAACCATTATCTGTACGGGAATATTAACTCTAATGTCAATGGATTTTCCATCAGAAATCAAGGAAGCCAGGAAGAAGTAGTACACTTTTTGTTTGTTTGTTTGTCTTACAATATGTGTGCGTCTTTTTAAAAATTTTGTTTGTTTGTTTTAATTAGTTATCCATGACAGTAGAATGCATTTATGCACTTTGATATATCATACATAGATGGAATATAATTTCTCATTTCTCTGAGTGCACATGTTGCAGAATCATATTGGTTATGTAGTCACATATATACATACAGTAATAATGTCTATTTAATTCTACTATCTTTCCTATCCCCATATCCCCTCCCCTCCCCTCCCCTCCCATCACTTCCCTCTACCTAATCTAAGGTAACACATTCTTCCCTGGTGCCCCCGTCTTATTGTGAATTAGCATCTGCATATTAGAGAAAACATTCAGCCTTTGGTTTTGTGGGATTGGCTTATTTCGCTTAGCATGATATTTCCCAACTCCAATCATTTACTGGCAAATGCCATAATTTTACTCTTCTTTAAAGCTGAGTGATATT